>NC_139525.1:2641684-2953433 GCF_947247035.1 Vipera ursinii | reverse complement strand
AACCTAAAACCTCAAGTGAGCATCAGCCCGCATCGTCTCGCCTTCATCCGGAAGATCAAAGCTGGTCAATCAAACCCCCCCAAGCAGCTCTGCAATCAGGGAGGTGAACCCCAGAAGTTTGCAGAGTCAGCTGCAAGTCAATTAGGTATCTAAAATGGTGAATGAGTGCAAAGGGTGGTGCTCAATCACCGTGTGGTCCCATGGTGCTGCGAGAAAAAAAAATCACCAGGAAGGATGACGTGTAGAAGCCGTTGAGTTCCCAGTTTAAATTGAGATTTGAAGCAATTGGTCCACTGCCTAAGGTAAGCCACTCCTCCAGGCTTCAGCATGGGGCCAGGGATACTAGCCTACTGTGGCATGCTATCTGTCAGGCCCCAAGATCCAAGCAAGACATCTGGAATTACTTCTGAGTACTACCCTTTATTGTTCCTCCCCCTGTAGAGACAAATCTTGCCAAACTAATACCCTGAGAACTTCTAGGGAGGAGCCTTCTTAAACCTCTTCTCCCAACAAGGCAGACTTTCCCTCCCTCCTGGGAATCCAGACTGCATTCCACCACACAAGTCACAATGGAAAGAAATTTGCAATGGGATCATCTTTCACCTCGATTTTCCATGAAACCTGCAAAAATGGGTAACAATTCAAATATATGATCCAGCCAAGATGGCTACTAACAGTCCAGGTTGGGCATGCTATGGAGGCCCACCAACATTTGTCACAACCATGAAAAACTGGTGTCTACCTTGTTTTTGTCCCTAGACAGCAAAAATTCCAGCAAGTACTGGAACGCATAACGCCAGACATGTCGTTAGAAGGCAAAACCACAAAACTGCTTCTCACTTATGCAGTAGAATTCATTGGAGAAAGCAATTATGTTTTGGAAGAGTTAGTGGTAAAAGGAAAACCTGGCCATCAAAGAACATGGTGGCTGGACACCATCCCAGTTGACAGCAGCCAAAGCATAGAACAACTCAAGTAGTGCAAGTTCGAAAGATGTGGAGAGACCTGGCCCATAAAATCACCAAGGGTCAGCCACAACTGAACGGATAACATCAGCATCACCTTGTCTCAACAGAAAGCCAACTGACAAATCCTGCTGGCCTTATCTCTTCTTAGGAGTGAAGTCAGGATTGTATCATCCATGAAACTGGCTCCTCGACAAGTTGGCCGTTGTCAGTTCTTGCAACTTCGACCTGATCTACTCACCCTTCACTTATGTTGTGCAGCCACTTAAGCCAGACCATTTACTAAGAGACAAGCAGCAGATTTTATGGTGCCACATCTGTCCGATCACTTTAAAGATTTTATGGGTCACACGTCGCTAAACCTCTCTGCAGCAATTCTGCAGGTCTTTGTTAACCCCAGCGAAACAATTCCCTCTCAAGTGACAAGGACAGAACTGTTTGACACTTTGGGTTCCAAAAAACACTTGCCTATCCCCTTTGGGGCAACCCACCCCCCAATGAATGTTGTTTTTATTTTTATTTTGAAATCCGTTGTCTTCTCCACCATAGTTCAAAGGACAAAACACAAGTGATCTGCAACAGCCAGAAGAGAAATACGGGACCACATAAAAAATCTTGGTAGCTCATCTCTCCCTACGTGTGCAAAAATAGCTTTCCCAACCTAACTGATTGCCACATTTCAGGTAAAACCATTTTAAATAGCCCCCAAAAGGAGCATGCACCCTTTCCTTTACATCACCCCAAAGAGCAAGAGATGAGGGAGGAACTCAGGTAAGATCTATCAGAAGCCATCAGTCGCCTGAACACCGGATATTATGAAGTTAAACCCAAACTAAGGTGCTAAAGAACGAGCTGGAGAATAAATGCCCCACTAAATTTCTCGGAATATCATGATGTTATCTGACAGTATTCTGCATCCTTCTAGCTGGCTGGGGGGAAAACTCCCGTTGCTTAGTGTGATGCATTGACACAGCTATTGTGGTTTGCAAGTCCTCCTCCTCCTCCTCCTCCTCCTCCTCCTCCTCCTCTTCTTCCTCCTCTTCTTCCTTTTTTCCTGCCTTTTTTAATATAACAAGCAATGAGTGAAAGAGAGAGGGAAGGAGGGAGGGAGGGAGACACCAAAGTCACCTATGGCATCTTCTAATGGCCATGGAATTGCAACTATTTTTTTTAAAAAAAAATGTTTTTATTACCTCTGTGTCTATGCCATTTCAGCCATATGGCTTAGCACTGTGGCTTAATCCAATAAACGATGGTGAAGCAAATGAGATGTCAGTGCAATACGTGAACCCTTGATCTCCTTGTCGCAAGCCAACATTTTTTTAACAGGTAAGGAGGAAAAAACAAACAAATCTGGAATCTCCTGCGAAGCAAGATCTAAAATCTGCTAATGTTCCCTTTGCTCCTTAGAATCAGACTAGAAAAAGAGTGAAGGTTTCTGGGTCCCTTTAGCTCAACAAGGCCAGTGAAACAATTCACAGGATTATACCTTTTGCAAATGCCATCTGTTCTCACTTAGTACGGTTAAGCAAAAGACAGGATTTGACAGGATATATATATATAAAGGTTCCTCTGCACTTGCGTGCTAGTCGTTTCCGACTCTAGGGGCCGGTGCTCATCTCCGTTTCAAAGCCGAAGAGCCAGCGCTTGTCCGAGGACGTCTCCGTGGTCATGTGGCCAGCATGACTAGACCCCAAAGGCGCACGGAACGCTGTTACCTTCCCACCGGAGTGGTCCCTATTTTTCTACTTGCATTTTTACGTGCTTTCGAACTGCTAGGTTGGCAGAAGCTGGGACGAGTAACAGGCGTTCACTCTGTTACACGGCACTCGGGATTCGACCCGCCAAACTGCCAACCTTCTGATCGACAAGCTCAGCGTCCTAACCCACTGAGCCACCGCGTCCCTTTCCTTGGCTTCTTACATATTTGCAAACAAGAATAAAGAAAGAAAATAAGAACACGGACAGCTTCCCAAACTTGAAAAAAGACTCCAGGGAGAAGGTCCTTTTTTTTTAGATGCTTCCTGGGGACTTTATAGAAATATGGAAGCCAGAGAAAATACCACTGCTCCTTTAGTACTCCAGTAGGGAAGTATATATGCTGTGTGCAGAAGTCGCAGGTATTCAGATTTGAAACCTGTCCAGAATCCAAAACTTAATAGTCAAGATATTCCTATTTATGAAGCGTACATGGGAGGGAAGGAGCTGAGGTCACTTTGTGCAGTCCAGAGAACTTGGGTACCTCTCCTTGAAGTCTGACTGCAGACCATGCTGATTGTGGCTTATGGAAATTATAGCTCCAAATATCTGGGAAGCAAAGGTGGATTCCCTCCTCCGTCTTAGGGAAAAAGCTTCATTGAAGTTTCATTGGGCTGTGAATTACTCAGCTGACCAACATCCATACATATCTCAGTTCGGGTTTGCAGCTTTGTTAAAAGTTGGCCAAAGAAGACTTCTAATCCTTGCTGCTAAGACACTTGCTTCTTTTGCCCTGCTCTCTTTCTCCCCCTTCTTCATGTCATCCTTTTATCCCTAAGACATCTCTATTAGTCTGCCAACAATAAGGGTCAGACAGCCTGTGGCCAAGAGACACCAGAGCAATTTCAACAAGTGATTAGTAAGCACCATTCACCAGTTGTCCTTTCAGAGAAGAAGCTTTTTTTGTGTTTCTGTTTTCATCTATTCCTCCAGGCTTCCGTCTGGCCATTGTAGCACACTGAAACTGCAGCTATTTTTAAATAAATATTTGCTTAAGCTAACCAAAACTCATAACATACAGAAGTTCTAATACTTTACACCCACACACCATGAAGCCCTGAAGCCGGGAGGAGTTTGTCAACTCCATCAAAGAGAGGTCCGTTAGTGCCACAAGGGCAGGTCTTCATGGTGGAGACCAGTGGTTAGATGGAACAAAGCAGGAAGCCCATAAGAGAGGAGACAAGGATTATGGGTCTAAAGAAGCAAAAGAAAAGGGCGAACTCCCCAAAGGAGGGGAGGCTTCAGCCAACAAACACCATGATGTCTTCTATCAAAGCTGATTGAATCAACCTCAGGGGAAAGATGAGAACTGAGGCAGAAGATACTTAGATTCTATTATAGCAGTATCCCCCAATTTGGTGAATATACCTTTCAAGGTACATGGCAGGGGTAGGCAACCTCAGCTCTTTTATGACTCGTGGACTTCATCTCCCAGAATTCCTAAGCCAGCCATGCTGGCTCAGGAATTCTGGGAGTTGAAGTCCACGAGTCATAAAAGAGCCAAGGTTGCCTACCGCTGGTATATGGCAACCGCCTTTCTCAGCTAATACATTTGAATGCAGAAAATTATAATTCTGGGTTAAAGCTGAGGCTGTCCACATTATGAATCAAAATCGTGGGTCATCCAGAATAATCTTGCCCAATCGGGGTAACTTCCAGGCAAATGGACTTCATCTCCCACAATGCTTAGCAAGTAGCCTGCAGAATATTAGGGGTTGCAGTCCAACAACATCTGGAGGGCTAGATTACCCACGGTAATCTAGTCCTGGGTCTTCTCCTTGGCTCCGCTTCAACATGCCGAGACTGTGATGCAAACCATGTGAATTTCTACTAGCAGCAAATACTTGGTGCATGACAGCACACTTCTTACTCTGCTTCCATAGCCCTGTTAATTTCTGTGGGGAATTGCAGGCCCATAATTCAGCCAATAGCTATAAAAAAATCATCCAGAATAAGCCTCCCCAAAAGCATATTCTCTCTACCTACGTGCAGGCACACCACTCGATAGTTCAATCTTTTGCAAGGGGCCTCAGGGATTTCTTTATTTTTAAGAATTGCAACCTCCTCCAATTACTTATTAGCAAAACATTTCAGCTGTTGCTGCCCCCACTTTTGCCATTTCAATGCATCAAGATCTCCTGTCTACAAAAGATGGAGATCCAGTTCTGGTTCAACATTCTTTGCCATCCTAGGAAGAATGTAATAAATTACAGTAGAATCTCTCCCCCCCTCCACACACACACTTCTCTTCCTGCCTGCCCCACCCCTAGTCCTGCAACCAAACCATTTTATTTTATTTAATTAACTTAGTTTCAATTGCTTATTTGGACAGATCTTAATTCATTAACTACATACCATGAGTCTGGTAAGTCTTTCTTTCTTTCTTTCTTTCTTTCTTTCTTTCTTTCTTTCTTTCTTTCTTTCTTTCTTTCTTTCTTTCTTTCTTTCTCTTATCTTCCTTCCTTCCTTCTTTCTTTCTTTCTTTCTTTCTTTCTTTCTTTCTTTCTTTCTTTCTTTTTCTCTCTCTTATCCTCCTTCCTTCCTTCCTTCCTTCCTTCCTTCCTTCCTTCCTTCCTTCCTTCCTTCCTTCCTTCTTTTTTTCTTTTATCCTCATCAAAATAAATCCAAAAGAAACTGCAGTTCTTCAATCATAATTTGGGGGCGGGCGGGGAATAATCTGTCAAATAAATTAAGCTCTGAAATATAAACTCAAACTTTCGGTGACTTCCACGTGCCTTGTGTGACAACTGCGCACTTCCCTTTACTTTCTCCTTCCAGAACCAAAGGGGTAGATTTGGCTATGCCCCCATAGGTACCAGTTAATTATTGCTAAATAATTTACTAAAATGACCAAATAAAATAAAACATATTATCAACAAAGCACCTAATGCAATCTTTTGTAGATGTAGGTTCATGATCACAGTCTGATCAAGACTTTGGAGCAAGTAAGGAAAATTGGAGAATGGGAATATTCTATGGATGGGCTATGACTGGATGAGGTCCACAGATGGATTTTCCTGCTCCTGGTTCAGGAAATCTGTTTGGCTCCCAATCCCTGTGCAGAAAGGAATCTAACTTTGGACAATGATCTGGTCTGCACTCTATAGACCCTCCCCCCAGCCAACCCCTTGTCCTTTTTATTTACCAACGCATTTGGTGAGTTTAAGCTCCTTCTATAAATGCTTATTTTCTCAGTTTGATGTAATTGGTCTACTGTTGGTGCCCTATGTAAATCAAGTTCTTTTAAAATCGTGCCTCCCAAAACAAGAAGAAACAAAAAAAGGCTAGCTTTTAAGAGAAGGACTCACTTCATTTTAACATTAGGAAGAGAGTGGTTTCTTGCCTGCCTTTTTTTTTTGCTCCTTAATTGAAAGCCAGCAGTTGGGAATTCTGGGAGTTGAAGTTCAGGCTTTCACCAACAGCTGTGCTTCATCTTCTTGTCTCCTAAAGCATCATTAAATTCTCCAGCACTGACCCACTTTTCCCAGAAGGCCTGTCAAATTGCATCAGTCTTACTCCCAAGGAATCTGTCCAGGATTGCACAGTAACCTATTAGATGGCATTCCGTACCACAGCGGTGTAAGAGAAGTCCACCATAACAATATACTACTAACAAGGAATTGTGTTCCGAAGGAGATAATTTCTTTATCCAAGGTCCATCGCTCCAAGTCCTGTTTAAGCTCAAATATGATGTTCTAGCGTTTCTTTTCCTTTATGCTTCAGCACCATTTTTATCACCAAAGTTTGGATGAGCATCCAAAGATAAAGAAGGGGTTTAAGATAGAGAATTTGCAGGATAATTGATTTCTCTCTTGATGGATGCTTAGATTTTAGGACATCCTAAAGTTACACCCCCATAATTTCTTACATAGCTGTCACAGGAGGCAAAGGTGAAGGAGTTCCTGCAGATTTTACTCCATTAGTTGTTGCCAACTATAGGGGCTGTGCTCATCTTAGTTTCAAGGCCATTGAGCCAGTGCTGGCAAAGACATTTCCACAGTCCTGTGGCCAGCATGATGTCATGGAGCGCTGTTACCTTCCCATCGAAGTGGTACCTATTTATCTACTCGCATGCTTTTGAACTGCTAGGTAGGAAGGAGGTGGAGCGAGGACAGGAGCTCACCCCATCACGTGGAGCTCGAACCACTTAACCACAGCGCTGCCCCATTGTCATAGGAGGGCAAGAGGGAAAATGACATCGTTGGGAGGGATGAGGCCATTGTCCAAGTGATGCTAGCAATGTCATTTGCACCTTTGGGGTGAAGGTCTCATGACTCACCCAGCGATCCTGTGGCTTCTACTGAATGCTTTCACCGATAGCATTTCCAAAGGAAATTGAGCGGCTGTTGTGCGGAATGGAAATCAGAGTGATCTGATATGAGATGGGTAGCAAATAAATTTCATAGCAAATGAAATAAACAAATGACAGAATGACAGAGTTGGGAGGGACATTGGAGGTCTTCTAGTCCACCCCCCTGCTCAGGCTGTATACCCTTTATTCTTCTGGACAATGGCTGTCTAACCTTCAAATCTTCCAGCAATGAATGGAGAGAGAGAGAGAGAGAGAGAGAGAGAGAGAGAGAGAGAGAGAGAGAGAGAGAGAGAGAGAGACAGAGAGAGAGAATTTGGAAAAGCATCAGTCTTCCGTATGAAAGCACAGAATAAAGTAGACCATGGTTCAAATTAGCCAAGGTTTTCTAGGAGGCATAGAAACCAACCAACTCAACCCTACTTACCCCACAGAGTTGTAAGCACAAACTGAAAGTTGTGGAGAAAACATGTGTGCACTGAGGACCTTTACTGCTCCCTAAAATGACATTCCTTACAATATCTGGATCCCTTGCACTTTCCTCTGCTTCTTCTGATTAAACCCTTTCCAAAACTGATCTTATTTATACAGCTCTTCCTCGGCCTTCCCAAAAATCTTAAATCTGCAACCCCAGTCTACAACACGCCTTAAAATCTCATAAGCACCTTGGAGCAGAGATCAGTTGTGTGTCAACCTCATCAGGCTACATTATACAACTGAGGGGTGATAATGGCCAAAATGGATATCACATTAATGGAGGACCTTGGGCTCCCCTGAAGCCACCTAGAGCCCTGGGCAGATCCTGCTCCCCGAAGGCTTGTCCTGACTCAGAAGGCTGGCTTGAGACGAAGACAGGCGGCTGTGTGTATTCAAACTGAGCTTTGGAGTTGGGGAAATTGGTGCCACCCCTGCACGAGCTGATCTGAACATCAAAGTCAACTTTTCCTCACACTCTTGTTCAGGAGCCTCTGTTTGCCACCCAGTGAATTCAGGGTGGTCTTTTTCAGGAACCTGAACAAAACAACAATGGAGGTTTCTTCTGCAACTGGCAACGGAGCCATCAATCTTGCAAGCGCTGACTTTCTGTTCCCCGAGCTGGTTATATTTAGAAAGGACTATCTGCATATTCTGCTTTTCAGAGCGTGACACAAGATGCGGTCCTTCCTACCGATCCAGCAACGAAGCAAATCCAAGCCCCAGCTCTCTGCCCCAAACAATCCCAGCTCTCGCCCAAATAGACCTTCCTGGAAACTTAAAACGATCCTTTCCTCTCCCAGAGTCCACAGGTCTCTGGATGTACCACCAAAATTGAGGCCTGGCTATTGCGTCAATCTTCCTCAAGAGTTTTCAACCCATCAACCTATGTTGTTGTTTGAGGTACGGTCTTGGTGCAGGTAGCCCTTGACTTACAACTCTTCATTTAGCGACCGTTCAAAGTTACGACAGCCCTGACAAAAAGGTAACTTAGGAGCAGTGGTGGGATTCTAATCCTTGAACATCTGGGTGGATGTTCTCTGCGTGGATGCAGGCCTGGGCCTCTGAGGCCTAGATTGTACTTCCGGAAGTGACATCCACGCACTTCTGGTGGGCCATTCTAGGCCTGAGAGACCTCCTCCAGGCCTCTGAGGCCTAGAACGGACTTCCAGAAGCAGCATGAGTTCAGCCGGTTCTCGGAACTCAACAAAATTTAGCTACCAGTTCTACCGAACCGTTGTGAACCAGCTGAATCCCACCACTGCTTATGACCATTTTCCACACTTATGACTGTTGCAGCATCCCCATGGTCACATGATCAAAATTCAGATCCTGGGCAACGGACTCGTATTTATGACATGTCCCGGGGGTCACGTGATTCCCCTTTTGCGACCTTCTGACAAGCGAAGTCAAGGTTGTAAAATGGGGCAAAAGTCACTTAGCAAGGGTCTCATTTAGCAACAGCAATTTTGGGCTAATCAATTGCCATCGTAAGTTGAGGACTAGTTGTATTCTAACAATGGACAAAAGACAGTTTCCAGAGCTTCCCCGTGGCACTAATTAGATTGCAAAAGTCCGAAATCTCTCTGATGCTAAAGCTTTGGGTGCTATTTTACTGAGAATGCAGCCCCATTTATACATAGGGAAAAGTTTTCTGGATGTCAGCGGGACGCCTTGCAATGAAGCTGGGAAGGCTTCAAAAGCCGCACTGCAGGGCAAAAGACTTCCTCCTAGACATGAAATTGTACCATAAGCTGGTTTGGTCAGGATACTTAAGTGGAGACGTGGAGTCACCATCACCAATAAGCTTAAATCTTCTTCAACCTCTGAGGCCTTCATGCGCAGGTCCATATGGCTTGGTCAGGAAGATATGCAAGAGGTTGGCTGTCCTCATCTTCTGAGGATGTTTTTTTTTTAAGCTTCCCAGTCTAACCAGCTATAATTTCCAGATGGTTTTCCACCAAAGGACGTACCTGCTGAACTTTTCCCAAATTAACCAAGGTCATCTAGATGCCCTCGCTTAGCCAACGCACAACATGGCTGCAAAGTCCAGTCTCCAAAAATGGATTACCCACCAGGCTGGGGTAGGCTAGGCCACCAACCCAGTCCGATTCAATCTGAGGACTTTTTGTCTCTCACCGCAACCCAGAAAACCCAGAATTGAGGATTTCTTTAGTCCGTGCTGGGAAACAGACCCAAGCAGAAGGATAAATTCTTCAACACCCCCCAACCTTTCCTCCCGAAGATTAAATGCCACCGAGGAAAGCAAACAATATCTGGCCAGATAATCTGAAGCCTCATAAGCACCTTCGGCCATCTCTGAAATCAAAGGCTAGGCGAGACCATCTCTTCCCCCCCACCACACAAAACACCTTTTGAACATTCACCATCTGATCAGTTACAAAAAATACCCGCGTCAGACTCGATAAACAAGGGAACATGCTTTGCTTTTCAGATGACACCTCCACGCACGGTTGTAACAGCTTCTATTAAATTAATGATGTTACCCACACCATAAATTAGGCAAATTGTATGCAAATACTGTTTGAGTAGCAATACAGCGGTTATCAGCTGTCTGCGAAAATAAATTAGTTTGGCAGGGTAAAGATACTGTGGAGCGGCATATTTAATTGAGTGCTAATTTTATTGTGATTATTACTTTTAAGTAACAACAGCGTGGTTATTAAGCAACATAATGTGATGGGTTTACACAGAACTGATAAAAAACTATTCCTCAAACCCACTGCGCTGGCAGGAAGATTCCGATATGGAGTAATTTATGGTTTCCATAAATGGCTGGCTTTTATTTTTTTTTAGGTGCTGTGAAAAATAAACTACAATAAAATAAATACAACTTGACACATTTTAGGGAATTCCCAGCCAGGCAGCTACAGCGTGTTTGGCAAAATGTCAGGAGCAGCTTTACCGGCAAAGGTGTTCCTTTCTCTCTCTCTCTCTTTTTTTAAAAGGTGATGATTGTGACTCACAATTCATAACAACTCCACAAATCAGCAAAACACCTAAGCCAACACCTTCCAGGCATTTGCAAAGCGGACCTGCCAAAATACCCGCTTCTTTTAATTCCCTCCTTCCTTTTTAAGTTTGTGAACAATCTGCAGCCTCGTTGGAAGGGACACAGTCTGGATCCCATTTTATAATTATTATTTATTATCCGTCTCGTGATTATTTCCCCCAGTCTCCAGGAAAAACACAAATTACGACACACTTGTTCGCTTGGCAAACTCCAACATCAAGCAAGCCCAAATACTGGCAAAGATCGTTCCAAATTATTTCCCAGGCATCCAAGCATCCCTGTTTCCCCCCCCCCCCCCGAGTTCAAAACTGTTTTTTGCAAAATAATAATAATAATAATAATAATAATAATAATAATGATAATAATAATGATAATAATAATGATAATAATAATAATAATAATAATGATAATAATAATAATAATAATAATAATAATAATAATAATAATAATAATAATAATAATAATTAATAATAATAATAATATTTTTAAAAAAAATAAAATAAAAATAAAATAAAAATCGGCGTCTCCACGCACGGAATCCGACCAACCTGAGGTCTTGAAATATCTGGGCATAACTTAAGCTCAGCTATTTGCGAGGTGGGGCGCGCGGGCTGTAGGAAAAGAAGTTCCCCATTTTTGCAAAAAACACATTTCTCTTCTCCCCTCCCCCCCCAAAAGCTCACAACATTTTTCAACTCTCTGTATTTTCAAGACTTTTTTTTTTTTTTAGTTGAAAAGAAGGGCGTTTCGGAGCGGGGAACCGGATGGAAAGATGGGATCCCGCAGACCGCTTTTTTTGGTTTTTTTTTTTTTTTGCACCGGGGCCGCATTTTTGCAAAAGCAACCTGCGGGAAATGCAAAGGGTCGGGGGGTGGGGGGTGGAGGGGAGGGGTTGTCTCCCGGGGATCCGTTCCTCTTCATTTCGGGAAGGGAGGGGCACGTCGACCTGCTCCAACTTGGGTTCAAGGGCGCAGCAGCGGCGGATGGGCATAGGATGGAGAGGAGGGGAGGGGGGGGGGGTCAGTGTGTGTGTGTGTGTGTGTGTGTGTGTGTGTGTGTTGGGAGGGGAGGAAAAGTCCCTAAACACCCCTCCCCCCTCCTTTCTCCAGGGAACGCCGCCCGCTTCCCAAGAAGACCGCTGGGAACTTGGAACATCCCGCGAAAGGAGACCCCCGTGCGCGCCACGACGCGCGGCTCGGCTCGGCTCGGCACGGCTCGGCACGGCTCGGCCCGGGCTGTTGCTGCTGCTGCCGCCGCCTGGGAGAGTTTTCTTTCTCGGCCAAGCCGACGCGAAATCAAAGAGAGCCCGACAGAAAGAAAGAGGGAGACGGCTGGGGCGTGGGGGGTGGAGGAATGATAGATGCAACAAAGGCTTCTCAAATCTGGCTTTGGAAAGACCTAGAGGGGGGGGGCTTTATCCCCCTCCCCTTCCAATTCCTACACCCCCCCACCCTCTTCCAAAGCAGACCCCAGGGGGCATGCTGCGCATCCTGCCGGCGCTGGCACCCCGACCCATCCTCCCCTGCTTCCCTCGCGGCCGGCGTGGGGCTACCTACCACTGCGGTTCCAGATCCCAGTCCCTGAAAAAGTCGAATAGATCCATCGCGGGCGACCGCCGAGCCAGGCGCCGCCCCCGCTTCTCCTCCGCCGGGCTAGGCGAAGGCTCCGGGGCAGGGCTGCAGCGGCGGCGGCGAGGAGGAGGAAGAGGAGGAGGAGGAGGAGGCAGGGGCGGGGGGCGAGGAAGGCATGGGGCAGGCAGGCAGGCAGGCAGGCAGGCAAGCGAGCCGGGCTGCCTCTGCGCCCAGCCGCCGCGCCGCGCCGCGAGAGGACTGGCCGGCGGTGGGAGGGGAGAGCGAGAAGGCGGTCGCCGCCGCCGCCGCCGCCTGCTCGGGGAGCGGGGCTGCCTCCTGCCGCCTGGCTGGCTGGCTGGGGAAGCTGAAGCCACCGCTCAGCTGAAGGGGAGGAGCCAGGAGGAGGAGGAGGAGGAAAAAGGAGGAGGGGCAGGGGCGCGTTCCCACGTAGGGAAGACACGCGTCTGCAGCCTGGTCGTCGGGCTCCGCCCCGCTCTCGGCCGAGGGGCGGCGCCAGGGAGCAGCGTAGCTCTCCAGGGTTCTTCTGCCCGCCCCCTCCCCACCCCACGCTTTTCTGCCCGAAGGAAACAAAAGCCGCGTCGTCTGAACTGCTTCTCAAGCAGTCCAGAGGAAGGGAGGAACTCGCTTCCCGCGCGAGCTGACCCTTCCCCAAGGCCGGCTTCTTCCAAGAGGACAAAAACACAGCTACCCTCCTTGCTAGATATTGGGGTGTGTGTGTGTGTGTGTTTGTGGTCTCCCTGGGGTCTGAGAATGTGGGAGCTGAAGTCCTCCTCTCCCCTCCCCCGTTTGGGGACGACTGGTTGGCAAGGTAGGAAAGCTCTTCCTGGGGGAGAAAGTCTTCTTGGGCCCCCATTCCGAGGACCTGGGCAAGTGCTTGTGTTGTGTGAATGCAGCGTTGGGTCGTCCAGCTTAGGTGTCTCAAACTGACCGTCGTTACCTGAGTTGGGATGAAATATTAATGTACAGATTGAGTAGTGGTTCCATCCACACCTTACCCAAAGCCAAGGTGAAACCAGGGTCTGTTATAGCAGACAGAGTTTTTCTCAAAAGATAGGCTGAGTGACCCGACCAATTCCTCTATTTCATAGAGAAACTGCTCTCATTTGAATCCAACACTCAGAGAAATTCTCAACCACCTGGTTAGTTACAGGTTCAGAACTGAGAACGGCTAAAGATAAATACGGATTTGGCTGGTTAGGTATCCGAGGCTCTTAAGAAACCAGCGTTTTGTTCCGATGGAAATTTAATTCAACAAACATTGCAGACGCTTTGCTTACTGGCTTATTTATCAGCTATGGGAGGGGTGGGAAAAGCTTTGATCCACTGCTTTATCTATTTGTTTGTTTTTCTTTTCTTTTCTTTTCTTGCCTGGAATCAGATCCAGACATTTCTTCTTCGTGAAGAGTGACAATCTGTCAAGCTATGCCTTTCAAATTGTCATTTTTGGAAAGATGCAGAGATCATTTGGAGAGGCCCTCATGTGGCCGGTTTTGAGATTTACCACTATCGGGGAGAAAGAAGGAGAAGGAGAAGGAGAAGGAGAAGGAGAAGAAGAAGCTGGAAAGGACCATGGAAGTCTTCGTAGTAAAGCCAAAGTTCAACTCCATCCTTGGCATAGAGCTCACTCCATGCCAGCCTACCTAGCAGGATCGTTGTGGGGAAATTATGGAGGAGGCAGTTTACATTCACTTCCTTGAACTTTGGGGGGGGGGAGAAAAGACAGGGATCTAAATCAAATAAATAAATTTTTAAAAGTGCCTGCTCCTCATTGTAAACACTTACTTTGCAAGCTTACAAAAAGGGATACTAATTATTTCATACCCTTAAGGTGAGGACCCCCCCTCTTCCTGCTGGCGATGGAGCCCAGGTCCTCCTCCCCCTCCCCATTTCACGTCTAATGTATTTATTTTTCACTGACTACTGTGTAAGCATGAGTCCAGCAACAAAGTAAACCTCCTTATGCCATGCCCAGCACATGATTTAATCCATGGTTCGGTAATGTAAATGTTAAGATAAGCCTGATGTTAAACACAGGTTGACTCTGTGTGACTTCGGGAGGAAGAGACCAGTATACGGCTGATTGTCAAATGATCCTGGGGTTTTTTTTGGGGGGGGGAGGGTGAGAAATGCTGACTGCTCACCTGTACAAGGTGAGACAACGTTGGCTCCGGGTGCGATTCTCGTTCAAGAAGCCCGCAAGAATCAGAAGCTGCAGATGGCACAGGCGAGGGCCACGCAGTCTCCATCTCTTCTGCTCGCACGCCAAGACTTTTTGCCCGGGAGAATGACGGCCTTCTTGGTGCGGGGTGACAAGTTCCTTCTTACTTCCTCTCGCTGGGTTTTTATTTCCTCCCCAAGTGGCACACTTTGAATATGGGGGCTTTCTTCTCCTCTATTCCCTTGGCTGTTCAAGGAAAGGGAGAGGAAGGCGGCACTAAGATAGAAAAGAATGCAAAATGGAAGGCGGTAGGATGGTGAGTCTGTCATTGCCAAGATGATCATCATCATCTGTAGAAGATTGGCCAGTCTCTAGAGAAGGGGTGTCTAACCTTGTCAACCCACCACTTCTGGTGACAAGGTGTTCCACTGGTTAATTGTCCTCGCTGTTAGGAAGTGTCTCCTTAATTCAAGGCTGATCCCAGGGTTCTCCGTTCCGAGCCATTCAGAGACCTGTCGGTATTCTCTTGGTGGTCCAAAGCCACCACTCTTAAGACCACATTGTGAGACAAGGAGTCTGATCAACTGTCCACTTTTTACTAGGCCTGACGTGTAAATCAAAACACTCCTCATTCAGAATCCTCCTTTGTTTGACAGATAGCTCAGAGGAGCTGTCCAGCATAAGCCACAGACAGAGGAATGTAAGGCCAGCTGTTGTTCTCCAGGCCCACAGTCCCACTAAGTCTGTGATTCAAAGCCTATTCCATCCTCACGAGTAGAACCCAAGACTACGGTATCTGATAGACAGTCAACTGGGCATTAGGTTTACTCAAAGCGCTGAACAAGTGAAGGACACAGCAGGCTGTGTTCAGTTAGCATTAACCACAGTTAGCACTAACCTTGCGATTTTCAAGGACTTCTTCTGTTTGGTGCCTCCACTGTGTTTGTTTGGTGGTGGTTGCTTTTTTTTCTTTTTCTTTTGATCCTTCAGAATCGAAGATGTAACTCTTGTTGGTCAGTGATACGGGTACCATCCAAGTGGAGAAGAGCCATCAAGGGGACATCAGCTCCAAAGGAACTGTCATGCTTAATTTGGTTCAGTGCTGAAGTCACTTTCTAGATGGTGAATGAATGAACCATTTATTGTCAAAGTACAACCATGTATACACTGAGACTGGCTGAGCCTCCCTTCGTGCCCCCACCCCCAACTTACAGTGACAACAAACCCACCATCTTATTATACCCTGTGAGCTAATGGTCTGGGAGATCTTGAAAAACATTGCTGGGAAGTAGCACATGAACATCGTCCATGTGCTGGCTCCTCGTCTTGATAGAGAGGAATTGGGGGGCAGTGGTGGTTTTGTGTGTGTGTGTGTGTGTGTGTGTGTGTGTGCTTTATTTCATCGATGGAGAGGATCCAGAAAAAATAACTCAGAAAGAACATTATCTATCCTTCCTGGCAACTGGTTTCAATGACCCCTGTCTTGCTTTTCTGGGAAATCTGCCAGAGACTTTTGAAAGGATTGAAAATGCCGGTGGCTGTTTCCAGAGAAATTGCTGCATGCATTTAACCAGAGGCCTGTTAAAGGAATCAAACCAGGAAGGCACATTGGAGATGGTGGGGGGGGGGGGAAGGGACTCTCTGTTGGCCAAAATCAGACAGACTGAGGTGGGAGGACACAGCCCCACTGAAGCGAGCAATGTGGAGTGGCAGCAGAGATGAAGGAGTGGGGAGGAAACAGCAAAGGCCCGATGCATGGAGCAATTAGGAGGGGTTGGCCCCCCCTTGGGAAGGTTGATCCACCAAAAGTATTGCATTTCAACATTCATGGACCCTTGGCCCCATAAGGGTGGGAAATGAGAAACCCCACTGGGATGCTGGCTGGCCGGCTTGCTTAAGTGGAAGAGGTAAAGTTATCAAGACTGTTGGGGAAATCTGAGTCCTCTGGAGTTAGCAGGGATGTGCTCGCCCGAGGTCGCTTTTTCCAGTGTTGTTGTAACTTCAAACAGTCACTAAATGAGCTGTTGTGATTCGAGGATTACTCGTATTAACTATGGATGGTTTTGTTGGCGCCATGTAAATATGCAGCATTCTCGAAATTTACCAAATGATGCCCACATTTGACAAATTCTGGGCAGAAAAGCTGAAGCGTTCTCCCCCGGTCGCAAATGCTTACCTTCTAAATTTATTAGCAATTAATAGAGCTGTTATGTCCTCATTCTGCATTTTTATAGTGGCATCAAAATATTATACAGTGGAACTGCAATTAAACTCACTCAGTTGCCTTAGCATAATTTTCCCTTGCATTAATTCTTAGCAAACCCGAGTTATGGGTATAATATTCCTCTTGATACTGGTTTTCATAAAGGAAACGATGCCTCAAAATAGCAATAAAGATTTTTTTTGTGGTTGCTGCGGCTGTTAAGCGAAGAAACTGCCGTGCTTTTATTTATTTAAGGGTTTTTTTTTAAAAAAAATAAAAAATAAAAGCATGAGGAAGCTGCAGGTTTTAACTTTGGCTGAGAAGGTAAAGCAGGAAAGTGTTGTTTGCCCCTTTAACTTATTGTTTGCATGTGCTCCAGCCCCCTTGCTTAATCTCTCTAAACAGATAATTTAGTGCCTTTCAGGAAAGCACCCAAGTGCAAGGAAAATGTTAGAGCAGTCTGGGGATGAATTCAAGATTGATTGGAATCTTACTCTATGCATGATGCAAAGCTCGGTTTTACGTGCACTTAAATCCACGGCTATGTCCACATTAATATGGGCAAAACCTTCTCTCTGTGGGGTCTTTAGGCTGATCCATCCACGCAGCAGAAACAAGTGGTGCCTCCTGTAGCTGCTGTCCTGTTTGTGCGATCAATCTTCTCACCAGCAGCTGGAAGCTTCTCCAGCGTTGGTTAAATCCCAAGACACGAAGGAGGAAATGGCTCTCTTGAGGCTGTTGAGTTTGTGAAGTGTGGGCAGCCAGTGAGACTTCAGACAGAGGACAAGACGGGTTATGGGCATGTCTTCCCTAAAGAAAGCTGACGCAGAAAAAAGTTGGAAAGATGTTCTCCAGCTTCATGGAATGAGATACGGTAGAAGATCAGATGCCTCTTCTGGGTTGGAGAAAGGAAAACCTGGAGAAGAAAAGTCATGTTGTGCTCCAGAGAATTGCTGGTGTGACTGGAAACCAAAGAGACAATCTTTTGTGGTGTTGTGAAGTCATCTTTCCAGGCCAGTTGATCAAGTCAGTTCTGGAGGGAAAGAGAGCTGTGCTCAGCAAGCAATAATGTGGGGACAGTTAAGAAGATGAGAAATGGAGAAGAAAGCATGGAGAACCAGCAAAGGAGCATCTGAGAAAAAAATATCTAAGGGGTTGCCACAATGAAGAGCAAGGGGTCAGCCTATTCTCCAAAGCAAGTGAAGGCAAAACACAAAACAACGGATGGAAACTAATCAAGGAGAGAACCAATCTGGAACTAAGGAGAAACTTCCTGACAGTGAGAACAATTAACCTGTGGAACAACCTGACTCCAGAAGCTGTGAATGCTCCAATACTGGAAGGTTTTAAGAAGAGATTGGACAGCCATTTGTCTGAAATGGTATAGGGTTTCCTGCCTGAGCAGGGGGTTGGACTAGAAGACCTCCAAGGTCCCTTCCAACTCTGTTATTCTGTTACTATATTATTGGCTTGTAGACCTAAAAAGGACAGTGGCAAGGTCCAAGAATAAAAAGCATGGTGAACCAATCATTTTTATGCATAGGGAGAATTATTTTAATTGAAAAGGGGGAGAATTTGATGCCTGGCCATATTATGTGGTCATGCTGATTTTAGTTATGAAACCTGCATTGTCTTGGTTGAAGATTTTTACAAGGAGAGATGCACTCTCTTTCATTTTGAGGAGAAGAGAGTTTTGTGCTCATCCAGTTGAACCCTAGGCATGTTTAGTGGGGTTTAAAATGCTTATCTATGACTAGACCAGGCCCCAATTTAGCGCATGCTTAAGGAAGGCCTTCCTGCTTCACTCAACTTGATTTAAGTCTATTAAGGGGTTTTCTCCCTCCTTCGGAAAGCATTAGCTATAATTTAATATTGTTGTGTTTTTCCCTCTTCTTTAAATGAAAAATGGCAAGGAACGTATAACCGCAGCTCTAGTGAAATAATAACCCTAAATCAGGAAATTGCACACTCCGTTGTGATAAGGAATTAGAATGTTAAAACACACGATGGGAAAAACGTCTCAAGTGCAGCACCTCAGAGAGTTAATTAAGCCTTAAGTTAATTGGCAGCGATCTTATCATTGGATGGGAAATACAACTGATGATCTTGTTTGCACTTAAACAGAATAACCGAGGTCATTATAAGACTTCTTGGTGCATTATTGACCGAATTATAATTTCTTAATTAATTTTGATTGACTTTCAAAGCATCTAGCTGTTTGACTTTTAATTCTCTGCCTTCTTATCACCTGGGAGGAGAAAGACTCAAAAGCTGTTTACCTTACAAAGCTGTGTTCACAGCGCCCACTGACAATTTCTTGGCCTTAGCAATTCCATTGTCTTTGTTAATCAAGTCCAATTCACTTTTGCTTTTGTTTTCGTTTTTTGTTTTGCAGGAAAACCTACCGCCGCATTCAAAATCAGGCTACCTTCTTGGTTTCAACAGAGGTAGGCATTGGTGCCAACCACGGCGATGATAAGATGACTGACGTACTTGGTTGTACATTGGGCCAAGCAATCATTTGGAAGGCCCAATTTGAGCTCAGCTGGGTTGGTAAGCCAATTTTGTGTTTTACTCCATAAGCTGTGCTTCAACTGTCTGTCAAGCATGGGAATTCAGGCAGTTCAAATGAATATATGGATTTATTGCAAGCTTAAGCTCTCCTTAGTTCTAGGTTGCTTCTCTCTTTAGTGAGTTTCCATCCATTGCTTCTTGTCCTGCCTTCAAGTACTTTGGAGAATAGGTGGACCTCTCTCTTCTTTGTGGCAACCCACAAAGTCTTAATCGTCCATGCTGGATTAATGGAATTTGTGGTCCAATTGCTCTGGAGGACATTGGATGGGGATAAGAGCATTACATGGTGGAATACGATGAAGGAATAGATATTTTTCGGTGGCTTTAACTTAAAAAAACAATCTTGCAGCCATCACATATCTTCAGTGCAACATAATTGTACAAGGATTTCTTTTAAGCTGGTGGTGTTGGGGGACTTCCCTTTTTATTATATCCTTGGGCAAACTCCCAGTAGTGAAAACATTTGCATATTACTAGGTTTCCCTTACCGGAGGACATTATTTCAAGCAATAGAAGAAAAGCCGTGCTACAGTTTCCAACATACAGTCATATAGTTTCATGGTGGATAATATAACAGAGTACCACACCGAGCCACATAAAACAGCGTTTAGTTTGCTGTTAAATCAGCCTCCAGAACAAGCAACAGCAGACTCTCATTTTGAGTTTTCTTTCATTTCACATTCACTGAGCGAGCGGTCAGGAAATGCAACCATTTCAGTTCCTAATGGCATTCATCTGCGTCATCTCTGGAACTTGGAGATTGGGGTGCCTGCTATTGAATGAATTTGTGCATTTGCTCAAACCACAGGGCGCTCTGATGTAGTGATGAAGCCAACCAAATGGGGGAATTCATCAATGGGTTGACACCCAGGGAATTTTTGGGGCTGGTGGTGGTGGCCCTGTTTGTTTATCTGTTTGAATGACCATATCAAATCACTGAAGGCCTCTGGGAAGGATGTGTTGCACTCCACAAGATGATCCAAAGTATTACGTCAGGGGTCTCCAAACATGGCAACTCCCAGAATTCCCTAGCCGGTCATGCTTGCTGAGGAATTATGAGAGTTGAACACTGAGAAACAGAATAGATATTCTACTCCAACCTCCTGTTCAAGCAGGAGATCCTATGACATTTAAGACAAATGGTTCTCCAATCTCTTCTTAAAAACCTCCTGTGTTGGAGCACCCATGACTTCTGGTGGCAAGCTGTTCCGCTGTTTAATTGTTCTAACTGTTAGGAAGTTTCTCCTTAATTCCAGGTTGCTTCTCTCCTGGATTAGTTTCCATCCGTTGTTTCTTGTCCTGCATTCAGGGGCTTTGGAAAATAGATTGACTCCCTCTTGTTTGTGACAACCCATGAGATATTAGAAGACTTCTATCACGTCCCCCCTCGTCTTTCTCTTTGTTAGACTAGATATGTTCAATTCCTGCAAGTTTGGAGACCCATGTATTACAGCAACACTCACCACAGCTGTCTGAAGGTAATAGGATTGATGTCTCTCACCTAATTATGGGGAATTCCCTATATCATATAAACCCCAGGAAACATCACATTGGCAATATCATACTTATTGGGAATCTTTAGATGCAGGTAATCAGATGAGGGTTTTGCTCTGAGAGTTTAAGGCAGGATGGACTGATCAATGGCACAGAAGCTAATCTGGAAATCTTTGAATCTTCTGGTGTCCTTGGGAAAGGTGATCTTCTGGACAATCAATATCTATGATGGAAAAATTAAATATTGTCCAATATATCCCAGCCACCAAGATCAAAAGACCTGAACAAGGTTTTTGAATTAGGCTCCAAAAACTAGAAATGGACAAAATGACAGAGACTTTTTTTGCTGGTTATCACTGAAACCCAAACTGGCCGATTTTGTGACTTTCTCCTTTTTTCCATTTTTTTTGTTCTGTATTTGAATGTTAGAAATGAAATTCAAATGAGATTGAGCACTCGTAATTAGGTTTTAATTCATGCTATTGTGGAGTATATTTTAAAATCTCTATTTAGTTCTACATTTATGACACCATAAGCTGTCTCTAGCCCCAAAGGAAAAAAAGGGAGGGGATATTAATTCAGTATTTATAAAGTGGAAATTAGTTTAATGAGTTTGATTCAGAAACTGAAAGATGAGTTTCATATTTATCTCTAATAGTTCTCTGAGCAGAGAACTTAGTGGCCTTGTGATGTTTAAAAGGATGGAGATTACAAAGTTAAGAACACAGAAGATCCTAGAAGTTGGATCAGACCAGGAGTTTATCTAATCCAGCATTCTGGATTACATGACAGTTAAATTGATCCATTCAGGAAGTTAGATGACAAGCCTGGAGAAGAGATCCACCCTTCCTCGTTGCTTCTAACCCACCATCACCATCGTCAGCCTGATCCCTCAGGAATGTTGTCTGGTTGAGATTTCTGAAAATCACTAAGTTTTATGCTTCTGCCAGCTGGGGACCATCTGCTTCCAACATATGGCTGATGCCTGCATGGAAAACTGCCCATGAACTCCGCGATCTCTATGTTTCTTCACGGAAGAGTGCAACATCAATCAATAAACAGAACAACAAAATATAAAAGGCATAAAATACGCCACTCCAGGACAGAAAGGTTTCACAGAATTAAGCAGAATTCACAATGATGGGAAAAGAGGAGAGTATTTTATCCTGGCACTGAATCTGTATTGAACTAAAGGGGTGTCAAACTCAATTTCATTCAGGGCCGCATCAGCATTGCGGTTGCCCTCAGGGGGCCGGGTGGGTGTGGCCAGGGTGGGCGTGGCCTACTGGGTGGGCATGGCTAGAGTGCGTATGGCCTACTGGGTGGGCGTGGCCAGCTCTACATGGTTGGCATCAAGGGTGCCTATGGGGGCCTGGGCAGGAGTGGGACAGATCTGAGGGTCTCTGGCAGAAGGAGGGTCTCTGGGCCAGGGCCAAGGCAGTGGGGGCCGTTCCCTCACTCTTTCCAGGATGGCTTCACGGGCCGCATGAAACCACTTCACGGGCCGGCTCCGGCTCCCGGGCCTTGTGTTTGACATGTCTGAACAGTCAGAAGTGTCTCCATATATCTACTTGCCTTACTTCACTGGAGGAAAAGCCCTCTTAAGATGACGTGAAAGTCCTGATAAAAACGTACCATGAGAAATATCCTCGAGAGAGTCACCAAAATCTTAGATTGGCTTTATTTTCTCAGGGGACAAGCTTCCAGGGATGGTTTTGTGAGCCCAGAGAAATATAGTTAAAGAATCTGAGTATAACATAGCCTAAAGTAAAGATGGTTGAGGAAAGGTAAAATAACATCTTCAAATGTTTGAAGGATTGTCCTGCATATGGTGGAGTGAGCCAGTGGTTTGTTACAAGAAATAAGGTTAAACATGAAATCAGGAGGAACTTCCTTAAAAAAATGTAGAAATTCACTGGAACAAGCTGTTGCCTGAACTGGGGAGTTGAAACAAATGCTAGATAGTCAATTTCAGAAATGGTGTAATTGACTCTATGTCAACTACGAGTTATTTGTACTTAACGTTCTTTCCAAGTCTGTGATTCTATGATAGCAGAGCATATTAAAAGGATGGTTCAAAAAACATTCTTTCCTGGAAACTCAGTTACCCCAAATGAATCCTGTTCTTGGGGGTGAAACAGCTTCTGTTTTGGCTTGTTTTCCTACAGGATCTAATTGTTGACTCAACTTTTCCAGAGCTCCTTAAGTGATTTCACAACTGCTCATTCTTCTTGGACACTGTTGCTATGCTTGGGATCTCGGGCCCTTGTGGGTTGGGACTTTCAAAGGCTTGACTTTGCTTTTATTGAAAGCTAGAGTGGAGCGTATCCTGTGGTCATAAATACAATGGGAGGCTTGTTGGTGTGTTTTCATGCTCCATCTTCTCAAGTGGACATATGCGTGGGATTCCTATCCTAACCAGATTAATTGAGCTGGAGACATTCTCCCAGAGGAAAAAAAAATCCTTACTGCCACATGGAAGCTGTTGCGTTTTAGAAGTTCACTCTCATTCACATATGAAAAAAAATAGTATTTATTAATAGACAATTCTTGACAGCTAAATAACAAAAAGACTTTCATCTGGAGTTCTTCTGAGGAGGGCCACAGCTGGATGGTAGGGCACACAGCATCAATTCAGACAGTCACAGAGTCAATTTCTGATTGAAATGATAGAGGAAAACATCTGCCTAAACCCCTGGAGAGTTGCTCCCAGCCTCTGTTGACAAAGCCAAGCTACATGGAGCTTGTGATCTGAAGCCAGTGTTTTTCTCTTTGACTGAAGCTTGAGGTTCTCAAAGGAAATGGTCTCTTTGGGAGAACAAAGTCAGGTTTTCCCTAAGCATAGGTGGGGGAAATTAGGATTTCTGCTATTTACACTTATGGACAGATGTTGTTTCAGCTGATTGAGTTTAATTAAAGACTTGCATAGATTGACGAAGCCTGCTCTGTAGTTGTCTTGAATTTCCTGAAGGAACATTGTTGTGTATCTTAAAAGGTCTTGTCCAAATTCTGCATCCATTGGCTTCTGCCAGATCACTGATGGAGACGTGGCTGAGATCTTCTAAGGTCAATGGTGGTGCTACATCTGCTAGTATGGTTGGCACAGGACTTTCCACTTACTTGAGTGACTGCATCAGATAACCTACCATAAGTCATCCATCCACTTCCTCCTGAATGTAAGAGCCTATAGACTAATATATGGAGGGGGGAAATAAAATGAAATGTGCCATCGTGCCATTGTCTCTTTTACTAGATACTGACAAATATGCACATTAGTAACTCTCAGTTATTTATCATCCCCTCCAAATCTGGCTCCAAGCTATTAATTGTCAAGATTTGCTTTAGATTGCCCGTATAGTATTTTTCCAACCTCCCCATTTCTATTAGTGATTTCATAAAGCAGTCTGCTCCAGCACCCAATTATAATAGGAACCTTAGAAAGCTGAAGCTCACCAAGCTCAGAGAACACCAAGGACCCCAAAGTTGCCTCCTCTTCTTCCTCCTCATCTACACACACACACACACACACACACACACACTGCCCCCATTACTGCTTGCACTGATGATGTTACCTAGTTGGGTCTGCAAAAGAAAACAACTAATCACCAAGCATCCGACAGATATGGAAAGAGTTTGCCATTGTCTTCTCCTAGGATATTTTTGGAACTTCTGAGTCTAGCTAACAAGCTGGTATCCTGCCAAGTACTGAGCAGGTGCAACCTTGCTTAATTCTTCAAACTCAGAGAAAGCGTGCCTGATAATTTTACTAGAGTCATTTGTGGCAGGGAATATGAGAAAGGACCATATTACTGGCTCTATATCTCCAAACGAATTTCAGATTCGGGCACCATTCCATCAGGTTTTTATAGACAGGATTATTCCGACTTAGTAAGTATGTCTAATGTTCATTTGAAGTAGAGCAGAGATATTTTATCTCCCTTTAATTGTGCAGCCAATATTTCCAAGCCTACATAGGTTACATTTGTTTTAAAATTAAAGGTGGAAATTAAATATACTTGTTAGCTATCTACATTCAGCCCCCCCCCTCTCTTAAAAATGACCTCATTAATTCTCCTGCACTTTAAGAGCAGATATTTCGAGAGCCGTCATAAATTTCACCTTATAAACAATTGTCATTTTACATTTTATATATGCACGTGTGTTTGCGGTATATAGTTGTCCTTAGAATTATGTGCAAATAGAACCATGCAATTAAATTTGATTTAATGTTCTGAAATAATCCGGCGTGATTACATGAGAGGTCTCAGGTGATCTTAAAAAGTGATATTTTGGATTTATTACACAACGGCATGGAATGAGAACATTTTAAGAGAGCAATTAGATTTTCTTGGTCAGCCTCTGCTCAGCTGTCATATACTGCTATGAAACCTGGCATCAGAAAGCAATCTGACTCTTAGCAAAAATAAAAAGAATTGAGGAAAAAAAGGCATCTGCTCTAGACGATGGGATCCAAAGAATGAAAGAGAAGGTAGATCAGCCTCACTGAATCTAAGATACTTCATTACTCGCTTAGGTACAACCAACAGTAAAATTGACATGTGCTCTGGATTTACACTTGTGACTTCTTTCCTCCAAATTATTTCTTTTAATACAGCAAAACTCAACTCTGTTGAAGAGAGGGATGGAAGGAAGGAAGGAAGGAAGGAAGGAAGGAAGGAAGGAAGGAAGGAAGGAAGGAAATTAAAGCATATTTAAATGGGACTCTACCAGAAATTGCCAAGGATGTTGACCCACACTAGTAAACCAAAACATTCTGGATGAAGTCAACTGGAAATGGTTCCTGTACGTTTGCTGAGAAAATAACATAGGCATATTTTTCATGTAGTTCACAGAAGTCAAACTCAAGTTGAGAGATGCTTTACCTTACCTCCCCTCAAATCTAGGACTTACTGATTGATCAGTAATTGACAACCTTAAGCGATACCCAGCAACATCTGAAGGACTGCACTCAACCTCATTGTTCAACCAACTTCTGTTTTTAGCCGTCTCTTTGGGTCATCCAAAACATTACCATGGATTTGAAAGTATAATAGTAACAGTGGAAAATGAATGGTAAATACATGTTGAAAAATAGAGGCCTTTTTACCATTTTAACTTCATCTGAATGGTATATATACCATAGCCTACCTTCCAATAAGCATTTGGAGCAGAGAAAGACGGATGATACTATTCCTAAATAAATGAAGTGCTTATGGATATCTGAAGTGCAAAGGTCTATGGCAGGCATGTCAAACACAAGGCCCGGGGGCCGGATCCAGCCTGCGAAGTGGTTTCATGCGGCCCGCGAAGCCATCCTGGAAACAGTGAGGAAACGGCCCCCACTGCCTTGGCCCTGGCCCAGAGACCCTCCTTCTGCCAGAGACCCTCAGATCTGTCCCACTCCTGCCCGGGCCCCCATAGGCACCCTTGATGGGAATGATGTAAAGCTGGCCACACCTACCCAGTAGGCCACGCCCACCCTGGCCATACCCACCCGGCCCCCGGAGGGCAACTACAATGCTGATGCGGCCCTCAATGAAATTCAGTTTGACACCCCTGGTCTATGGGTTTAGCTCTTAGTAGAGAATTTGAACCCCACAGAATAACATCTGTCTACCTGTGTCTGATGAGTCCCAAATAGGATGAAACTGGTCATGTCTTCTGGTGGCCCATGTAATGTATCATTTGAAAGCAGTTGTGTCTTATTTAATTTCACTTCTGCCCAATTAACTCATTTCACCAATGGTCAATTTGATGCAAGGCAAGCCACAATTAACTCACATGTTTAATTTGGACCTCTGAGCTATCTACCAACACCTAGGCAGCCTCGCAGTTGACCATGTTGAACTCTACCTCGCCTGTCTGCCTTAAAATAATTATGGAAACGATTAATTAATCTTATACATCGAATTCTAATTCTGAAGATCTCCTTATCATGACATTTTAATACATTACATTTCCCCCTCAGATTGAATTTTATTCATGGAGCCTGGCTTTTAATTCATTGCAACTACATAGGTGGCTGTTTGTGTCAATTCATTGCTAAGTCACACACTCATTCATCAGCAGCCTAATTAACTGCCACTTCTTGCTAGATGCTGAATAAGGAAATTGGTCGCCAAGAGCACACAGAAATATCAAGAGTCTATGTAGCATTTGGTCATTGCCTAAGCTGAGCCTACAGTGAAGAGCTGCAAGAATCATCACTCTCTGCTCTTTATGAGAAAGTTTTCAAGTCTTTCTTCTTCTTCTTCTTCTTCTTCTTCTTCTTCTTCTTCTTCTTCTTCTTCTTCTTCTTCTTCTTCTTCTTCTTCTTCTTCTTCTTTCTCCTCCTCCTCCTCCTCCTCCTCCTGGTGCTGAAGCAGTTTGCAGTTTTACACACACACACACACACACACACACACACACACACACACACAAACACCCACCCTTGCAGTATTGTTTCCCTACTTCAGTTGGACCAAACTTGGGGGAAAAAAAATCAAGCCTTGTTAATATGCTGCACCACAGGGGTATGTTTCTTCTACATCTTCTGCTCCCTCTCTCATTAAAATAGCAAGAGCCTGACTTACTTGCTTACAGATACAAAAATGATTCCACTGACCTAGACAGAACACAGACAAATTATTCTGATCTCTCTCAGGCAGCTCGGATGATGGGAATCTTGCTATTAACTCAAGCCGTCGTGGCACATTTTAATAATGAATCGTACCACTGTGTTGCTGGGCCAGGTATACATGCCGTATTTTATTTTCAGCATCCATCTACGACTGCCACCCTCAACCTAATTAAATTGCTCACAAAAGGCTGCACTTCCAGCAGACAGAGATAGGGAAGAAACTTACCAAATCAGGTCAATGTTTTTCTGCCGTGGAATGCCAAATGATTGGGAGGAGGAGGAGGAGGAGGAGGAGGAGGAGGAGGAGGAGGAGGAGGAGGAGGAGGAGGAGGAGGAGGAGGAGGAGGAGGAGTTGGAGGAGATATCAAAATCCCTTTTTTTAAAAAAAATTACAAGTAAAAATTTTTGTTTCCTTTGTGTAACCAGAAAAAAATGGAGTACAACTTCTGGCTAATCTCCCAAACTATTTGACTCTATAAATTCCCACAATCTCTGGGTGCTTGTCCAAATGCGGGGAAAAAATGATTTTTGAACTTGAATTCTTAAAAAGCCTTTGAGCTGAAGATACACAGAAGACTTGTGGTTCAATACATGAGTGTTTAAATGTGGTAGCAAACTGTGCGAAAGTTGGGAAGAGAGAGAAATTCACAATCCTATTTCCTTCCTCCGTTAATTGTTGGGCAGACATCCTATGTGGATAACTTATCTTGAAGAAGCCTCATGTATGGCTCTCCCAACCTATTTTTCCCTCCCTAAGTACCTTGAGAGGTAGTTTAGACTAAGAATTAGGAACTGGTTAGTAGCACTTGACCAGCAAACTTTGGGTAGAAATTTGACCTTTGCTTTCTCAACTTCTCACCTTAGTTCCATCATCCAGAAGAAGAAATGGATGGTGGACACACACACACACACACACACACACACATGGGTGAGCCACAAAGCATCTTTTTCTTCCCCTTCATTTTTGGAACTCAGATATCTAAGAATACTTGTGAGTTTTTGGATTGAAAAACTGGCCAATAAATCAAGCAAGAGAAGCGTAACAGGGAAAGACACACAGCTGTATAAATAAAAAAAGCTTTCCCCCCCCTTTTCCTGAAAAGAAACACAGCCTGTGCGAATTTTCAATTTCTAACTAAACATTAATCACATGTAAAAACATACTCGTGATTGCTACCAAATTAAACAAAACTGGACAACTTGATAGCTCGTCTCCCACAGACCACACGAGCAGAAAACGTCCTTTTAAGGAGCAAGGATGTAAATCCTAGAGGTTCCCCACATCTTTGGCTTAATCTTCTCTCTCTCTCTTTTAATCAGCAGAACTTTGCAGATATTTGTTCACGGTATCACACCAGACTAAGTTCTAACTATTTTGTAACATTCCAGAAATTTTCATTCCCAGTAGGCAAAAGTGGGCCCTGCTATTATTAGGAAAATTGCTTTTTCTCACAGCCACTTAAGGTAATAATGGAGACATTGGAATCTGTGATTCTAAATTAAAATGAGGCAGCTGAAAGGATTTCCTTCACCCACCAAAGAGCTCATCTTTAAAAGAGATAGGGGATCCCGTTGGGCATGTACCGTAAAATAAATTACATTAAATAAAATAAAATAAATATAGCAGGGGATGAAGGGTTATTTTAATCACCCAGAGATATGTTTGTTCTCCCAGTGCCAATACTTCACAATGAAAGCCCAGCTTAGTTGTAGATCCTTATTGACCAGGACTGATCTTCGTCAAAATTAAGTTCAGAGAAGAGGAACAAAGATGATTAGGGGACTGGAGGCTAAAGCATATGACGAACAGTTGTGGGAACTAGGTAGGAAGAGAAGGCGTAGGGGTGATATGACAGCAGTCTTCTAGTATTTGAGGGGCTATCATAGAGAAGAGAGGGTCAACGTATTCTTCAAAGCACCTGAAGGCAGGGCAAGAAACAATGGATGGAAGCAGCTCAGAGAAAGAGCCAACATGGAACTCAGGAGAAATTTCTTGACAGTCGCAAGGGCTCACCTCCAGAAGTTGCGGACGCTCCATCACTGGAGGTTTTCCAGAAGAGATTGGACAGCCATTTGTCTGGAATGTTATAGGGTCTCCTGCTAAAGCAGGGGGTTGGACTAGAAGACCTCCAAGCTCCCTTCCAGCTCTGTTTTCTGTATTCTGTAAAACTGTGTTTGAAACAAAGACGTCAAAAAAGGTTTTGTAAGAAGACAATCCCAACCCCTATTATTGCCATGGAGGTTGATTTTGACCCAAGGAAGACACCTTTTTAGGTATGCAGAATCATAGAACCTG
The DNA here is from genome assembly GCF_947247035.1 of Vipera ursinii. Taxonomy (NCBI): domain Eukaryota; kingdom Metazoa; phylum Chordata; class Lepidosauria; order Squamata; family Viperidae; genus Vipera; species Vipera ursinii. The sequence continues at coordinate 2,923,957 of NC_139525.1, read as the reverse complement.
CCCAATGGTTGGCCAAAGCCAACAAATCTTTAGAGGGGAAATATTAGAAAGGCGATAAACTCAGCCACCAGGCCTTATTGAGTACTGAGTATGCTTAGTGGCTACAGAGGGTGATGGCAGAATGGGCTGGACTGGATTTGGCTTCAAAAAGGAACATTTTGATGGCAACCTGGTTGGAAAATCTGGTCATGCCCCATTTTGAGCTGGATCCTTTTTCTCTGAACACAAATACTTGTGTGGCCAAGTCCGTCCCTTTTTAATCTTAGCTTAGTGAACAAGCAACCATTGGCTAGGTTGACCGTAAGCTTTGATTCACCACCTAGCGTGACATGCAAGGCAAAATAAGAACCGAGAATCGATGGCTGACTTGGATCTGTGAACACAAGCCAAAGTGGATTTGTTGGCCCAGAATCAAATTTAGATAAGAAAATGTAGGTCACGTTCTCATCGTCTTATCACACTTTGTGGTTGACTCGGAGACCACCGCTGATTTGACAAGCTGGCTACAAGGAAAAGTGGGGAGGATCCAGTTTCAGCGAGCTAAAAAACGCCATCGGCTTTGGATCAAGGCTTGAGAAAGGTGGCTTTTTGCCCTCTCTATTTTGGCTGCTGCCACTTTCAGTAAGTGATGTGACAACTTTAGAATTTCATGCTAGCGCTCCCCGTTGGCCTGAGTGGCTCTCCTGTTCTCGCTGCTAAATAAACTTTGGCTTGGCGAAGTTGGGGGAACGGTGCCCATAACTCCAGAACATACCACTTGAATGCCTTCCAAGGTTAATACATCTCCAAGCACTTCAGTCACCGTGCAAACGTTGTTGTCCGTCGGCTGTTTTGCTTCAACCAGTATCGATTTTGTATGTGTTGGGATATGTGCTTTATACATTATACATTATGGAGACAAATAATGACTTTTGCATCTCTGCTCTCATTTCCTCAATGTCGTCAAATCTTCTTTGAAGGTTCCTTCGCCACAAAGAGGAAGAGAAAGGTTAAGCGATTACAAATACATTAATTTCCAAAGCAAAACAAAGAGACACATGGGAAAGGGGAGAAAATGTATGGATCACCCCCCAGGATATGATGTGCTAAATATGTCGGATGGCTGATCAACACACAGGGTTTTGTTTGCAATCGGGCTGAATAAGGGACTTATGTATTTTAAGGAAAGAGTGGTGGACGAGGATTTCCTCCGTTGCAGCTGTGAGCTATTACCAGCTCCAGTAAATCATTCAGAGCTCTGCTTTTAAAAGTGCAAACTGATAGTCTGCTGGGAATAAGTTGGGAATTTTGGCAATTCATCATCTTTCCTTGGAAGCCAGGAAAAAAAAGAGAGAAAAGCTTCCATGCTCAAATTAAAAAATGCTCTATAAACCCTGAGTCTGCTTTTTCTCTCCCCCCCTTCAAACTGACGAAGAAACAAACATTATAAAACTGTTCCTCAATTCTCAGCAACCATCTCTTCTTTTTCAAAACAATTGTCTGACATCCAGAAAATGGGAGAAATTTGTTTAGCTCACCTCTGAATGAAAATATATTGGCTTTCTCAATTACAAACAACGCACAAGCCAGAAGTTAGCTATCTCTAGAAAACCACAAATTAAATGTTGATTGTAGTTATCTAGTGGATATATATGGAAGATTATATATATCTTCCCCTGTTCAATCATACTTGATACTGGGAGACTGTCTGAATAAGTCCCTGCAGTTTTCTTGGCAAAGGTTTTTTTTTCTCCCCAGAAGTGGTTTGCCATTTCCTCCTTCTTAGGGCTGAAAGTAAGTGACTGGCCCAAGGTCACCAAGCTGGCTTTGTGCCTCAAGTGGGACTAGAACTCACACTCTCCCAGTTTCTAGCTTGATGCCTCCTTAACAGGCTCTCAAAATGGTACAAAAGCATACAAACCAAATTGAATTAATTTGTGTACAGTTCTCAACTTCAATAAACTTCTATCAGGAAGTGTTGCATCATTGAATCAAACTTCTGTTTAAGGATGAAGAAGTTGAAGAATTTGGAAGAGCAAGAGATCTTGAAGTCACCCATGTATCAGAAGAAGCAGTGGCCTGAGCACAGAAGATCTCTGTCTTCAGTGGGGAAGGAAAGATTGAAGAGATCTGGGTAATATAGAGCCAGGGGACATAGAGAACTCATGATTTTTAATTTAGGATACTTCCATGCTGGGTGTCAGCCATATTGAGTAGACCATCCCAATAAATCAACTCCTCAGAAAGACTAAAACTACTTTTCTTACGAATGGCTAGAGTAACAGAATCCTTCAGGGCTGACAGTTCTCTCTCTCTCTCTTTCTCTTCTCTCTCTCTCTCTTCTCTCCCCCATTTATACTCATGGAAATTAGGGAGGTATCTTTTGCATTCTTTCTTCACATTTGGGGATTATGACCTCTTCTCCTCATTGCTCTGTTAACCAATCTTGCCTGTCTCGTCAAGGACATCTTCTTTGCTCTATGGACTGGGGGATTCTGGTTCAGAATTTAGGATTTGAGCTGAATGATGATGATGATGATGGTAGTAGTAGTAGTAGTAGTAGTAGTAGTAGTAGTAGTAGCAGTAGCAGCAGTAGCAGCATCAGCAGCATCAGCAGCAGTAGAAGAGTTCAATCCTGCTGGTACACAACATCCTGAGGTTGCTGTATTAATACCACGAGTGAGCAAATGTGCACTGGAGGCAGTCCTTTGTCAATATTGCAGGTGAAAAAAATGGCAGGACCTGGAGATGGAGTGAAAAGGGGGATCAGCTCAGAATCCCTACATAGCCACAAAAGAACTGAGTCCAACCCCCTTGAGTGTCGTTCACTCTTACTTGACCCTACCCAGGTGCTGAGCGTTAGTGGAGAAGATTCCTGCACATAGGCTTTTAGCAATAAATCAATTTAATCAAACCTTCCTGTGTGGACTTGACAATATTCCTCTCTTTCCGTCGGCAATACAGAAATATCTCCCAGCATGCCACTGAACATCTCCCAAACATGCCACTCAGCTAATGCAAAGTCACAGTGATAAAAAAAATACATTTGCCTTTGAGTCCATTCCTCTTAGGCCAAATTATTATGGGATATTGAAGGATAGGTTTAATTATCCTTCTGAATCACTAGCATGTAGTGATTTGGGGGAAAGACACCGAAGAATAAATAGTAGAGTCTCGTTGCTCAGTGGATAGTCATACCTTTTGATGTCTCTGCTACTCAGATTTCTCTGTTTCGACCCCCCAGAAATGCTAAACAAGATATCAAGACTACAGTAAACGTGTGTGCCAGCGATCATTCACAAATGGCAAATATTTGCCAAATAAAATAAAAATCAAGCCACTTCATTCTGATGAGCTGCTGGTAGAACTCCCTATCTCATCCAATTTTGTAATTATTTTTTTTTGGGGGGGAGGGGTCTGTAATCCTTTTAATCACAATTGCCTAACCACTGTAATTATTGCATTAAACTCAATTCATGTTTATGTGTGTATCTATATTTTCAGTCTCTCTCTCTCTCTCTCTCCTTTTGGTAGCTCCTTGAATTTCAGCGAGGCTAATGAGATTCTCTCTCTCTCTCTCTTTTTTTTTTGCCTAAAAATAAGTATTGCTGCACTTTTTCTTTGTGTGTGTGTGTGTGTGTGTGTGTGTGTGTGTGTGTGTGTGATTATCCTTCTTTCTCACAGCATCACCAGTCTTGATAATGAGACCAAGTTACCAGCTTTAATTATAGAACTCAGAAGGAACAGGAGATGGAAGAATGGAGGAGAAATCCAGGCTCGTAAAGATATGGAAATTGATTTTAATACAACCAACTGCATTCGTAACTGATTATGGAGTGATAATTCAAGATGCTGGAAGAGAGCCATTATTTTAATGGCAATGAGCATATTGTTACAAGCCACCATTCGTATCTCACCTGTGGCAAAAAAATAACTGGGATAAAAGGGCTGCTTAATGGTGTCTTTCTTTTATTGCACATCACAGAACAGGAGGCGGGGGTGGGGGGTGGGGAGTGATTTTCTCTTCTTTAGGATGAAAGGAGAAGGTTTTTTGCTTTGTTTCCCCCCCCCCCCAAGAATTTTGGAAAGCTCAGTTGAAGCTCTTATCTTTGAAGGGCCGTCTGCAAACATAATGTAGTCCGACGTGACGCTCTGGCAATTGGACTTGATGCCGGCATTAATGCAAGCAAAAACCAACACAAGTAGACCTTGCTTTGTCACCACAATTAGGGCCACAGTTTCCATTGCTAAGCAAGGGGATTGTTAGGGGAGTCGTGCCTGATTTTATAACCTTTTTTTTTGCAGTGGTTGTTAAGCAAATCGCTGCAGTTGTTAAGGGACTCGCGGTGTTATGAAGCCAATCGGGTTTCCGCCGTTGACTTTGCTTGCCAGACGTTGACTAAAAAAGTTGCCAACAGCAATCACATGACCTTGGCAAACTGCAGCCATCCTAACAACATGCCTGTTGCCCGGCATCCAATTTTGACCCCATGACCATGGGGAGGCAGCAATCGTCGTAAGCGTGAGCACTAAGAGTAAGGTACTGAGTCACCGGTAGGAAGTAGTAAGTCAGTGCCTGGTAGTAAGTCACTGAGTAGCTTTTGAACGCTTGTCACTAAATGAATGCTTGTAAGTCGAGGGTTACCTGGCTGTATGGCATAGTTTAGTTTATATTATTTATTTATTTATATTTAAATTTATATACCGCCCTATTCCTGTAGGACTCAGGGCGGTTTACAGGGAAAATTAAAAGTTAAAATACATCATATACAATTAAAAACGATTAAAACTAAGATTAAATTAATCCCTGAACTTAACTAAAACCCCATTAATTAAAAATTAAAACCCCTCAGTCTGGGCCAGACAACTCAAAAAACCAAGTTTTCAAGTCCCTATGAAATGAGCGAAGGTCGGGGCGGTCCTAAGCTCCGTGGGAAGCTGGTTCCAAAGGGCCGGCGCGCCCACAGAGAACGCCCTTCCCCTGGGGATAACCCGCCGGCATTCCTTAACCGGCGGTACCCTAAGAAGGCCCTCCCTGTGGGAGCGCACAGGACGATAGGAAGTTGATGTTCCCTTAGATAATCTGGACCCAAGCCATTTAGAGCTTTATAGGTCATTACCAGCACCTTGAATCTCACCCGGAGGGCAACCGGAAGTTTGTTTGGCCCCCTCTATTTGGGAACCAACCCTAGCATAAGGCCACCCCCATGCGTAGCTTGAAAAAAATATCTCAAAAGTATCCCAAGAATGATGGAATTGAGAGTCCTTAATATTTAATGGTCAGAAGCTGAAGTCATTTTGTTCTGGGAGGAGGAGGAGGAGGAGGAGGAGGAGGAGGAGGAGGAGGAGGAGGAGGAGGAGGCATAAATGAAGGTCATCAGAACCAAAGGTTTTGTCTTCTGAGCTTTCGTACTTGACCCCCATCCTCAGGGAACTTCTCTGTGTCATGAACAGGATTCATGATCATGAAAAAGATATTCTGTCCCAACTCCAGAATGAAGATCAACCTTGGTCCTTTTTTTTTGTCCAAACCTCTGTTCCTATCATCATATCTCAGCTTAAATGCCACCTGCTGAACATCTCCTGTATCCAACCTGAAAGCAGGTGGGTTTATGTTTCTTAAACAATCCATGTAACATTGAAAGATTAGAGAGCCATTCTAACTAAATGTGCTAGTGATATTATCAACGTGTGGGTTCTACCAATTTCTTTGATGGGTCTACTCATACTTGAGCACAAAGCTGTATTTTCATCCTCCTTCGCTTTCATTGTTGATTAATAAAGACAAGCTTCTTTCATTCCGACATCATCACTCATTATTGCTAGTGTACAAATGCAATCTCTCTCCTAAGAGCTTTGGCACGGAATGAATTTTGTACAAACAATGAAAAAGTGTTTAAAAGTGGGGGGGTGGGGTGGGGGGTAGGAGAGAACAGTTGTTAGAAGTCAATTAGGCTGTTTCACACCTTTTCCCCTGAATACATTTGTCCTTAAACAGATAAGAATCACGCATTCAAAGGAAACAAGCAATTGTTCCTATTTCAATCTGCCTTCTCCTATTGAGAGTAAAGCCCCCAAAACAAGCATGGGTGAGAACTGCCTGCTTGATAATCATGTTAAGCCATGGTTAATTTAATCATAATTAACTGCAGGATTTGGCAACTTTTGTAGTAGTCGTAGTAGTAGTAGTAGTAATTTATTAGTCTTGTGAACTTATCATTAAAATAAAATAAACTACTTTTGTAAAGAATCTTTACGGGGGTGCTTCAAAAGACTTGTAGGTCAAGAGAAGGATGAGGAGAAGGAAGGAGGAGACGAAGGAAGAAGAAGAAAGAAGAGGAAGAATGAGAAGGAGAAGGAGGGGAGGAGGGAGAGGAAGAAGGAGAAGGAGGGAATGAAATTCACTGTAATGTTTGAGTTTCAGTTGGAGGAAGAAAAATTTCATCATCAGATGTTCCTCAACTGAGCTTGACACAGTGATGCTTAAAGCCCATGGAAAAAAAGGCAATTAAATATCAACATTCCCCATTTTAAAGGTAAGCATCCATCAAAGGAGCTCCCCGACTTTGGGAAAGATTATGTTGAGATTCCAAGTTGCTGTTTCTGCCACAAGACAAAGCAAGCAAGACATGGCCGGCTGTTGATGTGATAAGCAGATGCTATCCCATATAATGAAGCTCACGGGGCTAATTTGGGGCCGTCTTCCATCCGAAGAGCCGCCTGTGATGCATTGTTTAAATCTATGCTACATTGGCACCTATGTCCTGCTGAAATTGGCATGGCACCTTGGAAGCGGGCAGCCAGCCACCCTAACAGATGGCACCGGAGTTGATATACCAACGCATCGAGGCAGACATGTTCTAAAGGGAGGCAGATCCATAAAACAAACAAAGGAAAAAGAAGACTTTGGACATACAGTAGAGAGATGAATTCCACGGAAAGCGTCAGCTAACATTCACCTGTGGATTTATACCATGGACGTTCAGCAGAATGTCCACTGGGAATATAAAAACTCATGCGTAGCTGAAGCCGCTGGTTGGATTGGGGGAGAAAAAAAAAATAGAAGATCGTTTAGCTATTTTCTGTCTAGAGAAGAGGCAATTTAAATGTTGAAATTATAGATTCTGCAAATCTATCCTATGGAAAACACACTTGGTCCTGTGCTTAGATCAGGATTTAGAGTTGAATTTGGATCACTTCCTTCCGCACCCATTAGTTGGGGTCCAAAAGAGTGGGATTGTGCTAAAAAGTGATTTGAGCATGTTCTGTTGACTAAGCCACAACTAGCTGAATAGCGTGTGCAGGTGGATACCTACTTTGGCAGTCATAATTATGAACAAGAATTTGGATTAACAGCTGATTCCAAAGGACTTGAGAGCCTGCAGTGGGGCCTGGCTGCAAAAACACCCAATGCTATTTTACGTTGCCTCGATCGTAGCTCCAAATAATGAAAAGTTTTGATTCTTTTTATTTATTTATTTATTTTGTGTTACTGGAGAAAGGCAAAGAGGCTGCTTAGAAGAAAAGAAATAAAATCCAGTGAGAAATACTGGAAGCTTCTGAGAGAAGAAGCTTTGGGAAGAAAATGAAGAAGACATAAAGAAGCAGCCACACAAAAATGCGTATAGGTACATTAAGTTGAATTTCTGGACAGAACAAAGCTTGGGTTCCCTGATTTCTTCCAACTACATAATTCAACGATTAAAGAAAAGTTGGTAAGCAACTTTTAGTGGTCTAAATTTAATGGTTTAATCAACCAAAGTGATTGGAAAGGTACAAATAACATCAAGGCACGTGGGTAGGACTTTGGCACCATATTTGATGGGTAGAACACTCATTTATCAAAATCTCCAGGAGAGAAAGTGAACTTTCAAGTGAATTATTTTGCTTCCAAGCCTTATCAAGCTTTGTACATTCAAGGTACACTTGAACTGGGGCACCGATAGGATTGGGGAAGTCTTTGGGACGATATCATCTCAGGTTCTAGGTTAATCCTAAGGACCTCAACGTTAGGCTTGAGTCCCCTACATTTTCCGAGAAGACGTCAATGGGTGGTGCAGGCAGAAGAATAGAAAAAGGTTTCTCTTGTTGCTTACTTCAAAATCAAGGAGGCTGACAAGCAGGGTGGTGGCTTTGCCCAGGAAGTCCTCTTCAAGCATGACTGAGACCAATATGGAAATGGTTTGGAGGCATATGGCAGCCATCCAAAAGAATGACATGAAGCTTTTGATTATCATTTACAAGGCAGAACAGGACAATCAAGTTAATACAATCCTCGTTTGCATAAAGAGGGGCATAGAATCAAAATCACATGAAGCATTAGCACCGCTTTATAAATCCTTAGGAAGACCACACCTGGAATACCGCATCCACGTTTGGTAACCACACTACAAAAAAAAAAGTTAGGACTTTGAAAAAAGTGCCAAGAAGAGCAACTGAGATGATTCAAGGCCTGGAGACAAAAATATATGAAGAACGGTTGCTGGAATTAGGTATGGCCAGCCTAGAGAAAAGAAGGACTGGGGGGGGGACATGATGGCAGTATTCCAGTATTTGAGGGGCTGACATGGAGAGGAGGGGGTCAACTTATTCTCCAAAGCACCAGAAAACAGGACAGGAAACAATGGATGGAAACTAACCAAGGAGAGAAGCAACCTGGAATTAAAGAGAAACTTCCTAACGGTGAGAACAATTAACCAGTGGAACAGTTTGTTTATTTATTTATTTATTTATTTATTTATTTATTTGATTTATATACCGCCCTTCTCCCGAAAGACTTAGGACGGTGTACAGGGGAATTAAAATACAGCATACAAAAGTTAAAATAGATTAAATTAAATTTAGCCCCAAACAAATAAATTAAATTATAAAATTTAAGACCCCAATCCCTCAGTCCAGGCCGGCAAGCTCAAATAACCAGGTTTTCAGGTCACAGCGAAAAGAGCGAAGGTCGGGAGCCATCCGGAGCTCCGCAGGCAGCTGATTCCAGAGGGCAGGCGCGCCCACAGAGAATGCTCTCCCACTGGGGGCCACCAGCCGGCACTCCCTGACCGACGGCACCCTGAGGAGACCCTCTCTGTGGGAGCTCATGGGGCGATGGGAAGTAGATGCCGGCAGCAGGTGCTCCCGTAAATAATCTGGGCCCATGCCATTTAGGTCATCACAGGTCATCACCAGCACCTTGAATCTCACCCGGAAGACAACTGGAAGCCAATGCAGCTCGCGGAGAAGAGGCGTTACATGGGAGTATCGGGAGACCCCCATCACAACTCGCGTGGCCACATTCTGCACCAGCTGAAGCCTCCGAGTGGTCCTCAAGGGCAGCCCCAATGTAGAGAGCATTGCAGTAGTCTATTTGAGAGGTCACAAGCGCATGAGTGACTGTACGTAGGGCATCTCGGTCTAGATAGGGCCGCAACTGGTGCACCAGGCGAACCTGGGCGAAAGCCCCCCTGGCCACGGCTCCTATATGATCTTCCAAACTTAGCTGTGAGTCAAGGAGGATGCCTTCATGAGGTTGTGGATGCTCCATCACTGGAGGTTTTTAAGAAGAGACTGGACAGCCACTTATCTGGAATGGTATAGGGCAGGGGTAGGCAACCACGGCTCTTTTATGACTCATGGACTTCAACTCCCAGAATTCCTGAGCCAGCTGGCTCAGGAATTCTGGGAGTTGAAGTCCATGAGTCATAAAAGAGCCGTGGTTGCCTACCCCTGGTATAGGGTCACCTGCTTGGGCAGGGGGTTGGACTAGACGACCTCCAAAGTCCTTTCCAGTTCTATTCTGATTGAATCAGCGGATTAGCTACAATTTCCCCTGTCTCATTGTTTCCTAAAAGATAAAACTGTGCAAGGAGAATGCATCATGCAAGCTCTGTAGAGCACAGATTGCTTCCAGGAAAGCTCAGAGCATCGCTAAATTTTTTTAAAAAAAATAGTGAGCGATGTGGAACGATAGAAAGAGAGAAAATACATCCCCAAACCTTCAAGCATGGACTCCATGACATCTGCTACAGCATTGTTATCCAACACCATCCTTTTTTTTTTTAGTGTCAGAAATCTATAATAGTCTCAACTTTATTTGTGAAATATCGGTTTGTCGGCAGAACTGGCAGGCAATGCCTGGCAGATGCTTGAGGTTCTCCCCATCTTCAGCTTAATGCGGCTCTCTCATTACACCAGCTAGTGCTGGGGAAATTATTTCTTCCTTTTGCGAAGCTGACGCACAGCCATCTGTCTCAGCATGGTTATCAAAACTAATACGGTAATGTGGAAAAATGAAAGTCTTCCGTGATACCTGGCAGCTACCGGAAGATGATCTAAGACAAAGGGAAGGGAAGGGTGCCCTCGGACCTGGGAGTGCAACGCTTCCTTAAGTCAAGGAAAGGACAAGGAAGGTCTCCAAATTTAAACAAAAGGGGACTTGGGTGACCCAACCCTGCAGAGTCAAGAGATTTACCCAGGGGTCTTCAAACTTGGCAACTTTAAGACTTGTGGACTTCAACTCTCAGCCAGCTGAGGAATTTTGGGAATTCAAGTCCACAAGTCTTAAAAGTTGCCAAGTTTGAAGACCCCTGGGTTGACCGAATGTTTCTTCTGTACCTTCTGCCCAATCAGAATTAGCTACAGAAGGCACCTGGAATTAAAAACCTATATGATACAGAATACAGAGTAACAGAGTTGGAAGGGACCTTGGAGGTCTTCTAGTCCAGCTCGGAGACCCTGTACCATCCCAGACAAATGGCTGTCCACTTTCTTCTTGAAAACCTCCACGGTTTGCCCTTTAGACCATCCAGTAGGTATGGTCCTCATAAAAAGACTTAGGTTAACTCTTTCCTCCACCAGTATTTTATTTATATACATACATGCATATGTATATGTACATGTATCAGGCAGTTGTTATAAGTAGAATGATCACTGATTGACCCTTCACAATGTCAGGATTCCTTCTTATTTCCAGACTGGATCTCCCCTTGATAAGCTTTCACCCTTTGCTTCTTGTCCTGCCTTCAGGAACTTTGGAAAATAAATTGATCCCCTCTTCTCTATGACAGCCCTTCAAGTATTGGAAGATGCTATCATGTCATTCTTGGATCTTCTCTTTGTTAGACTAAACATATCTCCTTCCCGTAGCCATTCATCATAGGTTTTGGTTTACACACCCCTTATCCTCTTTGTTGCTCTTCTCTGCACTCTTTCTAAGGCCTCCGCATCTTATTTGCAGTTGGCCAAGAGTTTTTTTTTTAAAAAAAAAGAAATCAGCAGGCTATTAGAAGGAGGCTCAATTTTACCAGGATTTCAGAGGATAAGAATTTGGATCCCCGCAGATAACACCCCAAAGCTCTTAATGAAGGGGAGGTTTGAACCAATTGTGTAGGAAACTGTTGGACATGATCATCCCACCTGACAAACTTCCAAGGGGCCTTAGAAAACCTCTCACCCAGGAATGCTTGTCAGATGATGGCTATGCTAAAGCTTTCAGGGCTGAGTTAACATTCTTTTCATCTGACTGTGTTTTGAAATGGATTATCCATTATTTCTATAGCTGCTCTCAAAGTTTTATTGTGGCTCTTAACATTTATGCCCTCTTCTATCTTTTTATCATTCGTATCTGATTCTTTTTTTTTTAGGAGAAAAATATTATTTGATCATGTTTGTTGGCAAGCTCTCTTCCTATTAAACAGAAAGACAATTCAATGAATACAGCTATAGCCTTTCACCAGATACTGCCTCATAGCAGGTTGAGCCTTTATATATATATATATAAAGCTTCGCTGTTTGAAAGGGATCACATAACGTCAGGATGGAGAGGTTTCCTAGCCGTAAATACAGGATTTTAAACTGTATGTGATCCAGGGAGTTGGACTATCTTAAACGGAAATGGGGGTGCATTTTTCTTTCCATCTTCAGCTAGTTGAATTGTCACTGTTAGGTTTATTCTCCATTAGGATTCCCTGAAAGGTGACCTTTATTGAAGGCATAAGGGAAATTCTTATTTCAATTTTCAGAAGGTGATGTAATGAACGCACTTCTTCTCTGGGAAGTGGTGATCAGCTGATTTAAAAATGGATTTTGGAAGATGTGCATAGGATGATTACGTAACCTGAGAGCTTTAGAAGTACTACCCCAGGGCCAACAGATCTGCTGTCTAACTTAGAGCCTTCGTTAATAAGACATATCTCAAAGGGTTGCAAGAACTGTGGCTAAATTTCGCTCATCTTCCATATACCGAACACTTGTGCTGTGGATTTGGATGTGGTTCTTGGTCACTTACATTTCCACAAGATGGTGGGAACTAAAAGCAAACTACTGTATGTATGTTTAACCTAACAAGAGGGTGACATGATAGCATCTTCTAATACTTGAAGGACCATCACAACGAAGACGGCCTCAGTTTATTCTCCAAAGCACCTGAAGGCAGGACAAAAAGCAATGGGTGGAAACTCATCCAGCTTGGAAATAAGCAGGAATTTGTGAGAACAATTAACCATCAGAAGAGATTAAAATAGAATTTTTTAAAAAAAGAACAATTGCATAGTTTAAAGGAGGAGAAAACGTCTTCCCATTCTAGGAATTCTGACAGGCCAAGCACGCACAGGATCCCTTATAGTAAACAGTGCTATTTAACGGCACTCACCTGTCCTAGGAACCCCAGAATCCTTGAGATTTGGATGAGACTCACGTGTTTTTGGTTTTTGGGGTTTTTTTCGTAGGATGTTGAAAGTCTGGTTGTTCTCCCTAGGCACTGGGCCAGGTTGTGGTGTGAGCCAATCTGAATATTTTGATTATATGTGGGTTGAGTTGCATTGGGTTGTGTTTCAACTTTTTACATTTGTTTTCCATTATTTGTTCGCTTCCCAGAGTCGTGCTTTGAGTGAACAGCCATATAATGTAAACGATAACTGGATAAAGCTGTAGACGAAGGAGCAGTCAGAGAAACCAGGAAGGTGCATCTTACTCAAAATGGCCATTCTCTACATATGCTTCCTCTTACTGAAAATAGTAATCCTGGAAGAAAAGCCTATGATAGAAGGAAACTGCCATTTTTTTACTTGTCTCGTGGACGTGGTTTCTTGTTTCCCCACTTGGAAAAGGGCAGGGAAGCTTAGCATGGATTTAAAAGATCTCCATCTCTCTACAAATCGGTCCCCTTAGATTTCTAATTGGATCTCTGTAGGATTTCTGCTTTAAATACGGATCAGCTGAGAGGAACTGACATGGTGTACAGTTTCGCCTTTTCTTCCGGGTCTCAGCTTAGTCAGCTTAGCATCCTGAGCCTGGTTTTAAATCTCATTTTAACAAGCTAACATGCACACCTACTGGAGATTCTAATTTGGTTGCGTAAAAAAAAGCCACAAATGTTAGAAAACCTAGAGCAGCCTATGTCCAACTGACTTGGAGGATTGCATGTTCCTGCACACCGAATTTGCCCATCGGCTGCGCTTAAGTGGAGAGGTGTTTAGCGTTTGAGAGCCTCCAGGGTTATACTGTAGGAGAAGGAGTGGCGGAACTGGGGGTGGAGTTAAAAGAGGGATCAGCCTCGAATCCCTATGTAGCCACAAATGAACAAAGTCCAACCTCCCTTGAATTCCACTGACCTTTATCTAACTCCAAGCAGGTGTTGATCATTAGTTGAGAAGATCATTAGTTGTGCACATGCATGAGTAGCAATAAATGGGACCTTAATGGGAGCTTCACATGTGGTAGTCCTTGAGTTAGGACATTAAGGAAGCCTGCCCATTATAGTTATAAGCTGTTACAGTCATAAAACAGGTTGTTCTGGGAGCTGAAGTCCACCAATCTTCAAGTGGCCAACATAGCCCTACCTCCATCCCTCCTTGGGGTCAGTAAGTCGTGAGGGCCACTGAATTCATAGTGTGATGCTTCAGACAGGGATGACAGTATTCCATTGATAATTTCCTAAATCATGAATAAACAATATGGTGCCCATTGGTCACCTCTCTTCTGGAGAATACCTTCTTCTAAATGCTGGGAAATCATGGTGTGTCATTTCTAATTTCGTTTGCACCCAACACACTCCCAGCCAGTCGCTTGATCCCAGTTACAGCAATCACACACACAGACACCCAAGCTGTTCAACTAGCAAAAGATAAAGCTTGACCTTGATCTACTAAATATTGGTCAACCTCAAGAGCATAGCTGGTAAAATGGGATTAAAGATAGGCAACAGAGGGGTTAGCTGATCTCTAGTAGATAGTTTATTAGTTTTATAGATGGTTAGAGATACATTCCACAGATGTTTGGTCTAGATGGGCCTTGCGGTCCTTCTGGCATCTTGACAAGGGCACAGTACTCTTAGAAATGTGCAAGTGAAGTTTCTGTCAATCATCTTACAGGACTTGGATATATAATTTTTAGACTCCGACGACTTGAAAGATCACACGAGATCAAGAGATCTAGCTCTCAAGCAGTAAACCTTGTTTAACACAAGCTTTTTCACTCCTAGTAGCAAGCAACATACTCTCACTTAAAAAAATAAATCAATACTTTCCTCTGAATTACTGGTCGTAAATGCTTTAAAACACACTATTAAAAATTGAGAGAGGGGAGGGAGCATAGATTAACGATTGCTGTAACCAAACTCTTCCTTTTGAGATGACAAGCTGCAGTTTACAAACCATTTACTCTGGAGCAATTACATAAGCTAGAATGGGAATCTCACAAGTAATCCCAAGCCTAGTAATATTGATTTTGGTTTGGGTTTTAATTGTATGCTAAAATATAGTGTTGACATTAAATGCTTGCTCCCAGTGGGATCGATGGAGAGAAATAATCCTCTTTTACAAGTACATATCATGGTTACATAAAATCAATCACTCTGAAATCCAAATGTGAAATGGATTCCGGAGCACAAATCTCATTGGTCCTTCTTTTGATCCTAGAATATTCCCGGCAGGAATTCAAGTCGAAAGTGAATATTAAGAGCGTGGCAGAAATAGCCCAATTCCTACTCGTATGTCCCAAGTTTATTTTTTTTAAGTGAATCCTCCACACTTTGACATTTTTAAAAGAGCAAAAGGCAAATGAGAAGAATGCAACCAATGCAAAAGCCTGCATTATAGAACTAGATTTCAGCCTCTCTGCAATTACGCCAAGGTTGGCAATGCTTGCATTAGGAAAATCCAACACAGTTTCTGATAAAATAACAGGCCCTATTTTTTGCTACCAGTAAAATGTAGCTCTGGCTGGCCAAATTGCTTCTCCGTTGTTATTTGGGCCAGTCCTTGGGAAAAAAAGAAACAGCAATATTTTCTCCCTTGCCTTCATTTGAAAGTTGGCATTTCAAAAGACCTGGAGCTCCTGCCAGTCTGGCAAGTTTTGGACTATCGGGGAACTGTAAATTAGTAGAATTCCTCCCCCTCTTTTTCCCTTTTAATTTCTTTTTGGGAGGGGGAGAAGAAAATACCCAGCAAACTGCTATTTAGAAAAGTTCATCGACTTGTCCTTTGTGGGATGAATAAACAGACACACGTACACACACACACACACACAAACACACACGCTCGCCCTGAAATATGTATGCAACAGCATGACAAAAGTACTTACACGAGGCAACATACCAAATTGAGGAGCAAGCAGAAGGCACTGATAGATTTCATGTTCCAAATGTTTGGCATTAAAAGAGTCTCCAGCTGTGAAAGTTGGGTTCTTGATAATTCAGAGTTTCTGGAAAAATGACAGGACATTGCTGTAAAAACACTTTGCTCCTCCTCCTCCTCCTCCAACCCTACTCCCTCCTAGCAGTGATGATGATACCTAGTTTGGTAATGGAATGTCTGCAATAAAACAACCAAGCTCAGAGAGCACCAAAGATCAGACTCCTCCTCCTCCTCCTCCTCCTCCTCCTCCTCCTCCTCCTCCTCCTCCTCCTCCTCCTCCTCTTCTTCTTCTTCTTCTTCTTCTTCTTCTTCTTCTTCTTCTTCTTCTTCTTCTTCTTCTTCTTCTTCTTCTTCTTCTTCTTCTTCTTCTTTCTTTCTTTCTTTCTCTTTCTTCTTTCTTCTTTCTCCTCCTCCTCCTCCTCCTCCTCCTCCTCCTCCTCCTCCTCCTCCTCCTCCTCCTCCTCCTCCTCCTCTGTTACCTAGAGAGGTATGGGAGTAAATAAACACAGTAGTCCAGAACGGAGTCACAGCTCCAGGTATGGCTAACACCTCTGAGACTGAAGCATCGTCATTCGTTTACTTTCTCACTCACAAATTGGGAAGACCTAGTAAGAAGGATAAACCCATGTCTCAATAGGGACAACAAAGAACTAAGCAATGTTGTGGCAGGTGTCTTTGCAAGGTGGGATGACTCCGTTGTCAGAGATGTGAAACCAAAGTGGTTGCATCTCAGAGCTTAGCCCTTTTTCCTCTGTAACCTCTATGGCCTCAACGTTCTGGATGATCCTTCACCCATGGCATGTGGGGATTCCCCAAAGCAATGACAACTTATGGGAAATGTGGAGCCCATTTATGCTTCTTTTTTAATGAAAAATTGGGTAGAATCTGCTTCTTAAGGCAGGAAGTCAGCAATGAGGAACAGCACAGTGAGAGATATGGACTAATGCCAGTCAGCAATGCCTAGTTTGCAAAATGGTCTCCATAGGCTGTTTATTAATCTTCTCCTGGTTTCCTAAACTTGGCCAGAAAACTGTCAAACCTTTGGCAGGATGGAATGCATGGTTGCAACGTCTGCAACTGCTTGTAGGGAGATGCAGATGATGCCTGCAACCTCTCTCTGTGTGATTTGCAAGCTTATGCCTAGAGGAATTGGAACAGCACCCCTATTTCTGCCGTCTGTCTGGGAGGGCAATTTCATTAAACCAACAGCTGTGAGCACCATAGAGATTGTGTTTGCCTACTTGGCTTTATTTGGTAGGGTTTTTATCAGCTCACCTTTATTGAATATGTTTGCGTTCTGCTCCTTCCGGCTTTCTTCTCTTTGCACAATGAAAATCTCCAAGTCTTCCCGTGTCGCAGTGATTCCCTCCTCCGATATGTTATTTTAGGTTTTCTAACTGTAACTCAAAGGACATTCTTCAGAAGGTACCAAAAGACATCCAAGCTATACAGGTTAGTTTGCAATGCAAACAGTGGCTTGGTGGAATCATTGGTTTGTATAAAGCAATGGCTCAGCAGAATAATAGAATTGGAAGGGACCTTAGAGGTCTTCTAGTCCAACCCCCTGCTCAAGGAGGAGACCCTACACTATTTCAGACAAATAGCTGTCCAATCTCTTCTTGAAAACTTCCAGCGATGGAGCACCCACGATTTCTGGAGGCAAGCTGTTCCACTGGTTAATTGTTCTCGCCGCTAGGAAGTTTCTCCTTAGTTGTAGCTTGCTTCTCTCCTTGATTTGTTTTCACCCATTGCTTGTTGACCTACCTTGAGGAAGAGAAAGAGAGAGAGGAAGAGAAAGGAGAGAGGAAAGAAAGGAGAGAGGTGAGAGAAGGGAGGGAGGGAGGGAGGGAGAGAAACTGTGTGCCTTAAATACTTTTCTATCATACCTAGCAGTAAACATTCCACCAAAATTCTACATTAGTTGCTGAAATCTCTTCCACTGAGATTTGAAAACAGAGCAAGCAGTCTATCGCTCCACCATCATCAAAATACAGCATGTTTTATGAAGGTGCAACATTTGGTTTCATTAAAGATGCAAAAGCAGGTGATCTCAATAGCTACATTGAATTCAAAATAAAACAAACAAAAGCAAGAAAGAGGTGCAGGGAGAGAGTTGAGTAATTCAACCATACCTCTCTCTTGTCTTTATCTATCTATCTATCTATCTGATAGATACCTGTATGGTGTTTGGGGGGCTGTTTTGATATATTAGCACATAAAGAAAGGAAGGAAAAGAAAAAAAAGAAAAAAAGAAAAAAAGAAAAAAAGAAAAAAGAAAGGAAGGAAGGAAGGAAGAAAGAAAGAAAGAAAGAAAGAAAGAAAGAAAGAAAGAAAGAAAGAAAGAAAGAAAGAAAGAGAAAGAGAAGATTAGAGATAGATATAGAGAGACAAACAGAGATAGGGACAGACAGACAGCTATAGATGATAGATGGATAGACAGATGGTTTGTCAGTCCAATTCATTATACCCCATAATATTTTCCATATATAATATTAAAGCAATGTTTCTCAGCCCTGACTATTTTAAGATGTGTGGACTTCAACTCCCAGTTCCCCTGGAAATTGAAGTGCACACCTCTTAAAGTGGCCAAGGTTGAGAAACCCAACATTACAGACTTGTTCATAAATCAACACAATGTACGCATTTCCCCAGACTTAATTATTAGCTAGATTTGATATTCTCAATAATAGCTTTGCGTTTGCACTTCCTCCACAGCCAGAAAACATATTTAAGAAAGGAGGAACATCATGAACCTTTCAAAAGGGCTTTGGATATTGTCTCTAGTGTCCAAGGAGACACATGTCTGTGCCAAGCTCCCCCACCTTCTGGTAAATAGTTATGTCTCCTGCCTAGATACTAAAAATCAGTGATACAGTTTTCTTACCTGAACATCTTGCCTTCCCCTAAAAAGTTTCCAAGCACAAGCAATCTCGACATCTGTTTCAAGGATCTCGGCTGGAAATGCAGTTTCACACAGCCAAATTGCTTGTGTTTCTGTGGAGGAAATGGCAATTTATTTTATACCACCATCTGCGCTCTAAATGGTATCTTTTGTCATTCATGGTGTGGCTTGCAAGTGGTGCCTCTCTGCCAAATATAAAATGAGATGCCTTCCAAATTAAGGTTGTTGTGTGCATTACAAATGTTGTGTTTGTGTGTGTGTGTGTGTGTGTGTAAGCAAATATATATATATAAAGGTAAAGGTAAAGGTAAAGGTTCCCCCGCACATGCGTGCTAGTCGTTTCCGACTCTAGGGGCCGGTGCTCATCTCCGTTTCCAAGCTTACCTTCCCACCGGAGCGGTCCCTATTTTTCTACTTGCATTTTTATGTGCTTTCGAACTGCTAGGTTGGCAGAAGCTGGGATGAGTAACAGGCGCTCACTCTGCTACGCGGTACTCGGGATTCGACCCGCCAAACTGCTGACCTTCTGATTGACAAGCTCAGCGTCCTAACCCACTGAGCCACTGCGTCCCTTTTTGCGGGTGCTTGTATGTAGATCTTTGGTCATTCGGGGTTTTCCCCACGTAGAATTGGAGGTATCAGGGCAATACACACACACACACACACACACATGAGGAAAAAAAACCAGTACACATCCTCTCCATTAGTCAACACCCAGATAAGCAGGGATTAACACCAGACAAACAATCAAGCAGAAAACAATATCCTAATTGAGGAACTACCCGGGAGAAAAAAACACACCTCCATCAACACCGGGAGGCAAGCAACTGTATATAATAAACAGGGAACAAACCGCACATTTACTAACACTGATGATGATACCTAGTTGGGTAAGGAGACATCAGCAAGCAAACCACCAAGATAAGAGAGGATCAAGCCTCTGCACTCGATCTCTGAGCTACAGTTATTTTTCTCTGTTTCATCATATGAAATACAGTCTAAGTCCATTAAGAATCCTTCTCATTGACTGTCTGGTTCTCATCCCTTTGTGAGTAAAATTGAAACAGATGGATATCAACCAATTACCAAAGAAACATTAACCTCTAAATACATCCATAAACAATAGCTTTTTAAAGCTGGATCTGCAAAGCCTAATAAAGATGGATTTAAGATGTCACCGAAAAGATTCAGCACAAATGAGGAGTCTATTATTCCATTAGCAGGAAAGGCAAAAGGTCCAGATTTGAGATGTTTGCCTTTATTTCTTGGCACTCTAAAAATGATGCACCCTTGGGAACATTGTTTTGTTTTGTCATGCAACCTCTGGATCGATGAACGTAGCCTGGAGGCTGATAGGTTTTCAATTTTGACTTGATAAACATCAATCAAAGATGCACATGGAACCAAACAATTGCAATGTTTTGATTGCCATCACTCATATTGTCCCATAAATCTTTGATATTGCCCCTGAAAATACTGCAGGTAACTTCAAGGTGGAGGGCCATACTTCAAGGAAAGGAATTGGCTTCCTAGGGACATCCTGTATCTTATTATTGGCATCTCCAGTTGAAAAGAGATGCTGTCAATTACAATGGGAAAGATGGACTAGTGGATTGTCCTATTAGGATGCCAATTCCATAGGATTGTCAAGCTTCAGCAATACAAACCAAAAATCATTGGAAAATGTAGTGGTTACTTTTTGGTATCATCTCTACATCAACCTCTAGGGAAGGAGGGCAGGCTGTTTGTGGAAAATTACTCATAATGATCCTTTTTGATTCCCTAAGCTTATCAAATTCAGGCAGAAAGCTAGATGACAAAAGAAACTATATGTAGCTTGTGGGTTGAACTGTGGGGCCCTTGGTGCTCTCTGAGCTTGGTTGTCTGCCCTGCAGATGTTTCATTGCCCAACTAGGTAACATCATTGGTGGCCCTGTGGGCTCAGTGCTACTGCAAGCCCTGATGATGTTTTCTAGTTGGGTAATGAAATATCTGCAAGCAAGTAACCAAGCTCAGAGAGCACCAAGGCTCCACAGTTAGGCGAGAGTCATAGGTCATAAAAGATACTCATAATGATACTCTCGAGTGTTGTCCCATAGTCTTGGTTGCTATTCTCCTTCTGTGAGCAAGACAGCTCAAACCTTGAAGCAATAATTGATGGGCATCTTACCCTTAGGACCTTCTGTACTGTACCAATTCACTTTTTGCATGCTCTCCAAAACTCTGCTCTGACATAATATTCAAAGGAAGGTCCTTTCTACTTGATATCAAGGCATCCTAAAATGAGCTAAACAAGAAAAGAACTCCAGTATAATAGAATAGCCAAATGCAAAAAGAATGCACTCTTTTTTTAAGACGATGTTTATGAAGCCTTGAGAAACTATGAAGGGCAAAGAATTTGTATGATCCATGCTTTCTATTTATTTCCTAAGATCCTGCTGCTATTCCTCCAGGAACCTTGATAAGCCGTCTGGCTGAGGATTTTCCAAAGTCTTTTATGGTTGAGTAAAAATGAGTAAATCGTATATCCAGCTCGTAGGAAACAACTAATGCCTCACAAGGAAGCAATATCATCAGCAAATATAGCTGTGAGTGAGTGCCTAGCTTCATATAGAGAGAAAATTAAACTACAAAAGAGTCTATTAAAGTAACAGTAAGAATCTTGGCAGAAGCCCATAAAAAAAAGGGGCGATTCGAAAGAGTTATAGATGAAGCTACCTGTACTGTATATGCCTTAACTATAGTTTTAAATTACAACAGATGGTACAAATAACAACAGCAACAACAAAATATCCCTGTGTGCTTGTATGCTGTGTAGAAAATGCTTTGATACTCTATGATCAGAGGTTAAGTTGTTGACCTGACTTTGGATTTTCCAGACTGTTTTGACTCTTGGACATTCGGATGAGGTATAAGTGTTGTGGGACTGTGTTTGCATGGTAGGACACACCTCTTTTCGTAACAAACCCAGGCTTAGTTAACTGGAACATCTGCAGAAGGCCCCTGTATAAAACCAGTCCTCTTAGATGTTAGATGGCTTAATGATCTAGTACAGGGGTCCCCAACCCCCAGGCCGTGGACCGGTACCAGGCCATGGCATGCCAACAACTGGTCCACACAAACAAGCAAAGCCCCATGAGTAGGATGCAGGCAACACACAAAACCACGCACCCTCTGGTCTGTGGAAAAACCTCTCTCCGCAGAACCGGTCTCTGGTGCCCAAAAGGTTGGGGACCTCTGATCTAGTAGGATTTCACAAAAGGCTAAACATCTGACCTTTCTTGAAAGGGTCTAATATGACATTTCCAAGACAAAGTTAGACAATATAGTAGAACCACAATTTAGTAATTGACATCTACTGTACTTAGCAGACTTTGTATACAACGGACAAAGCAACTATCCAGACATCTCCCCAGAATAACAGACAAATCTGTTGCATGGGAACTACTACAGAGGAGGCAGTTAAATTCTTGCTACTTTATCTTAATTGTACCTGTACTTCATTTCTAAATAACTTCAGTTCTTCAAATGATGCAAGTTTAGGTAATTTACCTCATGGTGGAAATAGTAAAGAGATGTACATGATGTAGTTTTGTATTTCATGGACAGTTGGGAATAATGGACACTCTCTCTGAAATAAGTCTGTTAAACTCAAGTTTGAATATATAAGCCAGAAGACAATATCCTCCTACATCTTACAGAAATAACTGCACCACATAGGAGAAGACATGGGTAAGATAAAACCTACCCCAACACGAACATATTAATTTAAAAAATCCAAGGAACTCTACTTGTTCAAATGCTGTTTCTGTCTCCTACAAAGATAATGGATGCGCTCACCAAACCACATAATAAATCCGAGAAATGTCGTTTGTTTTGTTTAATCAAACTGCAGCTCTGAAACTAATATAATACGACCACAAACATGGAGCAATTGTCATTAATCTGTAAAGAAGTTGCCCATTTTTTTCATCCTATCATATTTCAGAGCGTTGAAAAATGAAACACATATGTTTCTTTGATGGGGTTTCTACTTTCCCCCCACCTCATGAGAACATTTTTTCTTTACCCTCTCATTTTTCCCTGCTCAGTAAGTCACTGTTTCAACATATAGCCTTTAAGACACACATACCCATATAAACCATACCCATATATGGTTGGACTAGAGGACCTCCAAGATCCCTTCCAACTCTGTTATTCGATTCTAAACCTCCATAGAAGATCTCAAGATTTCTCCCTAATCTTAATTGCCATGCTGTTTTGCTACTACAGTCCTGCTGCACCAAGAAATGACATTCTTCTCTCAAGCTAGATATATCATCTTGATACAGCTCAGCTGAGGGACAAACGTAGGACAACGTGGCCAGCAAAGAACAGAGAAGCAGAAGAAGGCTGAACTTTGGATGGTACCAGCAATTGGGTAAAGCTACCACGTCGCTAACGCTCCCCTTACATTAGGATTTTATTTTCTTTAGTTAAGACAAAGGAGTCACTTTAAGCTTCATTAAATAAAATTATGAGCATGGAGCTCATATCTTCTCCTCAAACCAGAGATATGTGTGAGTAATGATTCACTGAAGCATCGCAGTCAATGGCCCAGATATAGAGTAGAGATTTACTGTGGGCTTAAGTCTGTTCTTTAGATGTACCACTTCTAGACAGATATATTGTTTTTACTTAGGAGCTGTGTCAGGACCCCAATTTCCTCAGGATGGGAGGGTATGATGAATGCCAAAGGTGAGTTAGAGAAGGGAGAGGGGTATTTCACAGCCCTATTTCTCTCTTCCGTCAAGTGGGAGAATTCTGCATCAGATATTAGGGCACAATGCTTTGGTAGACTTCCATCATTCTTAAACTCTTCTCTTGGATGTCCATAACACCAAAGCTCTCTCAGAAGGAACAAGGCTTTTGCTTGTTCCTGGCTTCAGTTGGCTCCCAACCTGGAATAGTTCCACTATCTACTGGTGCTTCAGAGACATCATTCTTAGAAAGACTTCCAGCTAGAGGGCAGAGATGCAAACTGTTGGGTCTGTGCAAATACTGGAGGCTTCCAGAAAACATTTCAATAGATAAGGTGGTGGGAATGGCAGTCAACGATAAGGTGATCTGAATTAGAACTTTACATAGGTAAATTTCATTTCATTCATTCACATACGTTTCATTCATATACAAACATTTCTCCTTTAATAGGGAGAAATCTCCTGACAGTGAGAACAATTAACCAGTGGAACAGCTTGCCTACAGAATTAGGGGGTGCTCTATGACTGGATGGTTTTTAAGAAGAGATTGGGCAGCCATTTACCTGACATGATCTAGGGCAGGGGTCCCCAACCGTGGCAACTTTAAGACTTGTGGATTTCAACTCCCAGAATTCCCCATTCCACAAGTCTTAAAGTTGCCAAGGTTGTGGGTCCCTGATCTAGGGTCTCCTGCTTGGGCGAGGGGTTGGACTGGAGGAACTTGGGGGGGAAGGTCTCTTCCAACCATGTTATTCTGTTATTCTTTCAATGATCACATGTTCCCATTCCAACAATTTTCAGCAGGTGCCAGCAGCTCACTTTGTGTGGGCTCAGAAGCTAAGCAGGGCTGGACCTGCGTAGTGCTTGAAGAACATCAGGGAATCTTATGGCTGAAGACTAGACTGCCAAATTGGGAAGTGGGGAGGGGGGAAGGATCTAGGAAGAAAGCCATGGAAAATCACCTCTCTACTCTTGCCAAGAAAGCAACATGGATAAAGTCAACCAGAGTGGAGCTCTGAGCTTGTCTCACAGCAGCCAGTACTAATAGCTGCTAAACTAACCATCTGCCCAATCCTATCATCCTCACTTAGGATTCAGGTAAGGTTGTTATAATTATCTCGGCTCTCCCCTAAGTCAGATAAGTGAACCAATGCAACACAGGCCTACCTGATTTGTGCGGCGGCTGTTGATGTTTACCTACTTCAAATGAGCAATAGAATTATGCATTTATTTTAGACCGCAAAATTAAAATAGGAAATACATTCTCAGGGTGCCTCCAGTTTTAACTACATCAAACTCTCTTACCTTTGATAAATCAACTACGTATGGCAGCAATAAACTGCCTATAGCCCATAGTATATGCCCAGCTGGTCCAATCTGGCAGAGCTGGAATGTTTGGCTTCAAGGAATCATAAAGCTGGGAAGGACCTTGGAGGTCTTCTAGTCCACCCCCACACCCAAGGCAGAAGTCCTTTTTCTACCCTGAACAAATGTTTGTCCAATCTCTTTTTTAAAAACCTCCAGTGATGGAGCACCCATAACTTCTGGTGGCAAGCTGTTCCACTGACTACTTGTTCTCACTGACAGGAAATCTCCTTAGGTTGCTTCTCTCTTTGATAAGCCTCCATCCATTGCTTCTTGACATGTCCTCGGGCGTTTTGCAGAATAGGTCAACAGCTTCTTCTTTGTGACAGCCCCTCCACACTGAAAGACAGCTGTCATCTCACCCCCAAGCCTTCTCTTTGTTAGGCTAAAAACATACCTAGATCCATTAACCTTTCGTCATAGGGTTTTTGCCTCCAGACCTGATCGCTTTTATTGCTTCTGTTAGCCCATTTCTCCACAACACAAATGATTACAATTTGCCATTGTAGCCCATCATGTACTATTTAAGAATCCAAGTTTGCCGCACACACAGCCCTTTTTAGGTATAGACATAGCAAGATCTTAAACAAACTGCATTCACTGCTTTTCAAGGAGACTAAGTTGATTTGCTTATACCACCACCTTGTGGCTCTGAAATTAAAATTTTGAAAAGTTCCCAAATTCCCAGAAGTATTTGGGAAACCCCAACTATTTTGTGCCATGGCACCTTAAGTACAAGTTTATAAAAATTAGGGAGTTTGCACATCTATGATGCCAGGATTACTTCTAAAAGCTTCTGCAACTAGTGGGCTTCAAGCATCACAAACCGTGAATCATGAACCACAGTATATTCAGCTGAATAAAGCACATTATGATTAATGTGCTGTCTGAATACCATATTTTAGCCTAAATTTTAGGCCTGTCCAACCTATAAAATTGGTTTGTCTATCTTTCTTCTTCCATTCTTCCCTGAATGTTTTCTTGGTCTCTGTTTTCATATTTATACTTGATTTTTAATCTTCAACATACAGTACGGTAGGTTAAAAAGTACAAGAATGCAACATTTCAACAATAAACCAATTATCATCCTGCCAGTACAAAATTAGTTTATTCTCAAGTTCTTATGTTTTGCTACATTTTACTTGCGATGCACGTTAAAAGCGTGACACTGTTTAATGTAACTCAACCTGGCTTACAAAAGCAGGTTTAAATAAGATTAATGAATAGTCGCAAATGTGTTGTGTGTTATCCTATCCCTGATTTGGGATGTTTATATCTTTCTGTTGACAATAAATTAGTTATTGCACTATCAAAGTCATCCACGTGTGTAGGAAAGAGATGGAAGGTCGTCACAAAATGGGTCCTGCAACACAGCAATGCCAAGTCTACCCTTTATGGAATTGTGTGTGACTTCCACGTTTCATGAGGCAATGGGACTTTCTGGTTTTTCTTTGAAGACATTTTTCTTCTCCCTCAAGAAGCTTCTTCAGCTCTGACTGGATGGTGGGGAATGGAAGGATTTATACTCTTTGCAGACAGCTGGTCATATGTGTTCTTTTAGAGAGTCGTTGAGGCCACTTGGGGGTTTACCTGTGTCCTCAGGATCACCCGAGTAGTGCAAATGTCTGTGGAGCCTTCTTGGAACTGTTGAAAGGACTGTGTTGTTGACTGGAGATAGTGGATGTTGTATCCCTACCCCCCCTGTTGAGAGAGGGCTGTTCAGTTTGACTTAGATGGCCTCTTTGACCCCTCTTTCAAACCAATCTCCATAGACTTCCATGTGAGCAAATGTTTTTTGAGTTAGACTGGCTTTGCTCTACTATGTAAGAGCAAAGGGTTTTCCTCTACTATGTAAGTGCTGTGTACGGGAATGTCACCAATATGCTCCAGATACTTGGTAACAGGTGATCAAGGAGGAAAACTCCATGGAAAGAAAAAATGGGAAGGAACAAGAGAGAAGGAGGGAGGGAGAGAGAAAGGGCAGAGCAGGTGTGATTATACCTGCTGCACCTTTATTTGGGCATTGTTGTGGTTAGGATCACCACACCCTTATTGCTTCAGCTCTGGAAAGCAGACAGTTGATGCAATCCTATCTCCAGAAATGCCTCCTTAAGTAACACCAGCTGCCTGCCATTAGTGCAGGTTCGAGTCCCACCAGGCTCAAGGTTGACTCAGCCTTCCATCCTTCCCAGGTAGGTAAAATGAGGACCCAGATTGTTGGGGGCAATTAAGCTGACTTTGTAAAAATGCCGCTTGGGGGGGGGGGCGAAAGCCCTAATAAGCAGGCATATACATAGAATGAAGGCTATTGCTAAGCACATTGATTTGTGCTTCTTAGATTGTAAGCCGCCCTGAGTCTTCGGAGAAGGGCAGGATATAAATGGGATTAAAATTTTAAAAAAATCAATAACTCCACACAGTTCAGGCATACCACGAGGAACGTTTAGTTATCTTTCATACGTTTCCTCAACATAGTTTTGAATTTATTCTGCAGATTAGCTATCGCTGCTCTCCTCGCTGTCCTCACTTCCTTCTTCAGTGTCATCGTCTTTGGGGGCTCGGCGCAAAGGATTGGCACACGGGCTGCAACACCATCAAGAACAAAGACATGAGCTTTGCAGGATGTGGTTCCCAATCAGTCGGGAGGGCACCGGGTGAGGGAAGAATGGCTGACTCTTTACAAGGAAGTCTCAAAGGTAATTTGCCCAACAGATTGGAAATGAACCTCGGATCTTTTGTTTCCAAAGCTAAAGGCTCTTCCCAAAGGAGGCCTACCACCACTTCAGCTTTCAAAATCCAGAGGACCACGGCCAGGAGATAAACTTGATAGTCATTCAGTTGGTGACATGGATTTTTTTTGCACACCGGATATAGTAGCTTCCCTTCCACTTTGGCAACCTTAAGACTTGTGGATGTCAACTCCTAGAGTTCTCTACCCAGCATGCTGGCTGGGGAATTCTGGGAATTGAAGTCCAGAAGTTTTAAAATTGCCAAAACTGATCCACCATTACAAAGCTTACGCTTCGAGTACTAGGAGACCCTTGGAGGTAAGATAGAGAATGGTGTTGTTGTTGTTTTTTTTATTCTAGTGGAAAAACTGTTCCATTTTGTTCTGTAATTCTATTGAATTAGACAATTATGGCTGTCCGTCCTTTCTAATTCAAAACGCCGAGGGTGAATCTGGAAAGGTCTGCATGCGCAACCTTCTTTCTTTCATGAAATTTAAAGTTTTTTCTTGCCTTCAGATGCCTTTCTGCAGGGAATCGTGGCTTTGTGGGACTGTGGAAAAGTTTTGGAACGTTTTAACTTAGACCTCTTACCTCCTTTTCTTACCTTCTCTCTACTATGAAACAGCAAAATGGAAGACAGACAACAGCCAACATTCCTCCAGTGCCAACGGCAAATATTCTCAAAATCTGTTGAGGACCTATTGTGGTCAACATAAGCATGTCTGGCATCTAATCTATAGCTGAAATAGTAAACTTTAGACAAGTTGGAGAGGTCTTACCCTTTAAAAATAAGCACCTTGTCACAAAATAGCACTAGCACTTAGACTTATATACTGCTTCACATTGTTTTACAGCCTCGCTAAGTGGTTTACAGAGTCAGCATCTTGCCCCCAATAATCTGGGTCCTCAGTTTACCGGCCTCGGAAAGATGGAAGGCTGAGTCAACCTTCAGCCCATCAGGGTTGAACTGCTGGCAGTCAGCAGAATTAGCCTGTGATATTGCATTCCATATTGTCACGAAAAATTATTAGAAAACTTAATAAGGAAATTTGGTGAGCAACCGTTTGACTATCTGTAGCAGGGGGATTATTAAGCGGGAAGAAAGCCCCTAAAGCAGACATGTCAAACTCGTGAGGTCACGTGATGTCGCGAGACGTATCGGGACTATTTTGCCATTGCTGGCAATGGGGTGGGCGTGGCTTCCAGATGACACCTAAAGTCTCAGATGCTGTACACCATTTTCACATTGTCAAAAGAACCTACAAAGCATAGATTAGTAAGACATGAGCATTTATGATGTCGGCCCTGAGGTATTGACACTTACTCTTCTGATGTAGCTTGATGGGGAAAGAACATTTACCAGGTACAGAACAAACGCTTACAGTTCTAAAACAATAACCAAATTGTATTCCAAGGCAGGAAAAGTGTTATCTTCTAGTTGAGCACCACCAACCTTGATGGGCTAGAACATGTAGAACAGGTTGTTCCACCTTGTCCATTTTCAGATCTGTGGACTTCAACTCCCAGAATTTTGGGATTCTGGGAGTTCAAGTCCACAAGTGGGGAATTCAGGGAGCTTATCGAGGAGTAGGTTGTGGTCTACTTTGTCAAATGCCTTACTGAAATCTAGGTATACTACGTCCACTGCATTTCGTTGGTCTACTAGTTTAATTACTTTATCGAAGAGTGAGAGCAGATTGGTTTGGCATGATGTGTTTTTAACAAACCCATGCTGGCTGCTAGTTATGACTTGGTTTGCTTCTAGTTGTTCGCAGATCTGTTTTTTGATGATCTTTTCTAGGATCTTCCCAGGTATTGATGTTAAACTGATTGGTCTGTAGTTTCCTGGGTCCTTCCCCCCCCCACTTTCTTGAAGATGGGGACCACATCAGCCCTTTTCCAATCCTCGGGTACTTCCCCGGTGCTCCAGGATTTGTGAAAGATGTGGTGTAATGGTTCTGAGATAACATCTGCCAGCTTTTTCAGAACTCTGGGATGTAATCTGTCAGGTCCAGGGACAAAATATAATACCTGCTGCGTGCAAGTATTTGTCCTGTAACTATGCAAGATGTTCTATACTTGAAATTCATTAAAGCTAACATTATAACATTTGTAAGTCCTTCTTTAAACCACCATTTGAATATATGACTCAGCTATCCCTACAGGATATAAAATGGGTAAGGAAGATACACGAGACAAAATGCCACTTACGGTCTTCAAATGGAGTATAGCAGTCTAACTGAATAAATTTTCTGGAAGACACACAACATTTGTGTTCTAGGCACAACGTCTGGTTGATGTGCTCTCCAACTTTGCAAGCCATGGCTTTTTGATTTCCTCTGGGCCAGCATGCTTTCAGAAAGACAACGGAAGTTCTAAGATTTGAATCTTTCTCACATCCAACCCAGACAATACGATTCAAATTACATATTAGCCTCCCGTAAACCCATATTTCCTCAAAAATGTGTTGAGAATTATTCCTCAGTAAGGTTTACATGGGAGAGAATGGAGCAAAACTGGAATTGGTTAAGGACGTGTTTTGGAAAATATATCCTTGAACAAGCTGAGTTGGAGTAGAACGCCATGTAGTAGAACACCCGTGACATGGTTAGAAGATACAAAGCAAATTTTAAACTATAATTCCTAAGCAACAAGTTGGAATCTTCTGCTTCCTTTATGCACCCCACCCAAGAAGTGAAGGAAACATGTGTGTAATTTTGTGCCCTGACAACTGGACGTCAAAGAACAACTGCAGCTGCATAGTTCTATCCCTACAGGGAAGGCTGAATTAATTCTCACTTGGCAAAGCCATCCATTGCTTGCTCAAATAATTTCAGTTGCCAACATTTTAGCAGAATGAGATCTGAATTCATTCTCACTCGGAATATCCCATGGGGAAGAGTCATTCATTGGTTGCCTTCTATTGGTTTTTTACCACCATGGATGTTCCCTTTTCAGTTATCCCTTCATCGTCAAGGGGTTATCTTCTCAGCAGTTTTAACCAAGTTGGCTGGGAAGAAGGGAGCAAGGCCAAACTTTCGCCCGGCTCCAAAACACATTTCAAATTAATTGTGTGTATCCAGACCGGGCTAGGGAGAAGTAAGGAGAGCACATTCTGATGGATCAGTCACATTATTTTCTGCTCTGAAACCTGGATTCATTCTCTATACATAGAGGGTCTCTGTGTGCCTTTTAGCGTATGTTTCAGAGTAACAAACCCAACAGTTTGGCGGAGGAGTAACATCAAGGCAATCTCCAAGGTGCACTTACTCACAGGATTGAAGAAGTTTTCCACCTTTTGAGATATGATTTCTGCTTTTGTCCTTGGCTCAGTAGGAACCATGTCAGATTCATTTCGAACTTCTAGTGCTGGCAATGAAAAACCTGAAGAATTGGAGTTGGGGAAGTTCAAAGAAACTGCAAAGCGTGTTCAAGGTGGCTAATTTGTCTAAAATCATACTTTTGAGAGTCCTATTTGCATTTAAGCTGGGCCTTTAGGCATTAGTTAATATCTAGTGACTTTAGCCATCAAGGTTTCCATTTTTTGCTCATTTGACTAAAGACACAAACAAAACCAAGGAGATGAAGTTCACATGCAAGTCCTTATGTAGTGTGTTTAGCTTTTTGCGCGGCATGAACCTATTGTGAAAACCATGGTGTAATGTATTAGTAGACTGGAATCCAGCCTTTGCAGCACATTCAAATTAATGTAAGCACCAGTTCTATGCTAGTATCGTTGCTATGAGGTTTGATATAAATTGCAATCCTGAATTTAATATGGGAGAATTTGGAAAGGCACACAGAAATGTTGATTTTAGATCTGTTTCAAGTTTGCTTTGACCACTCTTAAGGACTTGGCTAGAAGGAAATCTGCATTTATGCATGTTATGGGGTCTGCAGGGGTCAAAAAAAGTTAAGATGGCAGCCAGAGCCATGTGACCAATCATATGGTTGCAATCACTGTCAAAACTTTTGAGACATAACCCCTGCCACACAGATAGACAACCCGTTGTGTGACTTTTTTTTAAAGTTGTGGACTAAATTAATCAGAACAGGGAAGGGTCAATACATGGAATGGAAACCTGCTCAAGATCTCTCATCCCTGTAAGCCACAATTTACGGTAACTATGCTGGTGCATAATGCACTGTTGCAATTTGTTTACATTTAAGGTAGCGGACACAGATCCTTATTTTTCAGCAGCTCTGCAAAATTCCAGCTCTGCTGAAGGACTCCAAGATTAAATTGGGGGCCTCGTAGACGGAGAGGGTTCAGGGAAGCAACGGGTGACCAAATTCTTCATTAAGTTATGCTTACAAAGTCTCTTGGTAATACTCACTTGGATTGACTGCATGAAATAATATGCACAAATATTTGGCTAAAAGCTGGAGCACAAATCTCATTATTGCTATTATTCCTGAAACGACAGGAAAACACCCCCATCCCACCCCCAAGCCCCAAAATACCCATTAGGAAATACAAAAGTCAATAGGAGTTAATTTTTTTAGTACCACAAAGGAACTGCGATTCTTGACCCAAAGAATCAATTTCTTGTTTTTCTGTTCTATGACAGATAAGAGTTGGATAGCCTTATTAATCTAGCGAAAATAAAAACCCAGTAAATAATGCCATCTAAAACTATTAAGTAAGTTGCCAGTTACTAAAAGGAATGAGATATTTACATTTTAATTCCGCAGGGATTCCAATTTTAAGCTACTTAAGTAGTAACCCTAGCTGAGACATAAATCAATGGATGAAAAAGTAAGCTATCAGATTGTTACTTAATAATTATTAAATCCTAAAACAAATGGTTTTAGCATCCTACTTGGAAGGAGGGTAAGATTCTAAAGAAAAGAAACTAAACCATCTTGTGATGAACAGAGATGGCAATTGAGCAGAACGTGGCCACTTCCTGGAAGTCTTTTATGAAGTGTTTGTTAGAAAGGGGACAGCAAGATCAGCACTTTTGACTGATTGTTAAGAAAAGAATAATTATGACAATTTGAAGAAAAGGGGAAAGAACTGTGTGCTATTAATTCAACTTCCTTCAAGGGACAGTGTATTGGTGTGCCGCTGAACCTTTCCAGAACAGTTGAAGATTAAGACAGTCTGGCTAGTGTAAAGGCTCTTTTGTGTGTTGGGACACAAAACATTGGTACAGTTCTTGGTTATTGAAATGGCATTCTAAATCACCTATTTTGGAGTAAAACTTAAGACCCTTTTCTAAGCCTAGACCGCGAATGCCTACAGCTTTCTCACAGCCAGTCAAGACTAGATACTGAAAAATATTTTTAAGTAAAATTTCATTTAGCCGCAATGGTGTAGTTATTGTGGAAGGTCAAGGTAACTAAATGACTTGCAAAGAGTAGCTTGAGCTGGTTATGTCAGACAGCAAAGCCAGAATCAGGCCTCTCTTGAGGTTAAACCCGTTTTTAAATTTGATGAGGAACTGGTGATTTTTCTAGAAACACCCTTAGAAATTGGGATCAAGGTTTCTTCTGCAACAGCCACAGATTGATGCACCACATAGCAGACAGCTCATAATTGTAGCTCTTGAGATTTTAACTGTAGCCAGGATATGCCTGTTACCGTTGTCAGTGGCAAATCAAATGGTGCAGTTGTCAGAAAGGCAGGAAATAGGAAAGGATGCAAAGAACTTGAAGGGAAAAAAAAGAATGTAGAAAAATAACTGGAAGCTGAAAAAGAGGGTAAAGTAAGGTCCCAATTATGACTCGTTTTCCTGGAAATGAAAAAAAGGAACAATCCCATGCTTAGATCCAGGCAGAAAACCCGGACTACGGTTATGGATGCTGCTTTAATAGAATGATGGAGGTCAACCTATCAACTCCCCAGCAATATATAGCCTTGAGTAGGCAACTTAAAGGTTCTACAATTCCTACAGACAGGGTTGTAATACCAGGTCATATTAAACTTGTGGTGAGGACTTTGGCACTCATCGACTGTCCTGTATTCGCCAAGGTGCAAAAATAACAATGAAATGAAGAACAAAGGCCTACCTTAATTCAAGATTTTGAAGATCACCATTTATAAAACTATCATAACTAATGTAAATGCAGATACTGTTGTCTGCCGTGGAGTAACCTGCTCTATTCTTTCAGATTCACTTCAATCTACCTTTTTTTTTTTTGCAATCTTTGTAACCATGCGCCCAACAGAGATGCACAGGGAAGCTGTGGAGGATCCGTCACTATGGGGATGTCTATTGTGACTTACTCACTGGGAAGGAGGGGCTAAAAATGATGGGTTGTCATGGGAGGACTTGGGACAAGCTGGGGCACAGTTCTGAATGGGTCGCAGCACAATTTCTGACTGATTGGAAATTCTAGCTGCATGTGTGTGGAAGACAACTTGTTAGGGAGAGCTGCAAGGGAAATGGTTTGGTCCCATAGGATTAGCACTCTCCATTCTGGAAGGAAAGAGTAACTGGGCATTCAGTCTGCAGAGGACAATGTAAATATGAAAGAAAAGAAGTACAAACTAAGTGAAAGAAACAACTGAAATATTCTAAAGAGGTACTACAACAGAGTGGTTGTCCCAAAGGTGTTTTTCCAAAAGGCGACTGAACCTCCATGGTTGTTTCAAAAAAACACCCAGAAAGACCAGTTGCCTTTTGGAAAAACACCTTTGGGACAACCATGATCTGGACGATTGAGAATCACTATGGACACACAACAGAATGGCAATTTAAAAATTCCCCTTGGAATGTCAAGTATAACAAACAATCCAGGGGTTCAGTCAAAATTCCCTTGCCTTCCTAATAGGAGATTCTTAAATGTGAAGACCCTGAATTTGCACGGCCTTTCAAGACAGCAAAAATAATAAACAAGGAGAGGTAGATAGATGCCACTTCTTCACTCGGGTCATCTTACAGCATCATTCAAACAATGCTAAGCCACTATTAAAGGAAGGCTTTATGTCTATTGGGTGATACTTAGCGGAGTAGGAAACGGCTAACGATATTATTTATATCCACTGTTAGTAGCAGTCTACTAGAAATTAGCAGTCGCCAGCACAATATATAACTATGATCATGCTCCACCTTGAACAAATTAGCACAATCATAATATGGAACCCCTCCTTCCCCCCCCCCTCACAATTATCTTTTCTCTAGTGCTAGTGAAAAGGAAACAAACCAGCCAATTCAATTGTCTGCCTGGAAAAGAGAGATGTCTAATTGTACTTTACTTGAATGTTGTGGCCATTCAAAGATATCTTTCAATCTTTAAAAAAAACTTTTATTTTTTTTGTTTTCAAAATAATTGTAATTTATTAGACCATATGTGAAGTTGCCATTAAGGAAGTGAGCCCAAACATCAGACATTTGCTGCACTTTCAAACCTTTGTAACACGCATGATTCTCAAAATGAGTCTTACATTTGGATTTACAATTTGTTTTTAAAATGTACCAATACTTAAAAACAGTGAATTTTTTTTTAAATTGAAAGGGATACACATTTAAAGCACAAAAATACTGCAAAATGTCATTTGAAAATGGTGATTAATCTGTTAACAGTTTTAGTTAAGTCAAATCTAGTTAGCACCTTACTGAAGTCAGCCTCGAGTGTAAAATTAGTGCATATAATTAGTACGTTTTGACCAGTAATAACATGTTACCAGCCCGTTCTTGAAATTGAAAATATTTCAGTTTTCACACTTCTGGAATAAACAATGTTTCCAATTTCAACACAGAAAAAAACAGGTTCCTGCTTTAAGTTGATTTGTTTAAAAGCAATCATTTATAAAGATTGCATCAACATCCATTAGCAGAGGAAGATCCAACTTTATTGAAACTGCTTGCATACAAAATATATTGCACTATAACCAAACAAATGTCAACATAAAATCCAATCTGTTGTAGCTAATATGTACAGAGAATATTGCCCAAGAGCAGTTACATTACAAGGTCATTCTACCTTGGTTAATTATCTACAGTATTTTAAACCAAACAGCTTACAGATGATGTGTGCAAGGTACCAATTTCAGTTTTCAAATACTATACATTCCCCCAAAATAAATAATTAGAAATCAACATTTAATGTTTGGCAATATTTAAGACTATTTTTTTAAAATATTCGTTAAGTTGTGTGCAGTTTGTTGCCATTTTTATATGCTTGCTCGTATGCAAAGGAAAAAAAAATTAAATGAAAAAACACAGAAAGAAACAAAAACCCAACACAGACTGGGGCTGCAGTTTGTACAGTTCTGTACACAATCAGCAACACTCCCGCTGGAGTGATTTTAATAAAAAAACAGAATAGCTTAAAATGAATGTCCCAGTGAGTTCATTTTGCATGTAAATTTCATTCATGATCAGAAATAGTAAAGCACACCTCTTCCCCAATTATGGACAACTAAACCTTACACCAACTTCAATTACAAGCTTTTAAACTACTTGTGAATGAGGCCTTAAAAACTGATCTATATCCAACGCTGTCAAACTACAGTACATCCCTGAATTTTACGAAGAGTCGCATAAAACACAATCATCTTCCTATCCCATCTGAGATAGGGCTCGAATCTAAATATCAAAACTGCAGGGGAATGACGACAACAACAAAAAAAAAATCTTTTAAATTGGTCCTCTGGCCAGAGCTGGCACACACTATGAACAAGTTCTGGTTTGTTCCCTCGGCAACCATTAACTGTATTGTCACAACTGGGAGTATGCATTTTTTTTAAAAAAAAAAGAAAGACAAAAAACACCCAAATCCCTGTCCTGACTAAAAAAGAGGAGAAAATAAACAATGGGGGGGAAAAGCCACCACTTCAGTAACATGATCTGCCATTATCTTCAGTGCAAAATAGGCTTCTATCTTATAAACAGCCTAATGATGTTGATGCAAGGAAAAAATTATGGAAAGCATGCATTCTTCTAATAAAGTATTAACTGTTGGAGAGGTTTTGCTACATATATATTATACATTTAAGTCCTATTCAGATGTTCTGCCTGAAGAAGGTACAGGTGGGGAACCCAAGGGCTCTTCCAGGTGAGGTGAAACCTTCAAGCTACTAGGGACCCAGTTCAGGCCTCCCTACTCAACCCAAAGAAATTGGGCGCTTCAAAGGTGGGGCAGGTCCCTGTGAAGACTTGGGAGTCAAGCTAAATATCAAAGCTCCCAAGTGGGCTCCTGCACCCTGAGCAGGCCTAGCACCTGAACAACAAGAGTTCAGCATTTCCAACTCGATCTTCCCTGATTTCTGCTTCCGAAGAGAATATTCCTACCTGCCAAGATATAAAAAAGGCACATACCATACAACTTTTTGCTAATGAAAATGACAATTTAGTTACATTACACAGAGAATCCGGGTTCACTAAAATACTGAAAAAAGTGAACCCCAAAGTGTGAATTGACACAGGACGTAAAAGCATAGCTTTAATTTATTTTATTTATTTTAAATGAGGAGGTTTTAATAGATTGAAAACAGAAGCCCAATTTGATTACCGCAAACACTATTTATTCTGAAAATTGAAATTTAGCAGTGATTTTGACCAGATGCGTTAAAATGGTACAACTGAACAGAAATACCAATGCACAGTTCAGTATTTTTAAAACAAACAAAAGGATTTCTTTCATTGTTTGAAGTGCAAAATGTACTTGAAAGCATTTTGTTTTTTCAGAAGTTCAAGGTATTTTAATGCAAGTATAATGTCTTATTTTGGAAAAAAAAACTGCATACTGCTGATGTTAAAAAAAGGCTAACAGAACTTATATATATATATATATATATATATATATATATATATATATATATATATATATATATATATATATATATATATATATATATATATTCATGCCCTGCGCCCTCTTGCCTACTATTTGTCTTTGGCCTAACAAGTTTCTCTAATGTGGAATAAGATTTACTGGAACAGTTTAGGAAATACGACTTCTCAAGCTATGCAGTTTAGGGCACGCCATTCACCAACGGTTGCTGACTTTCTCCGCTGTCCGATTTTTCTTTCTTCGGGTTACGATCCTTACCCGTCCGCAGCCGGCTACCTTCGCTGGAGGTATTCTGTAAGGTTTTAGTGTGGACACTCCTTTCATTATTGCAGTCAATTCTGATCTGAAATAAGTTACAGTTACATAAAGCATAGCCCTTGGGACACTAGGGAGAACCCACCGAGAGCTGCCAGAGGGGACTTTAAAAAGAATAACAATAAGAGGTTTTTTCCCCTTCTCCAAGTGAAGTAGGCTCTGGGAAAAATATATTAGTTAAGAGGCAGGCAATTTGGATATTGTGAGGTAGCGTTTTATAGTTAGGATACTGGATTCATATATTGTGCATTATGTACAAATATACATTATGCAAGTTAGCTATTACTTTGCTCAATAGGAGCATGAAAATTATCTTTAAGATAAATTATGTGCTGACTTTATCTGAATCTGTAGGACTTAAACTGATCCCCTGCGCCCAAACAGGTAGTCCTCGACTTATAAGTTTCATTTAGTCACCGTTCAAAGTTACGAACAGCACTGGAAAAAATGACTTAGGACCATTTTTCACATTCACAACCATTGGCAACATCCCCGTGGCCACGTGATCAAAATTTGGACACTTGGCAACTGACTCATATTTATGACGGCTGCAATGTCTCCCGGGGTCAGGCGATCCCCTTTTGCCACTTTCTGACAAGGGAAGTCAATGGGGGAAGCCAGATTCACTTAACAACTGTGGCAAGAAAAGTAATCAAAGGGAGCGAAACTCATTTAACAAACGTCTCACTTACCAACACAAATTCTGGACTCAACTGTGGTCGTTACCTGTATGCTAAAATATTTCTCTTAACCTTTTGGGAAGTGGGCAAAATTAAAAACGTGAACAAAACCATAATAAAGCCAACTAAGACTGATGCAGGGACAAAAACACAACATATGCTGCCATGCAGCTAAGCATGTTTCACTTGTGTACCAGTAGAGACAAAACTTACCTGAAGTGAGCCCTCTGTTCTCCCTTTAGCATCTCTTGAGTTGCGTTGACGGTTGTCTGTCCTTGACTGCTCCTCATTTCCTACATATCAAATTTGGATTTTAGGAAGGTGACTTTGTAACACATTTAGTCTGTCTCTATATCTTTGTCTACTTTTTTCCGTTTGTTGGCGATTTGGCCAATATTCTTCTGGTGCTATTGTAGTATATAAGCTAATTACTAATATTACTATTAGCTATGGACTTCCCCCTTTTCATCTGTAGGTTACATTTGAAGCTGTCCAGAAAAACCTAATTACATGCCAGCCTATTAATTAAAGGTAAAGGTAAAGGTTCCCCCGCACATTTGTGCTAGTCGTTTCCGACTCTAGGGGCCGGTGCTCATCTCCGTTTCAAAGCCGAAGAGCCAGCGCTTGTCCGAGGACATCTCCGTGGTCATGTGGCCGGCATGACTAGACGCCAAAGGCGCACGGAACGCTGTTACCTTCCCACCAGAGTGGTCCCTATTTTTCTACTTGCATTTTTACGTGCTTTCGAACTGCCAGGTTGGCAGAAGCTGGGACGAGTAACAGGCGCTCACTCTGTTACGCGGCACTCAGGATTCGACCCGCCAAACAGCCGACCTTCTGATCGACAAGCTCAGCGTCCTAACCCACTGAGCCACCACGTCCCTATAGCCTATTAATTAGTAAGGCATAAAATAATTCTAAAGCTTGGAAATGCTGCCTTTCGTTCACAACCTGAGAACGAGCCATTTCCACCGAGTTTATCATGAAGAATAGGAGTCTGAGAAAGAATTGCTATGTTATTAATTAGGTAAGCAAACATTCTTCAGGTAGTCCCAACAATATTTCTGGACATCTTACAGGATCAACAACAATTTGATCTTCCAATCTTAATCAACACAAAATATTATTGGAGTGTTTTGTTTTGATGGCTGTTTTGCAGATAAGCGAGTCTTCTCGTCACCGCCCTCCCCTTTCCGGACAAGACCTGTTTGATCTATGGCAGGTGACTGAGGCTCAATCCTGTGCTGCTTTTTTATTAAAACATGGCTGGCAATCTTAGGATAAGCAGGCCTGAATTTAAGAGATCACAAGGTCTGTACAAAAACCACCCGGACCAGAGCGCTTACCTTTGAACCCTCCCCGGCCTCTTCCGCCTTGGCCACGTGCGCCTCCTCCGCGCCTTCGCCCATCTCCTCTGCGCAGGTAGCTGTCTCGCTCTTCTTCCGCTGGGGCTAAGGACCAGTCGCTAAGCTCATCTCTGTGATCAGACTCTGTTTCAGAAGCATTGGATGCTTCAGAGTTAGTTCCTATCGAAGAGTTTGAAAAAACCAAGACATACCACAGGCCATTTTTATGAGGTTTTAGAAAAACCACCCCACAAACTATTGCCAGCTGAAACTGGTTTCCTGTTGTAATATTTTACAGTGGGGGAAAGTATGGTAGAATTATAGTACTGCTCGGATTTAAGTATTGTGTTTGAAAGTTTTAGCACCTCCTGTATATTTTTACTCCATCGGTTGAAAGCGAGGATTCATGGGACATGTGGGATATACTAAAATTAAATGAGCCAGGTAACAAGCTTGGAAGGGGTCACATTTCTACGCAGGAAGCACTTTTCATCGTTATAGCACAGCCTTCAGACCGGCTCAGCCTCCCTGACTGTTCCCCATTGTGAAGAATTCCAGAACTTCAGGCCTCCGGAACAAAGTCTTCCAAGCTACCCACCTGAAGCGTAGCCTGGGCCACGCCTGCCGTGCCCTCGGTTCCTGTAAGGTCGGCCACCCCTTCCGAGACCAGGACCGTCATCAGTCATATAGACCTTTTCTTTATCGGGGCGATTCGGGGGTGGCCTTGATGTGGCCCCGATCTGTCGAAGTTGTTCATCAATCTGCAACCTCTCCAAACGGAGCTGATCCACTTCCTGGGGGAAAAGAGGCAATTCACCAGAGGCTACGGTTATTCTAAGAATATCCCTGTCTCGGTTCGTTTTCAGGCAGCACAGGAATTCATTTAGGAATGAATACCAACTGTGAGAATTAACTTAAAGAACATTCAATAATTTTGCGTTATTAACAGCTGGAAGCCAGGCTCCCTCTCCTTGCCAAGGCTAGTCAGTGGAATGCTCACCTTTAAATAATTGAGGTGGTAATCCAGCAGAACGGTGGCGTTTGTGATGCTGTCCTTGGTTCCCACAAAGACAAACGGGACCATTCCCTAGAAAGCAAATCCATAATCAATTGACTTCCATGACACCATCCACGCCACTCTAGTATCAGCACTCTACGTGCAGGTAGTCCCTGACTTACAACAGTTCACTCAGTGACCGTTTGAAGTGACAAAGGCATTGAAAAAAAAGTGACTTAGGGCCATTTTTCACACTTTCGACCATTGCAGCATCCCCACGGTCACGTGATTTACATTCGGACGCTTGGCAACTGGTTCATATTTATGACGGTCGCAGTGTCCCCAGGTGTGCGTGTCATGTGATCCCCTTTTGCGACCTTCTGACAGATTCACTTAACGACTGGGTTACTAATTTAACAACTGCAGTGATTCCACTTAAAAATTGTGGCAAGAAAGGTCGTAAAATGGGGCAAAACTCATTTAACAAACATCTCACTCAGCAACGTAAATTTTGGGCTTGATTGTGGTCGTAAGTTGAGGACTACCTGTAATCTCATTAAGCATTTACAAAGATTCAACTGGCCTGGGTATTTAGCTAATATTACAAAAGGCAGAACGATTAAGTAGCTCCCTGAACTGGTTTGCAATAAAAAAGTAGATGGTTGTAGAAAATATGGAACATTACTAATGCACATACCTCTTCCTGTGGAATATTTTTATCGTTTTCAGCCTCAATTCGCACTCTCACAACTCCAGATTTATCCACTATCTCTTGAATGAGTTTTCCATTTTTTCCTATAACCTTTCCTATAAAAAGTACACAAGAAAACATTTCTTCAAATCAGAAACATTATGAAAAAATGGATGACAAGTTAATTCTGCCAAAAATCCTTCCACAGATGCTCAAATATTTCATTTCTCTATCAATAAAGTAAGTCTGTTGTCACAAGGACATCAGTGCTTATGTCCCTTTGATAGGCATCTTTAAAAACACTTGAGTACTTATTTTCAAAAGGACTCAACTTTAAAGATTTATTTTCCTACATGCTGAGATAAGATTGGTAATTGCAGGAAATATTTATTAAAATGGATGGAAACCAATTACTAGATATGCCCCATTAAAATGAGATTTAATTAAGTCTGACAATAACCTCCAATATCAATATTGCAAGGAGAAATCTGTGTCCAATTACCACAGTAACCTCACTTGTCAAACTGATGTCAACTGATGTCAACCTACTCAACTGATGTCATGAAACAAGGATGACCACCAAATCAAATCCTTGTTTTCAAGATTAAAAATAAACTTATTTTGTGAAGTACAGTAATTCATTAGAAAAAAATCATTATTAAATTCAGATTTGCAGAGTATGAAATGGAATAGCAATGATCCTGGGTCAACAGTTCCTTGTAGCCAGTTTGACACATCACTGTAAATCAGCAGTAAGACAATCCTATTAAGCTACAGCTTCATTTTAAGTCAGCCCAAATGATCAGAATTGCTATTATGCTAAAAAAAGTAGATTAACCATACTGTGAAAAATCTCCTCCCGTCTTTATTTCTAAAATAGTCAGGTTTCAAACACACATTCTGACAGACTCACCTACTAAGTTTCTTGGGACCTGGATGACATCTTCAGCAAATTCAAGGTAACTTCTGGCCTTCTTCACTGCATCTTGATCCTAAGAAAAACGTAAGTGTGTTTTGAAACACTGCAGTGCCTCAGAACGTCAATGGACATTTTAGTGAAAGTAGCTTCGGAAATGCCACTCACCTCCCCATAAATATGGAATGT
Organism: Vipera ursinii; assembly: GCF_947247035.1. Classification (NCBI taxonomy): domain Eukaryota; kingdom Metazoa; phylum Chordata; class Lepidosauria; order Squamata; family Viperidae; genus Vipera; species Vipera ursinii. The sequence continues at coordinate 2,881,745 of NC_139525.1, read as the reverse complement.
ACAAGTGTCTTCGTCAAGATCAATTGCTGTCACCCCTGGTACCTTACGGGCTTGCTGGATGTTAGCTCCGTGAGTGCCGATAGCCAGACCCATCAGATCTTCACGTACAACAAACTGCTCGTGAAATCTTGAAGCAAGCTGCCTTGAGCTCTGGAAAGACATTCTGGGTTACACATAAACCTTTGATATGAAGGCCCAAGGAGTCACTTTAAAAGAAAAATAAGACAGATCATTGGGTGTTCCCTCTCGTTTATTATTTGGGCATTTCTTAGCAACTACACCAAGCAATTACATCAAATGGCATGGGTCAGTTTAGTCACTGTTCACAAACGATACTTTCACTGGCACATTTATTTCAAATATTTACCTGGGGGGGGTGGTGAAGTTACATGGATTCCTGGAAGGCAACACTATCCCTAACATAGGTGCCTACCAGATATGTGAATTTAATCCCGAAAATTGCTTGGCAAATGTGATAATTGTTCAGAAATCTTCTTTAGAAAACACCCAGGTTAAAGAAAACTTATAAATTCATCTGAAAAAGTTCAGGTAGTAGTGGAGATAACCATGGAAATTAGATCAATATTATCAAAGCTAAAACTCATTTTTTAAAACACTCAGTGTCTTTCTGATAAACAAAATATCACAATCCGTATATTGGCATGAAAAAAAATCTAACTTTCCCAAATATACTAGAAAGCACATCCCATCATCCACAGCTGTGGAATGGTCCAGAACATCTCAGGGATGGTTGTCTCACAGCATGATTTGCTGATGTTTATGTTACTGTCAAACTTCAGTTTCTTTGCTTTGGCAGCAAGATGGCTACATCTATAAAAAAAATATTACAACTGTTACCTCTAGTTGCTTGCTTGCTTCTTCATTTCTCATTATCAAGGATAACTTGGTTCGAAGACTTCGAAAGTGCATATCAATTAACATATTTGCACGTTTTGTTGTTACTTCATTAATAGACTAAAGAATTAGAAAGGAGGGGGGAAAATCTCAATTAATATTATTACAAAGCAGAACATTTGAATTCAACCCCATCTATCCAAAAGGAACTTACCAAAATGATAAGCTGATGGGCCTCAGGATCGTATGTTACAGAAAATGCCCCAACTGCCTTTTTGAAATCTTTGTGAGCAGATTCTTTAGCACACCTAAAACAAGAGTTAGATCCATGATTAGAGAATGTGCTGTTATTTTGTCCACAGAACCTCAACAATAACAAATACAATCCCATGCAGTTTAGAGAATCATGCTGACCCTTCACTATTGTGACACATTTCGCAATGAATCGATTCATAAACCAGTTCTGGGAATTAACATTTATATTTATATATTTTCATTTGGTTTCATTCAGCAATTAAATTGCAGCTTAATGCTATGACTGTTCACACTGAAAAACATCATCTTTGAAATCCTTTAATTAAATGCTAAGTTGCTATGCACAGTTGTAATGCATTGAAAAGAAATAGTTGGTATCTTATTGGGGGGAAATGCAATAGTCATCTTAAGAATACTGATTATAACTTTATATACAGAATAATGTTGCACTTACATTTGCCTTAAATCTTCAGGTACATCAAGTTTAATCTTATGAAAAGTATCCTTGGTTGCAGGTTTGTTAGGATTGACAGATCTCAAACGCTCAATTGTGACTATTTCATTGTAGGTAGCATCACAAGCAGCATATTCTATTACATAAAACTAATGGAAAAGAACAAATTGTCCAAGACACTGTATAAGTAGGTAGTGATGTTTTAAGATTACATTTTATATTTGAAAGTCCCCACTGCTTACTTTTTGTTCCAATATTTATTACAGTAAAATCCCAATTTAATTGACTAATGAAAGGAATAGGGGTTTATGAAAGCCGCTACTCCATTAAATCCAAATGGGATTTTAACCATGTATGAAATGGCAAATGGGAATATAGGTACATGTATTTCTTGCATTTTGCATACGGAGAAAATGGAAATGGATTTTACAGATATAGATGCACCGGAGCATACAGAAAGATTTCCCCACTGCATCCAAAATCTACTAAACTAAGGTTTCTTATCTGAAGGTTTAATTCTACATTTAGAATCCAGTAAAACTAAGAGACTTACAACAATTTAAAACAGAAATCCTATGAATAAGAACAAAGTATTAAATATATATATATTCCTACCTCACCCTTTATCATTCTCACTTTAGCCAACCACCAGCAACATGGTTCCTTTTCATTAGCCCTGGAATAAACCTAAATGAAATAACAGTATAGAACATTGCATTGTTACACAATAAAATGTTGTCACCTGGTGGAGAAATAGCACAGTGCAATCCTAATGCCATCATCACACTAAAAAGTTGGCTTTAAAATGAAACATCCAGCAATAATCTGATTTGTTACATTTAAGAGGCTCAGATCTCAATATACCGCTAACATGGTAAATGCTGGTTCAGATCACATGACCGTGGAGTTCACTTGGTTTGGGGCTATTCGATTTCCCTTAGGCCAAACGTATCTCCTAGGATTACGAACCTGAAATGAGGAGAGACACCCAAGTACATCACCCCAAGCTCTTTAAAAGGCAGGAAATAAATGAAAAACTAATAAACAGAAAAGGGATCCCTATAGAGGCAATTGGTTTTAATCTTCTTTAAATTGCTCCTTACATCCACACCACTTGCAGTTCATTTAACAAGAAACACCCTTCAGCTAACCTGGAACAATCTGGCAAGTAGTTTTTCTATTGATGAATGGTACATGGCACAAATGGAAGCTGACACTTTCTTACTGCTATCCCAGCCTTATAAAATCTTCCATATGTTGGTAAGTTTATGTTTGATTTGTAACACTGGGCCACTTCAAAATGTCAGTGGGTATATTCAACTTCTTGTACTTATGGTCAATGAAAGCACATGGAGAAAGTGAAGTTGTTAAGATTGGCCCATTCTAACCTCCATATATTCAGTAAAAATGAGATGGTATCATATATAGAATACTTGTATTGCAGTTTTCCAAATCAAATGTTAAAATTCAAATGGTTTTGTCCACTAGAAGCTTGAAGGATTTACAAAAGTTTTGGTTTTGTTTTAATGTACACAAATTAAATTGCTTTGTCAAACTGGGTACAAAATGTGGACAACAAAGAAATTCTAGTTCAATATCCATCCTTGCTAGCTTCTCCATGCTCTGCATAATGACTACTCTCTGATTAAAACCAGCGCAAGAAAGAATATTTAAGAAGTATTTTTGTGAGGCTCCTCATGAGATTGCCCAACCCACTTTGATTTTCATGCAATCATGTCTGGTTACAAAAATATACATAGTTAGAATAAAGAACTAAAACTGGAATTTCTGTCCAAGAAGTACTCGGCAAAGCCAGCCCTAAGTGACTTTTTTTAAAAAAAAAATAACCCTTTAGAGTACCTTTATATTTATTCTAGAGAACTACATTCTTAAGAATTTCAAGAATTTACTTATTAAACATACCAGCCCATCACACCCATTGCCATTAGAGTAAATTAAAGTATAATTAAATTGAGGGACCTTAATACTGGCACACCTATTTAGGTTGCATGAGTCAGGTGAAACTTTTTGTGAAGCTAGCGCTATACTCTGCTACACATATACATTCCTTAAGTTATGATGATGTGTCTGAGTCCAAAGCAGTATCCAATGATAAATATTTGTCTCCTGTGATTGAACAAAAGAGTATCCAAGAAAATGTTATGTAACAGAATTGAGGAAAAAGAAACAGAAAGAAGCACTTGAAGACTACTGCAAATATTTTTTTCCTGAAAGGGCAGTCTTATTGTTATTTCACCCTCAATCAAAATGTAACATTAAAATGGGTCTTACCTCAACTTCATCACTTTCATTTATATCTTTATTGTACCCTGTAGGTGGAGGAAACCTGACATCGTGGAATGGAATCTGTCTCTCGGGCTGCCAGCTAAAATACACAATAAAAAAACCCCATAGGTATTAAAAATTAACAGTTGTAGGGCAAAAAAGCACACCAATTCAGGAAAGATGGACATTCTAAAATTATTTCCAAGGGATTAAGCAAGATAACTGGAAGAAACTGAATAAATACACAGCTAAGTCAGTCTTGGATTTAAAGCACATCCTTGGCAATCATAGTTGATAAACAACGGCATATAAGTGAGCGTGTGGAACTGCATATAATCAAGTAAGTCAGAAGGTGGGGAAAGAATGGAGAACCCCCTCAGTCATTTGTGCTTAGCACAAATAAAATAGGACTTGCAAAGGGGAAGATTACACTTCCCTCAGTGCCCAGAAGAGAAATGATGCAATATATTGCTATATACTTTACACTATATTGTTAAAAAATAAAAATAAACCAGAGTATCTTTTCCAAAGAACTAAGTTGCAACCTGAGTTTATTATTAAGATTGGGATAGTGTTTTAGGATTTACAGCATGGGAACTGAATTCAGCTCTCTTGAAAAAGAACTGCTGTTCATTGCATTTCATCCCATGTGAAACATAACATGAAGCTAGGTTGCTCATCCCACAAATAACAAAGATACAAAAGCTTATGCAAGTTTTGGTATGCAGAACATTAATGGACAATGGCTGCAAAGAGAACTCATCAAGGTGGCTCCATAAGGATGGAGAGGGTACAAAAGAAACAATTATGCATTAGTTCTCAACACTGCTTGGTGTCATCTGCAAATTTGATGAATTCCCCATCTATCCCCTCGTCCAAATCTTTGATGACATATGTTGAAGAGCACTGGGCCCAGAACAGAGCCCTGGGGCACCCCACTACACACTTCCCTCCATGTAGATGCGGTTCCACTGAGGACCACATGCTGAGTATGCCCGGTCAGCCAGCTATGAATCCATCTGATGGTGATGCTGTCTAACCCACATTTTTCTATCTTATCAAGTAGTAGTTTGTGATCTACTTTATCAAATGCCTTACTGAAGTCCAAGAAAATTATATCCACAGCATTCCTCCGATCCACTAATTTTGTCACTTGGTTAAAGAATGTAAGAAATAATAAAAAACAAATAAGAAACAAAGAAAGTAAGTAATAATACTTACTTATTTTCAAATGCAACTGTTATTGAATCTTCATGGACATCTTTCACAAATGCCTGAAAGAAAGAAATAAGATTTAATAGCATATTATATATTAATCTATTATTGATATTTCTCTTACCACAAGAGGGCCACTTTGAACATTCTAAATATACTATATTGGGAAAGCATCATGAGGATAGGAGTGATCCATCCATATAAACAAACTGGCTACTTATGGGACAGATTGAAGGTTTAAAAAAAAAATTACATCGTGTTCATGGATGTGCCAGCTATTATTCTAGGACACCAGTTGCGGGCTGAAAATCTAGGCCTGCTGCCGGTCACAGAACTATGCTCATTATAAGCAAGTGAAGATTGAAACTGGACTGCGAGGTGCTAGAGAAAAAATGCACTCACATACATTTTGGGCCAAGTTTAAATCACTGGGCAAAAGATTTTGATGAAATAGCCCTAATATATTTTTCTTCAAAAGTACTAGACTGCCATAGTGGAAGTGGATTAGGACCCCCAGAGAGATTTCAAGTAGTTTAGTGTTGGCAGTTCACACTTATAAACCTTGCAAGGACAGTGGAAATGTTGTCAAAACTTGTTCTGGACTTTCTCACTTTGCTGCATTATCCTCTGGTGGCAGTTGTGGTATTACAAAGTTTGAGAGCCCCCGTTTTAATGGAAAATTCAGTAGGTTATACGATTTTAATCTGAACTGCTTGTTAGGTCAGATGTTAAACTCTGAAATCTAAACATAAAATAAATCATTTAATAAGGTATTGCAAATTTAGAACAAAGTCAGAAAACAAGGTTACCAAGATACTATTAAATAAAGATAGAAACGCAATGCAATGCTCAAGTAACAAATATACACTACAGAAGGAGCTGTTCTTCATGCTTCGGTTATACTAATAGTGGAAAACTATTTTAAACATTGAAACTTAATGTTGTGAAAATATGCACAAATCTAGCCGGTTAAAAATTAAAATTGCTAGATCACAAAAATTAGTACATATATCCAACATATCTCTGAAAGAACCAGATAACAAATCAAGATTATCTTGAACTTCTATGCATGAATTTGAATAATGACAAATGATGCTTTATTCTCCTGTTCATGCATTCATTTCTTTGTTAACATAAGTACTTGCTTATTAGATGAACTAATAAAACAATATGCTTATAGCGTGCAAATTTCCATTACTGACTTAGATTGCAAATTATATTTGGATTGGTCAAATTTATTTCTTTTTATTATTTAACCCTATGCCTTATGTTATATAAGCCTGGCTCAATGACCAAAATTTGTAAAAGTTCACAAAAGTATGCACATTAGAATCCTACACCAGAGCATTTTTTACAAATACTTGATGCTTAGCTGCTTCAGCCTGGACTGAGGGGTTTTATGGTTTTAAATTTTAAACTCTTTTGGGGCTATTAATTTAATTTTATTTTAATTTGTACATTGCACTGTTTTAATTTGCCCTGTAAACTGCCCTGAGTCCCTCGGGAAAAGGGTGGTATATAAATCGAAACAAACAAATAAATAAATAAGGTAGGCCTAATGTATGCCATGTGGTTGCTAAGAGTCAACAAGGACTTGAGGACACATAACTAAACTAAGTTTCTAATTTGAACCATAGATAACAAGCACTGCATTCCTGGCTTCAGTGATCCTTTTGAATCTTTTTAAAAAATGTATGTAATTTCAGGCAACTGAAAGCAATTCAGATAGACCACCACACAAACTGTTTCCCCTGTTCTTGGTAAAATGCAATTTAATTATTTATTTATTTGTTAAGTTACACAGCTGCCACTCTCAAAAGCACAGCTCTGGCTGGCTAACCACTATTAGGGTATTTGATTTACTTTACCCATTATTACCATCATCAGTGTTCATTCTATTTAGATTCTTCAGATGGTTCTTCCCAAGTTTTTCCTCAGCCTGCAACCTGTTACCTCTCTCCAGACCCCTTTTTTCATCTCCATCAATGTGCTGTATACTTGTGTTGGTCCCAGGACCCCAGAAAAAAAAAGGGGGGGGATCCCAACACCCTCCCCAGGGATCTGCAAAATAAAGTGATTTACCATCCTCTCTAGAAAAAGAACCCAATTTGAAAATCCCAGTCCATCAACCTGAGAACCAATAGTGAAAGAAAATGCATCTACTTTCACTATGGACGTGGTAAATATTTTCTTTATGCATGTATGTGTATATTTGCGCGCATATGTATACACACTACATTATATACACACAAATATACATATATGCATGTATATTTGTACATGTATATATACGCATATACGCAGATGCACATTTATGTACGCATAAATATATATATATATGCATATGCACGTGTATATATATAATGCATGTATGCGTATATATACACACACATGTACACACGCAAATCTACACGTATTTAAATATATGTGTGTATACACACACGCATACATTATGTGTACACACACATACATATAACGTGTAAGCCCTATTCCTGGAAGCAAAAGCTCTTCGGGGCTCCTCCATCCTTTTGGAAAGAGAAAAAGGCTGGAGAAAAAGACCTCTGCAAAGGCCTCCCCTCGAGTGGCACTCCTCCAAGGGCGGCCTGGGGAGTGTGTGGGTGTGTGTGTGTGTCCCCGAGAGACCCTTTCAGGGCTCCCACAATCTCCAACCAACCGACACTTTCCCAACTCCGGCCTTTGATGTCTAACACAATAACGGTGGGGGGGGGGGAGAAACGAAAACGCGGAGAAACCCAAACTCGGGGGGGGGGAGGATTCGCGATGCCTCATGAAAGGCTTAACCCGAGCCTCTCCCTCCTTCCCGATCCGAGGCAGACTCTGCCCGGGGGTCCCTGCGATCCTTCCCCGGAAAAAGGCAGGGCCGGCTCGGGGATTCCCCTCCTCCCCCCCCGCGCTCTCTCGGGCCCAGCCAGGCATGCGGGCGCGCGGGCGGCCTTACCTTGTAGAAGGCCCCGTTGGAGCCGCGCACCTCCACCACCAGCTCCTCCATGGCCAGGGCGGCGGCGGCGGCGGCCCCGCGGGCCAGGCGGCCCGTCGCGCTGCCGGCCTTGGGGAGGGCGCCCTCGGCTCCCCGCCCGGGCGGCGCGGGCCGGCGTCGTCGCGGGCGCTCTAGGCCGGGCGGCGGCGGCGGCGGCTCCTTCTGAGCCCTCTCCTCACGGCTCGTCGTGATGGCGGCGGCGGCGGCGGGGGCGGGCGTCGTGGCCCCGAAGGCGCCGGCGGACGGCGGCCTGGGCAGCCCGCGAGGGAGGGCGAAACGGTCGCCGGGAAGGGGCGGCTGAGGCGGCTGAGGCGGCGCGCGGGGCCCGGAGCGGGGGAGGGGCGGCGCGGCGGGCCGCCCGCCTCAAATGTAAACATGAAAAGCCTGGCGCCGTCACGTGACGCGGCGGGGGCTCCGCTCCTCCTCCTCCCCCCGCCCTCCTTCCCTTCCGGCCTTCCTTCCTTCCTTCCCTCAGGCGGCGGCGGCGGCGGCGGCGGCGGCGGGAGAAGCGGCGAGCGCGGGTGGGAGGGGCCGCGGAGGGGGCGGGGGAGGAGTGAAAGAGAGAGCGCGAGAGAGGCACGCAGGCGCGCGCGGCTTGCGCTGCGCCTGCGCACGACGGACGGACGGACGGACGGCGGAATGTTTGAGCGCCCTTTCTCGTTCGCTCCCTTCCCTTTCCTCTCTCTCTCTCGTTTCCCTCCCCCCTCTTCCCGTTCGCGCGAGAACTGCCCCTTGAGTTCCAGCGGGACCGAAAGGTTTGGGACGAGATCTCGCGCGGTTTGGATCGTCGCGGTAGGGAGAGCGCGCGCGGGCGCCTCTTCTTGGTTTTTTTTTTTTCTCCCACGCACGCGCGTTCGGACTTGTCACGCTCCTCCTCCTCCTCTTCCTCGCGACGTTTCTTCTAACGGCGACTATAACCTCCCTCCTCGCCTTTCGATCCGGAGTGACGGCCGCTCTCTCCAATGAAAACCGGGACGACTCAGACAACCAATCCCGAGCGGGGAAGTGACGGAGGAGGCGGGATTCCTGGGTTTATAAAAGGAGAAGCCGCCGTCAATGGCCGGCAGTGCTTTGGCGGCGGCGATGGTGGTCTATTTCCCGAGGCGAAGTAAGCGTGTATATTTATGCAAGAAAATAAATGGACAGTTTAAAACGTGCGGCTTTTCCACCTTCCCAAGGCTATTTAGAACCATTTGCAGCCTAACAAAGCCCAAGTATTTATACCAAATATCAGTAAACAGAAGCACAGCCCTGCAAGTATAGGCATTTTTGGTCTAATCCAGGGGTCGACAACCTCGGCTCTTTTATGACTCGTGGACTTCAACTCCCAGAATTCCTGAGCCAGCGTAGCTGGCTCAGGAATTCTGGGAGTTGAAGTCCACGAGTCATAAAAGAGCCGAGGTTGCCGACCCCTGGTCTAATTGAATGCATGGTGGCCAGTTATTTGTCCCCTTTTCTGTGGCTTAAAGCTGAAATGAATCCAAGGTACCTTCCAATTTTATTATTACTACCAAATAGACAATTCCATTAACGTCCACATCTGCCTAACTCAGGTCTTTGGGGAGGACTCGATAGGTGGACAAAAATGTCAAATCCGGTCTAAACCCCTGGCTGACTCTGCGAAAACCATAATAAATAATGTTAAGAAAGATAATACCGTGGTGATTTTGTTATATTTTAATAGGGGAGGGCGGGTGTTTCTTGGTCGTTTTATTCATGTTTTCTATTTTTTTTTAACGCTTCAATTGTAAGCCACCCAAAATCACTTTTATGAGTTAGCAGCCCTGTGAGTCAAATGATAATCAATTACTTTCACCCATCGTTCTCAAGGATCGATCCACTAGGCCAGGGTTGGGCAACCTTGGCTCTTTGATGACTCGTGGACTTCAACTCCAGCTCAGGAATTCTGGGAGTTGAAGTCCACGAGTCATCAAAGAGCCAAGGTTGCCTACCCCTGCACTAGGTTTATGGGCTTAACAGTTGTATGCTATGGGAGGATGGCAATAGGACTTTTACCCCCCTCTAAATGATGCGGTGGCTCAGTGGGTTAGGACGCTGAGCTTGTCGATCAGAAGGTCGGCAGTTTGGCGGGTCGAATCCCGAGTGCCGCGTAACAGAGTGAGCGCCTGTTACTCGTCCCAGCTTCTGCCAACCTAGCAGTTCGAAAGCACGTAAAAATGCAAGTAGAAAAATAGGGACCGCTCCTGTGGGAAGGGAACAGTGTTCCGTGCGCCTTTGGCGTCTAGTCGTGCCGGCCACATGACCACGGAGACGTCCTCGGACAAGCGCTGGCTCTTTGGCTTTGAAATGGAGATGAGCACCGGCCCTTAGAGTCGGAAACGACTAGCACGCGTGTGCGGGGGAACCTTTACCTTTACCTTTAAATGGAAATATTGCTTTCCAGCAGGAGTCCAAAACATGGGCTAGTTTGCTGTGCAAAGGTGTGCCAGCCACGGAATGTAGTACTACGATGGACCACAAGATGACTCTACAAGACAAGTTGCTGCTCAAGAAAATGAACAGGAAAGGTAGGCAGTCAGAAATCTTCTTGTTTGAAAGGAAAAGGTCTGTGTCCATGAGATGCATCACCAGTTGCTTACCAACCTAGCAAATGCATTCACACAAACTCCAAAGCAGAATTAGTGCTAATTGTGGAGGATGGAGGTTGTGTTAGTTTGCACAAGCTGTAAATCGGAAGGAGTGTTTGCAGTCCCTTTCATTTGCAAACAGATTAAAAATCCTCCGTGTGTAGCCATTGCTCTGTGTTCCTTTTCCTCCCTCCCTCCCTCCCTCCCTTCCTCCGTGACGGGTCATAAGTCAAGGACTACTTTTATGAGTTCAATTTATCCATATTTCTCTAGTTAATCTTTCTGTATGTATAGTGTAGCTTCCTGTTGTTTCTTTGTTATCATGTTCAGTTAGGAATGAGGCTGGAATTTTGCATATCTGTATTTATGACATTAATTGCCTTAGGCTGAAATATTTCGGTCAACTCCCATTTCAAAGGTCCATTGACGCTGAAGGGAAACAGTCATGTTTTCTTGGTAGCTTGGTGCTTTTTCAGGAGGCAACTGGACTTTCTTATTTTTCTTTGAAGACGTTTTACTTCTTGTCCAAGAAGCTTCTTCAGCTCTGACTGGAGCTGAAGCCTTGACTGGAGCTGAAGGAGCTTCTTGAATGAGAAGCGAAATGTCTTCAAAGAAAAACAAGCACATCCAGTTGCCTCCTAAAAAAGCACCTTTGGGTCAACTATGACCCAGATGACTGAGAATCTCCATAGAGGCTTGGTAGCTTGACTTTGCTTGCAATGATGTTAGCACATCGCTTGAATTTACTCTTCGGAGGAGTGATAACGGTGTCTTCTGCTGGATTCAAGGCAGGAGAAAGAAAGATGTCTCATCTCAATACATATTCTTGGGTTTGGCTGAGGTTTGGCCAACTTTATTTATTCGTTGGTATGGCTGCCCATCTTAAAAAACGAATTTGGGTGGTGGACCCTCTCATAATACACTTGACTGTCTTGAGTGACTTCTTTACCTGCTGTTCTTTGCCAAAGGAATTGTGTCTTTTTCTTTCTTCCGCTGAAGCGCAAATGGAAACTCTGCCTCTTGGAGAATTGGGCTATGAGAACAATCCTGAGGAGCAGGAAGAAGAGCCGCAGGCAAGGCGGCCATGACATCAGAGAAATCTGAGTCCAAAATAGGAGTAGCAGTGGAGAAAACATCTCCCATCTGACTCTCCCTAGTTATTTTATAGGGATAAAGTCATGTTCAAAGTTGCAAGAAACCCTCGCCCTATCAGCAAGGTAGGATTAGCATTCATAACTCATCTCCCGGTCTGGGGTACCTCTAAGTACTGAGAACAATGACTTATTTCTGCTCATTTTTATGAAATCTGTAGCATGCATCAGAGCTGCTGGGAAATCAATGGCAGGACATCGTTTGGGTGGCTGAAAGAAGAAAGAAGCTTAACAAGGTCAGGAAGTCTTGTGACACTGCACTGAAAAAAAGTGACTTAAGACTGCTTTTCACACTTACCACCATTTATTGCAGCATCCCCATGGTCACATGATCAAAATTCAGGCACTCGGCAACTGACCGGTACTTATGACGGTTGCCATGTCCTGAAGTCTCCTTCTGTGACCTTCTGATGAGCAATGTCCACGAGGGAAGCCAGATTCACTTAACAACCGCGTTGCTAATTTAACAACTGCAGTGATTCCCTTAACAAATGGGCCAAGAAAGGTGGCAAAACAGGGCAAAAACTCAACAAACGTCTCAGTTAGCAAGAGAAATTTTGGGCTCAGTTGTGGTCGTGAAGTGGAGAGCTACCCACACTGGGGATTTCATTTGACTACCAAAAGGGCTTTCAAAGCCTACAAATTCTGTACATGGTCCTCACAACCAACAAACAAGCAAATCTGATATATTCTCCTGTCTATAAATAAACCTACAAGAAGAAAAAGAATACGCTTTCCCATTGCTATTTTGTGAATAAGAGATTTCTTATGATGTGGAGAAAGCCTGCCTTTTATTGCCGAGAAGATCAAAAAAGGAACTATTTCGCTACCTGCCTATCACCGATTTAAGCTGCAAATTGGCAGGGTTGCTTAATACCATGAGCCAGAGAGGACAAAATGTGAAAATAGACACATCAATAAAATCCTCTTGCCTGTCACTCTAATTTCATAAATGGTTTTCAGTTCTAACGTACATCCCCAGCTTTACCGTCAAAGAATTTCCGTCTGCCTTTTCTTGTTTTCTAAGGCTTTCTTTACAGATCAGCACTGAAAGAAGAGTGCTTTTTATTTCTTCAGCCAAATAGATCTCGATATCGGGGTCCGTAATTTATAAAAACTTGGTTTGTTTCACTCGTTCTAATAAATACGGAGCCTCTTTTCCAATACCTTTTGGGCCTGCAGGATAACATCTAAACATAATAAAGAGGAAACCACATAAATAGACTTGGTAAAAATAAATCTGATTGGAAGAGACCAAGTGTGCTTTTTCTGCTTTAAGGATCTTTTTTATGAAATGAAGTTGTTTTTCGCACACTGCAAGCCATTACTTCCTTCCTTCCTTCCTTCCTTCCTTCCTTCCTTCCTTCCTTCCTTCCTTCCTTCCTTCCCTCCCTCCCTCCCTCCCTCCCTCCCTTCCTCCCTTCCTCCCTTCCTCCCTTCCTTCCTCCCTCCCTTCATAAAAATGAAGGGCATAAGAAGGTTAAAAACCCTTCTGAAACTAGAAAGACAAAACAGTTTACATCTCAAGGGGGGAAAAAAGCCCTGTGAAGGCACTTAAAGTCTCTCCATGACAATCTATCCCTAATGGGTCCTTCAAGTCCCACAATGGTCCACTCGTAACCATGGTAACTAAGTCCATCCACCCATCTGCTGTTCATCCTCTTTTTCTCCTCCTTCCATATTTCCCAGCATTAAGAACCTTTTCCCCCCCCATAGATTTGAATCCAAAGTAGGATAACCTGAGCCTGAACCCCAAGCAAGAGTTCCAGGTTGATTAGTTTGAAGATCCGTTAGTTACTTTTCTTGGCTGTCCGCCGTATTGTCCGGAGTCTTCTCCCCCCACCAGAGTTCAAAAGCCCTTCCTATCCGGTTTCTTCAAAGTGCAGCTTTCGTTTCCACAAAGGCCGTCCTCGCAACTGAGCCTCAAATTGTGAAGTGACACCTTTGTTTAGGTGAGTGTTGCCCTGTTTTCTTGCGACCTTTCTTGCCACAGTTGTTAAGCGAGTCACAGGGTGGTTTAGTGGATCTGGCGTCCCCATTGACTTGGCTCCTCAGAACGTCCCATAAGGGGAATCGCATGAACCCGTCGCCCAGCATCCAGATTTGGATCAGGTGACCCTGGGGACGCAGCAAGGGTCGTAAGTGTGAAAAGCGGTCATAACTCACTTTTCCCAGTGCCGTTGTGACTTCGAACGGTCAGTAAATGAACTGTTGTAAGTTAAGGGCTGCCTTTGCTGTGGCTTGTGCAGTTCTGTTTGTTTATTGATATATGTACAGACTAGGAACACTGGCACAACTGAGAAAGAGGTCAGAAAGTATTCTAAGACCTTATGTTCTGCAGACGTCCCCTTCTCCCTTTTAAGAGCATCCATAACTCTCCAGATGCAACATTTGCAGATATGCAGCAGATAGTGGGTTGTGCAAACTTTTGATCAAAGAACGAGTATCAGAATAGAGCTGAAAGGGACCCTGGAGGTCTTCTAGTCCAGCCCCCTCCCTGCTCATGCAGGAGACCCTATACCATTTCAGATAGGTGACTGTCCAATGTCTTCTTTAAAACCTCCATTGATGAAGCACCCACAACTTCTGCTGGCAGGCTGTTCCACGGTCCTCCTCGCAGTTAGGAAGCTTCTCCTTAATTCCAGGTTGCTTCTCTCCTTGATGAGTTTACATCCGTTGTTTCCTGTCTTGCCTTCTGGTGCTTTGGAAAATAAATTGACCCCCTCCTCTTTGTGGCAGCCTCTCAAATACTGGAATACTGCTGTCATGTCCCCCCTACTCCTTCTTTTCTCCAGGCTGGTCATACCCAAATCCTGCAAATGTTCTTCATATGTTTTAGTCTCCAGACCCTTAAAGGTCTTAGTTGCTCTTCTTTGCCCTTTTTCCAAAGTCTCAACCTCTTTTTTGGTATCGTGGTGACCAAAACTGGATGCAATATTCCAGGTGTTGGCTTTACTAAGGCTTTATAAAGCGGTACTAATACTTCATGTGATTTGGATTCTACGGCTCTTGTTTATTTAACCAAGGATTGTATTAGCTGTTTTTGGCTGCTGCCGCACACGGATAGCTCATGTTTAAGTGCTTGTCCACTGGGACTCCAAGGTCCCTCTCACAGTTACTGTTTTTATTTATTTATTTATTTTTATTACATTTATATCCCGCCCTTCTCCGAAGACTCAGGGCGGCTTACAAGCTTAGCAGTAGCCTTCATTCTATGTATATGCCTGCTTGTTAGGGCTTTCACACACACACCCAAGCGGCATTATTACAAAGTCAGCTTAATTGCCCCCAACAATCTGGGTCCTCATTTTACCGACCTCGGAAGGATGGAAGGCTGAGTCAACCTTGAGCCTGGGGGGACTCGAACCTGCACTAATTGCAGGCAGCTGGTGAACAATGGATGCAAGCAGATACTTCCCATCCGTGCCACAAAAGCAGTCAGTTTGGTAAGATTTCAGAACACAGCGAGTTCATTATTTTTGCTAAGCTACCCATAGTAGCAAAAATAATATTTCCATGAAGTTCTTCTACTAATTAATTGTAACGTTCCTCCTTTTAAGGGCTAGACCAATTATTCACGGTGCACCTGTGAACTGTGGTAGTAAGGCTATGGTTGTGGATGTCTTTTAAACTCCTCGAAGATAATATGAGTCATAAAATCAGCTTATTCCAGTAAGTGTGGTTTTGGCTTCTAGAGAAGAGCCTGGAGTAGCAATAGCAAAGAAGATAATTGAGGATTGCATCTTCTGTTGCAAATGTAATAAAATAGCTACCAGCGGGGACGTGTTTGAATGATCCTATTAAACATCATATTTGAGATTAGAAAGACTAACATCATGTCTCCCATGGTAAAAATATACTAATAAAGTCAGCAATGATATTAATGGATTTATGGTAGACAATTGTCTTTATTGCCCAAGTAGAAATTTGTAAAGGAAACAAAATTGGTATGAATTTCTCTTTCAGGCCTAAACTTCTGTTAATTTTTCTCCATAAGAGACTCAGATGCTGTGCCCTTCACACATACACACGCACAGAGTTAACACAAAAATATTTATTGGAGTATTGATTTGGTTTGAAGTACTGTATGCCAAAACTGCTTCTCTCTCTATATTAGGAGAGCTTTGCAAGAAATGTAGCTCCCATGCTTTATTGTGACTTTTGGGAGAAGTCACAGAAAGCGTGATGCTTATTTCCACAAATGCTCTTCACTTAAATTAAGACATAATACACAACCTCTCTGAAGAACTTCAGGTGGAGTTTTATTGCTTTCTTCGATGGCTGTAAATTTCCTGAGATCATTGTGTTTAGTACTGGTGGAAGTGATTGTAGTCCTTTTGTGCTTGACATCCCATTCTCAGTAGTTTTGAAGCTCTTTTCAATTGGGTTAAAACGAGCTACTGTCATTTATCTCGCCCCCCCCATACAAGAGCATGATAAACAAGTAGATCTCCCAAAAAATCCAAGAAGGGAAGCAAAGTTGGGTAAAAGTTGTAGAGCGTGCCAATTACGTTGGAAAGTGGACATTTGTGTTTCCTCTGTCCAGTTTAAAAGTTTTCATCCATGCTTTCTCTCCAGCTTTCTTTCCTTGATGGATGAGCTGGACCAAACACGCCCAAAGTGACTGGGTTTTGATGTTCCCATGACATGATTGCATCTCGGGGGGGGGGGAGGGAGCTCGTGGTTTTTGGGTCCCAAAAGATGTCATTGTTTAATTGAAAGGATCTCCAACATGCCAATTCCATCAGTTCTTTCTGGACAGGTAGAAACCATACGAGGTGGTCTCTATCTCAGATCCCTTGATGTAGCAAGGCTGTTGATGTCACCTTCACCAGCAGTTCCTTCAAGCATGGACTTGTGAACCCAGGGAGAAGCTCACCACTCATTTGAAGGACATAGACTTCCTTCCTTCCTTCCTTCCTTCCTTCCTTCCTTCCTTCCTTCCTTCCTTCCCCATCCTTCTACCTCGTTTTGGACACCAAGGACAGCGATGACTTTTTCTTTAAAGAAAGATTTATACGGAGCGTGGAAGCGACATGATTAGTTAATTTCATGCTTAATTTCTTTCCTCCAGGAAGGTGCAAATAAACAAGGGAGAGAGCACAGAAAGGATGAGACCTCATTTCCTATTTAGATTCCCGGTGACTTGATGGAAAACCCTGGAAGATTATTTTTTTTTAACCAGCCATTTGCTTTGTTGATGGGACTTCCATTTTCCCCTGAAAATAGTGATGGATGACCCAATTATTTCCCCTCTCCCCTTTCTCAGGTTGCTATTTGCTATCCCTCTCCGCGAGATTTCCGTGTTCGAAGCCTCAGTGTTGGTGCGTGTTTGTTCAGAAGCAGATCACCTCTGAATCTCGATTCTGCGGAAAGAGCAAAATAAAGGCTATAAAATCCCTCAATAACTGGAAGAGATCGGACCGTATGGTCTTAATCTAGAGGTAAGAGGTCACCCTGAAGTAAAATCTTCAAGCGGATAGAAAATTGGGTACACCAGGAAGCAGATCGATGTATAAAGCAGGAACTCTTCTCTTCAAAGTATTTTTTTTCCCTTACAGTTAAAATACACCACAAGCTCTCCCACTTTCTCCCACTTAGAAGTGATGTTTTATATAGTTATTAATACGAGATAAATTTTCTTCCAGCTGCTGGGGACTCCACCGATAGCAGCATTGCCATTTGATGCAGTTGCCAAGTCCTTCAGCTCTTGCGATAAAGCCACAGAATTGGTGCATTCCCCCCCCCCATATTCCTCTTCAGCCCTTTGAAGTTGCGTTGTGAAAAGAAGAGGCAGGAAGGGGATTCTCAGAGGTTAAGCTTAAATCAATTCATCCAACTTATTGCTGACACATCTTTCCTACAGGCTTTTCTTTTTTTAAGCTCATGGGTTCATTAGCGAACCACATGGAGGTGCTATTCCATTGTAAATCCACTCCTTCGACTTTCTCCATAGTAGCTTCGAAATTCACCAGAAATTCCCTAATTCAGGCACTCGTCTTAGTGACCGTTTAAAGTTGCCACAGCACTGTGGGAAAAAAAGTGACTTACGATCTTTTTTCACACTTAGGATCATTGCAACATCCCCCCCATAGTCAAGTGATCAAAAATTGGATGCTTGGCAACTGACTCATATTTATGACGGTCGCTCCATCCCCGGGGTCACGTAATCCCCTTTGGCGGCTTTCTGAGAAGCAAAAGCAGTGGGGGAAAACAGGTTCACTTTACAACCGTCTCACTTAACAACTGCAGCGATTTACTTAACGGCTGTGGCAAGGAAAGGTTAGGGTTAAGATAAGGTGAGGACCAAGTATGAAACGGTGGAGTTTCTTGGGAGAGAAAATGGATCAAAAATGCATAATTCAGACTATTTGGGGATCCACAGATTCAGCATGCCTCTTTATTATTATTATTATATTATGATTATATTCCTAATAATTTAATATTAATAAACCTATACCAGCATTCAGGAAGATTTCAGAGTTGAAGGAATTAATGAGAAAAAAAAAGAATCTCAGACAGAGTTCTTTTTAAGGATATAATTAAAGCAAAACTGAAATTAATTCAAGTGAGAAGACGATGATGACAGCAGAGCCCAGTATGGTTTCACAGATAGATTAATGATCTGAATTATTATTATTTTTAATGAAGACACCTAGTATATAAGGTAAAAAAAAGAGCCGTTGATCCAGGAAGAGTTCAGAGTTATAGCCATGATGGCAGAAAAACTAAACCTCAAAATGACTCAAGGTGAGCAAAGGTTTTGCAGAGTTTATTAGATTAGAAATCAATCTAGCCCAATCCATATTTTTTCTTTCTCATTCCTATCATTTCCCTAAGGGAACCTTTCTAATGTAGCCTGACATTCAGAAGTAATCCTGGGTAAATATCTAGCCAGGATCTTCATCTTACTTGTGATAAAATGTATGTCTTTCTGATGAACATCTGTTAAATCCCTGCATATGTTTAAAAACGACTCTCTGTTAAAGCGGATAATTTTGGTAAGCAATTCAGATTGTCTCTTTACTCTTTCTCCACTTTCCCGTCCTCCAGAATAAACTTTCCAAAGAGACTTCCACTACTTGCCTTGCCTTTCATATTGTTAAGTGGGAAGAAACAGATTTATATGCAACCAGTATACAGAATGTGTTATTTGCATCCAGACGTTTCGGCAACTTTCCAACCTGTCCAAACATTCGGAGTGTTTTATAGTTCAGGTTTCTATTTAAAGGACCTGGTCTCACAAAGGCCCGAGAGGTGTTGACATCTTCTCTTTCCGCAATCCCAGAGAGAAAAGAAACACACATCTGGGAGGTCTCCAGAAGTTGCTTGGGTCTGCAGGTTTGGGGGGGGGGGTGCGGGAGAAAATGCAGAAACATTGAGAGTCTGATCTTTCGTTCCTCTGGGTTATTTGGGATTCAGGTTTGTTTCTGCTGATCATATGGGTTCTGTCCCTCGTCAGCATTTTGTCAACGAAGAAGCAACGGCAGCAAAAAGAAAAATAAAGCAAAGGGTTCGATGCGAGAAACTGATTTTTCAAATGAACGGTCTGCTTTTGGTATTTTTCATTTGGGGGGGAGGGGGAAAGATGAACTTCTGAAATTTGGTTCTTCTATAATGCAAGGATTAGCCACTCAGTGTCAGGCCTGCCCCAGCTTAGTCCTTAGGAAAGAAAGACCGTCGACTCAGTTTGGTCAAAGTGATAAGCTCTTTTACTAAGGTTAAGTGGTTGCAGTGAAAGAAAGGCGAGGTCTGAATATTTCTGCGCAAAGATTACATTTCCCCTCCCCCTTCCTATGGCCCTTTCCCCCCTTGACCAGTCCAACAGTGTCCAATAGCAGGCAGGCCAGATTGTTTTGGGAGTGGTTTGATTGCGGGCGCCACTGGTGGCAGTTCCACATCCTGTTCCCAGGCCAGGCACCCTTGGAGGCTGGTTTAATCCCTTCCTAGCACCTCTGGTTTCCATCAGGTGCCCACCCCCCTCTCCTCATTTGGCTTCCTGTTCCCATGCTCTATTTTACTACTCTACATTCCTTTTGCTTCCCTCTCCACCCCCGGCATTTTATTGCAGGATGCCAGCAAAGCAAAAGCTAAAGATGGCAGATCTGACACTTAGAGCGCTGTAACAGAGGTTCCTAAAAGTGTGCAAGTTCTGTTCTGTTTCGTTCCATTCCATTCTGTTTTCTATTCTATTCTATTCTATTCTATTCTATTCTATTCTATTCTATTCTATTCTATTCTATTCTATTCTATTCTATTCTATTCTATTCTATTCTATTCATTCTTATTTCTATTCTATTCATTCTTATTTCTATTCTATTCTACTCTACTCATTCCTATTCCTATTTCTATTCGATTTGATTCGATTCTTCATTTTTAATTCTAAGGCTGGATGTTTTCTCTGTTTAATTTTGGAGAGGGTTGCCAAAAAGGTTGGAGAGAAATTGAAATAATTCCATTCCTGAAGGCTTTCTATTCAGCCTCTTGTTTGCTCATTAAGTCATGTAAACATTGGCTGTCTTTACCCTGATGTCAGATGTCTAGGCCTGTCAAGTAACATTTGATGGACTGGATGATAAGTGTGTCCAGAAGTGCCACGTTGCCTACAAAGGACGTGTCAAACCTCATTTCCTTATCTCGACAGATAAAGCTATTCTTTTCCTGCCATCTGCCCTGCAGTTAACACATATCAAAGGCGGTGGGTTTCCCATTTCGTCCTAGCATCTGCTTGTAAGATTGCACATCAGGTGAGCCGGTTGAATGCAGGGCAGGACAACAACACCTGGAAACAGCTGTCTGGAGAGATGAACGCATCATTTCCACCTGCTACGGGTTAAGGTGAGGTCAGAGAAGCCTCGAGACTCCATGAAGTGAACTTCCAGGTGAGTTTGGTAGCATCCTGTTCAAGAGTCTGTATAATGTATATATTGTGAGCAGAACTGCTAAATTTTTAATTAAGGCAGTTGAACTACGAACCCAACACATTGAACAAATTAGGGTATCCCGTAAGGGAAATTCACTTATCTGAGGTTGACTTTTTGTATTATTCCCATATGCATTTTATCACCGCATTCATCTATTTTATCCTGAAATTAAATAATGTATTTTATTTTTTCCTTTTCCTTATTCATAAGGTTGCAAGACTAAACAATTAATAAAGTGATGGGGATATTATCCATTCAGTTGTGTCCAACTCTTGGCAATTTTACCGGCCAGGTCTCTCCACATCTTCCAATCTTGATTAATAAAGCTTTATTCTCCTCTCCTCTCCTCTCTCCCCTCCCCTCCCTTCCCCTCCCCTCTCCATAATGCTCACAAACCAAAAAAATCATCTCTCTTTACATTTACCCAGCACTCTTCTGACATTTTATTCACAGCATTACACCCTTCCTTTAGAGATTCACAAATTGTTATGACCTCAGGCAATTGAACTGAATGACATTGATTGGCAGGGGCTTCAAAATTAATAGGGCGTTGTGTTATGTCATCTGAAAGGCCATAAAGTTTTAGTATTCAGTTCCACACTGACCAACTAAGATGTCTGTTAAGAAGCTTGCGGTTAGGGCCCTCACCCTGATATTCAGCAGTAAAAACCTCAAAAGTTTAGCTGCTTCCACCCCTGGGGCTATAACAAATTGTTATTAATAGACTTTCACCGTGAATTTGTTTGGTTGACTTTTCAAAACATCTAGGTTTTCAGGCAGGGCATCCTAAATTCAACAATACATTGGGCGAACGAGTGTTTTTTGTTCAACGTTTCTGAACTTGCATCCATTCCTGGATTTCTCAGGAGCTATTAACATAGCAGCAAGATTTTTTGTAAAAATTTCAAATTAATAATTTCCCCCTGTCTAGTTCCTGCATTTCTGACATGAGACGAGACCACCAGACCCTAGGTTTGTTTTACAGCCCCAAATAATGCAGAACTTTCCCTGTATCAAAATATGTCATTAAAGGGAGAAAAAAAATAAAGTATCTGTCCCCACCCTCCCAGCATCATTGTAGTTTCTGTGCATTAATTGGACACATCCGTAACTTTTTCTGCCAGTCAGCAGTAATATCTGTATTTCACCTTAGAGGAGCAGTTTTAAAATCAAGGTTCTGGGAACTCTTATAAGATTTTTTTCTTTAAAGAAGAGGATTGATCCATCTTCCTGGATCTGCTTTTTGAATGGCAGGGTGTATTCTCTTAACACTTGCTGAAATGCAGTTATTGGGAACTGCTGGCTATGCTCCAAGAGACATTTTCAAAGCCTTGGCCCTTAGCTGTTGCCAAAAAATACACAACCCTCCCTGTTTGCAACCAGTGTGTGGGGTTTCCCATGAACAGGCTGGTGTGAAATTCTGAAATGCAACAAGCTGTGTCTTCTTATTTCAGCAATATCTGAAATAGCTTGCTTTTTTACAATATCCAAATGTCCTAAATGGTTATAATGAAAGATATAAAAATGAAAGAAAGTGCTTTAAATACCACAGCTAATTAAAAGAAATTCCTATCGTATGAACGACAACGCATTAGAAGAGCATAGAAGTGGCATTAATTAATACAGAGATAAAAAGCAATTTAAATATTAAGTATAAACACCCCCATCAGATCACTGCTCAGTAAAAGCAAGCAAGAAAAAGAAGGAAAATTCTCATTTAACAAATACGCGTGGCTGTCTTTAGATAAAGGTATTTTATCTATTTTAAATAACCACATAAGCGGTTTAAAAAAAGCCATCATGTTGATGACAATGTACCCTACCATCACAGGGTGGTTTTTCAGCTTTCAAAGGGTTGCTTAAAATATATTTTAATTTTTTCTTCTTACGCACAAATAAAATAATGTAAGGCAACCATAGGAATTAAAGCTGCGGCAGACAACTAAAATGGTATTATATAATGAGACAAGAAAGAAGACATTGGAAAGAGACTATACATACTGCAGCCCTGGAAATCCCTAAGAATCTAGCATGTGTTTTATGATATCCTCCCTCTCTTTATCTATCTATCCTATCTATCTATCTATCTATCTATCTATCTATCTATCTATCTATCTATCTATCTATCTTGTCTCATCAAGAGATATCTCCCCCCCACGTTGGAAACATTGAAGTGCTTCCATGGCAAAAGGAGTTGCTGGTGATATCACTGTTGCCCACAGGGTGCCCAGTTGGGGATTCTTTTCATGTCCCGGTGAAGTTGTCTACTGATTAATCTACTTGCAGTCACCCGCTTTCGAACTGCTGGGTCAGCAGGAGCTGGAGCATGTGACGGTAGCTCACCCTACCCCATGGCAGCAGCGGGTCTCGAACGCGACCCTGCTGATTGGGCAGTGTATGGGCTAGACTCTCCCAAGTCCAGATGGGATTCCACCGACGGGTGTGGAGAATAAGAGGACTAAGATTCTATGGGACTTCCAGATCGAGACAGACGGAGAGGCTGGCCAATCAACCAGACATCCTGGTAGTTGACAAGAAGCAGAAGCCAATGGTGGGGATAGATGTAGCAATGCCAAGTGACAGCAACGTCAGGAAGAAGGAGGGTGAGAAGCTGAAGGAGGAACTGGAGGGAAGGTGGAAAGTCAAGGCCAAAGTGGTCCCTGTGGTGATGGGAGCATCGGGGCCTGTGACCCCTAAGCTGGGAGAGGAGCTCCAACAGATCCCAGGAAAGACATCAGAGCTCTCTGGAAGAGTGCGGCGCTAGGAACAGCTAAAGCTTATGATTTGGAAGTCTTGTTTCATTTGTCTGATTTTGTGTCATTTGGTCTCTTCTTCATTTCTCTGAAGGGTTATGATCCAATATCTTAGTTGGTGTCCATGGAACAAGTCCACCCTCCCTGAGGTAACCAACAAAGCCAGCCACCTTCTAAAATGGCTGTTTCTTGGGAATGAAACGTAAAACAAACTGAAGGAAACCATGCCACTTTTAATTAGAAGATGAAGCTACAAGTGTAATCTACAGCATCAAAAGAAACAACAGTTATTAACCGAGACAGAAGGGTGAGTGAGCTGATCTTCGTAAAGCTCATCCTTCAAGTCATAAATTTCCCTTAATGTCACGGAGCCAAAACTGCAGTCAGAAAGGAGCTGGAACAAGTTCACCATATATTCTTTTTCCAAAGCCAGACAATTACTGGAGCAACAGGCAATTTGTAAAATGGCATTTTTAGAGAGCCTCTTATAGATTTCTGATTGTTTTCTAAGTGCAAGAGCTTTCCTCTGTGCTATTTAAAATTTCACTTTGCATGGAACTGCTGGCCAATTTGAATTCTCCAACGGAGTTAGTCTAGCGTTGCTATTCATGCTCTATCCCTCTGCCAAGGGAGATTTCTTTCTTACTTGTTCAAGTATATCTGCTGAGTTAGAGGTTTGAACCCATGCCTGAAGAAAACAGCCGAGATATGACTAAGTATCTGAGTGTGCCGTGAGGTTAAAAAAAAGCAAACCCTATCCTACAGTAATAGGAAGGAATATTCTCTAGCCTTCTCTAGGTTTGGAGAACAGTCAGTGAACATCTGCGTGCACTTATTCAGGGAATCCAACAGACCTCCTGAAGCAGCTCATACTGTAGCTACAGGAGGCACTTCTGGATTCACTGAACAGAGTGATTCCATCAACTTTCTAAGAACACAAAGGAAGCTAGCATTTTCCCTTGCTTTCCAAGGGTTATTGATTTATCCGGTTTTCTCCCACGCCATTTTCAGATCAATTTCAACTTCCTCTCTCAAAAGAGCACCTGCTGACATAAGGTTGCTTGGAAGCCAGCATGATATCCATCTCTTTGGGCACTGAATGTGACCAATTATTCCGAGATATTGGAGGGGCTGCCCTCAAGAAGAAGGGTCAACCTATTCTCTAGGTTGTCCTGAAGGCTGTTCTGTACCAGCCTACTACCGGCCTTGCAGAAAAGGCAGGGACAACCCCTTTTACAAAATGGCAAGAGGCTGGAACTAAGCCTGCCAAATTTATTAACATAAAACAGAGCAAACAGAGCAACAAAGAGAGCAAACCATGAAACAGGAGCTATTCAAATGGTTGCCTTCAGCAAACCAGCCCTCCCACACATTCCCCTTTTAAACAGTTCAGGGCGTGGCTTCTCTCTGCCTCCTTCCGAGGTGCCCCATTGCCTTCCTCTGTTTACTCCTGATTGACTGCCTCCTGCGTCGGGCGTCCTTGAACAGGGCCAGCTGTGGGTCATCTTCATCCACGCTGTCAGGCTCACACAGCTGGGTCTGTGTCGTGACCAGATGGGAGGGGCCTGGCTGAGGGCTCTGCGGAGCCTCAATACTATCCTCAGCAACCTCTCCAACACCCCCCTCCTCCTCCTCTGAATCGTCCGACCCAACTGCCGAACCCACAGGCTGACCCTGAATCACAACAAAGGCAAGACAAGCAATGGTTGGAAACAAATCAAGGAGAGAAGCAACCTAGAACTAAGGAGAAATTTCTTGACAGTGAGGACAATTTACCAGTGGAACCGCTTGCCTTCAGAAGTTGTGTGTGCTCCATCACTGGAAGATTTTTAAGAAGAGACTGGACAGCCACTTGTCTCAAATTGTATAGGGTCTCCTGCTTGAGTAGGGGACTAGACTAGAAGACCTCCAAGTTCCCTTCCATCTCTACAGTATTTTGATTGATTTTCCTAAAGTTTACCAGCAAACTTTACATGAGGCCAGAGACCTGTTTCTTTAAGCAGTTCTGAACATTCACCTTATGCCTTTTGATTATTTTCCACCCCGGGGTATGTCTCCACTCACTCTGTTTTATATAGATTTCATTTCCAGTGCCAAAGTGCTTGGTTGAGGACAAGTAGACCTCCCAGATCCTCTGTCCCTAAGGACTACTAGAATGAGAAGGCGCCCAGGAAGATCACGCAGGTTTTCTGTTGGCTTGGAAACTCTGTACTTACGAGTAAATTGGACGTCTTTTGTAAGCGAAGAAGTCCGGAACAATGTTTAATGACTCCATGTATTTCCCTCTTAGCTTTATGATTCCTGAGACAGTTTTGCGCCCAAGCGAGAACGAGATGGGGAATCAATGGAGGAGCCTTTCAAAATATAGAAAAGGGATTATTGGTTGCCATAGTAATGCTTATTTCAATATAATTATTTTGCTTCACATCAATATGAAACAATTTCAAGAGTGCCCCTTTTAGAAAGGATTGTGCTGTAGAATGACATATGAACTCTGCTCCATTGCTGGGTCATACCTGAATTATGTAAGGGTGATGTGATAGCAATCTTCCAACATTTGAGGGGCTGCCCCAGAGAAGAGGGGGTCAACTTATTCTCCAAAGCAGGACAAGAAGCAATGGATGGAAACTAATCAAGTAGAGAAGCAACATAGAACTAAAATATAAGCCAGTTGAAGGAAGATCGTTGTTCTGCTTCTGGCAAATAAAAACAAACACGCTGGTTGAGTGACTAGAAGGGATGGGTGAAAGACACAGAAGTTGACCATATATGGCAAGTCCCTTGACTGTATGTCAAGCAGCATCAAGCCACTGGTGGAAATGGAGTGCCAGGTTGACGGGGGCACTTCAAATGGAGACACATTCTTCTTAGGCAAAACCCACAGGGATGTTGACTTTGTCAGCTGTGGTCCATTAACTCCCGCAATAGAACAGCCAGCTGCAGCTAAGGATGCCTAAATATTACACAAAAATCTCCCAGGCACAACCGAGAAAGGACAGACCTAACGTTCTGTTTCAGAAATGGACCATGGTGTGGAAGGACCACAATGTAGGAAGACCAGGTGTCCTCTACACAAAATGTCCCAATTTCAACCCTCAACTTTTCTAGGTAGGGCTGAAACCCCCACCCCCACCCCAAAGAGTTGCTAAATAATTTGTCCAGATATTGAAGAAAATTCCCATATTCCTGCAGGTGGATCTCATTCTCTTTTGGGGGGATTCAACTCAAGATTTGTGAAGGTTGGGATTGGAGTCTTCCTGGTGTTCAGAGCGTCCTCTGCATAAACGTACAATAAGCCCAAATACAATAAGTATTTGTAATGTTTTATCCCTCCTTCAATGAGAACAGACAGTACCTACAATTCTCTCAACTGTACTGTGACAATATTTTTGTGAAGGAGTCCCAAGGTTACCTAGAAGGTTGTACAGGTATGGGTGCCTTCAGTAACTCAGATTTTGCTTTCTGATTGATCTACTTACATGCTCTCAATTAATTGGTCTGGCAGTTCTGGTCCAGCATATTTATTTTTCACCTAATAAATGGAAATATAATCAGTCAAAACCAATCTCTCTCTCTCTCTCTCTCTCTCTCTCTCTCTCTCTCTCTCTCTCTCTCTCTCTCACACACACACACACACACACACACACACACACACACCCCTTCTCAACAACTCTCAGAAAGAGTGCTAACGACCAAATGACTGCAAGGAATATAAGTCCTTCCGCCCTCCGCTATTCAGTCAGAACTGAAGAACCTTCTTGGATGAGAAGCGAAATGGCTTCAAGGAAAGTCCAGTTGCCTTTTGGGGTGGGGGGGGGAAACACTTTTGGGAACTACCAGGAGAAGGAAATGGAAGATCTTCTCTGCGCTGTTGCCATCCCTTAGTCAGGAGTGACCGTGAGAAAGTCATTCCTTTTTTTTTTTTTTTTAAAAAAACAAGCCGTCGACATGACAGTTCCGGCTTTTAAGAGGAGTCATCCTTTTTTTGTGCTGAAATGATTGCGGAAAGATGGAAGCACCTAACCTTTGGGAGCTGCGGTGCTGTTGAATACAAGAGAATTATGACGAGGAAGATATACATCTCGCATGACTGAAAATGAATGCCAGCTCCTTTGCCTTGTGGGCATATCGATTCTGCCCTTGTACATTATTTACTGCAATCACCTTGCTGGAAGTGGCTATAAAATTAAGACAGCTGGGGGGGTGGGAAGGGGAGGGGTTGCACGCTCGACAGAAAAGACAAAAAGGGGATTGTGAAAGATGCCCGCAGTTTAGCACGTGGCAGATAGGAATGGCAAGGTCATGTTTTCTCCTTGCCGGTGTAGCTATAAAATCTATTCCTCGATGAAATACACCCTCTTTGAAAAGTATTTTGATTGATGTCTTATAGGAAAGAAAGGAAAGAGAAAGAAGGAAAGAATGAAAAAAGAAAAGTGTGAAGGAAGGAAAGGAGGAATGAAGGAAGAAAGGGAGGGAAGGAGAATGAAAGAAAAGGGAGGGAGAAAGAAAGAAAGAGAAAAGGGTGGGAGGGAGGATGGACTATTGTTTTAATCCTATTAATAGAAGGATTATTGTAATCAGTAAGGAAAAAGTATTGTGTTAACATATTCCACTAAGCCATGATTTGTTTTCAATTTGGTAAACAAACTATAATGACTTGGCTTAGAGAATACCCTATAATAAATCTCAGCTTGCAGACCCCTCAGTGTGCTTCAGTGTGCTAGTACCACAAAACCTTAGTCAGTAAATTGTCCATTGGGTAGAGTTGTATAAAAGCTGAGAAACATTTACTGTCCCTACTAAAGATTCATCATTTCTACCAATGATGGTTTTGAACAGAATTCTTCATAGCCTGCTAAAATTTCACCAAAGGCAACACTGTGGTAGCTGTTTTGGCTTTTTGGAATATGGGTGCATTGATCGAAGCAGACATACGAAGCCCTCCTTTGAAATTCCACTGTTATTCTGCCTCTTTTTTTCTCACTACTGTTAAGTCTTCCTTGGTATTCTTTTGCACACCTGACTTGGTTCTTCCCCCATAAAAATTTATATCGAGGAACTTTGGGAATTAAAATACTTCTTTTTTTTGCACACCATGACCTTTTTACCAATCTATTGGCTTATGAATAATACACTTAGACTGGAAATAATAGTTTCAAAATATGATTGATTTTTGCCATGAATTTCTGAGCAAGTGGAAAATTTACTTGAAAAATGATGGCGCCTGGTGTTTTTCCCATCCGCCATCGTAGTTTAATTAAAGAAAGTTTTACTTTTGCATTGTGTTTGTCATGCCTTTCTATTTTTCTGCTTCATTTTAGGTGGTTATCCCCTCACCTGCTCTGTTTAAGCAGAAAAATGGGATAGCTTTGCTACACAGCTGATGCTAATTGAGATTGCTTGATTCGATATTCCATTTTTCCACTAGTTGCTTCAACTTGTTTTCAGCTTAAAGAACAGACCTGGGAGGGGAAGTGTGCCTGCCGCTCGGGCAAATGGAGCCGCGTGCATGCCTGCCACTCCTGTGGACTCATCCCCTCTCCCCCTGCCTCCCAGCCGTTCCACAAAGCCAAAAGATCGGGGAACTCAGCTCTAAGCAGTTCAGAGAGTCAGCCTGTTGCCCCCCAACAATCTGGGTCCTCATTTTACTGACGTCGAAAGATGGAAAGCTGAGTCAACCTTGAGCTGGTCAGGATCGAAAGCTGAGTCAACCTTGAGCTGGTCAGGATCGAACTGCTGACTCTGGGCAGTTTGCCTGCAATAAGGCATCCTAACCACCACATCACCACGGCTCTTAGAAAAGAGAAATGGGAGTGAGAAAAGAGATACTCCCTTAGAAAAAGGATAGAAAGAGGCAAAGTGAGGTTATTTGAGGGTTATTTGTGGGGATTCTGCCAGTGATGACAAATGCAACCCACAGTAACCTATTAAAAATGCAGAAATCATGATGTTTTGCTTGGTTGAAATATTCTTGGCAAAGGATCTTACCAAAGAAAATGTGGCACTGGTGATTTTCATCCTCTTGTCAGATGGCGGGGGAGGGTACCTTGTCATTGAATATCTTTTTTTATTTTTTCTTCTCTTTCTAGGGAAGGAATCTTGAAGCTGATTTTATAGCAATAAGTCCCAGACAGCAAAAATAGGATGGCTGTTAGATAAATCCGGGAAACTTTCTTTGCTGCCAACTTAGGATCACCCAGATTAATGCAACCTTAATTAAGTAGCCATAGATAGTTTGCGCTTCAAGGCAGTTGGAATTTAAGTTATCCTGTATTCTGTACCGATAGCTCATTTCACCGGAAATGATTGCATATAAAGTTGGGCAAGGCTGTCCTGATGAACATCTGCTTTTGCATCTGTCTGAAGGCTTATATAAAAATTCAGAGGAGAAAAGTTTGTAACGTATAAGTCTTATTGGTATGTTCTGAAGTTTTAATAAATAAGATTGCTGGGCATGTGGACCTCAGTTTGGAATATATATGGACTGCAAATTAGAAATATTGGCCAAATTAATCTGGCTAATGCTGAGCGTCATAGTGTTAGTTGTTAATTTCATGTCCATTTGGGGAAAATATGCCTTGTCATAAGCATGGAAATGGTTATAAAAATATAAATAGCACATATATTTTTTGGGTATAGGATTGCTTGTTTATAACGCACCACTGAGTTGCTATGTAATTTAGAGATCACTAAATCCAAATCTGAAATGATGTCACAGATATCTGAACTTTTGCTGCAAAGGATAATGGGGATTTTGGTGTCTGCTGTGCAAGTTTGCAAATTTAAGGCTGTTTGATTGAAATATGGAAAATTGCCTTAAATCAAAGTCTGTCTAACTCTGTTTATGTATGTTTCCGGTTAGTGGCTATCTAGACAGGACTGTCTGATTCTTTGCTTGTTCCTTCAGATTTCTTAATTGTAGCATCATTCTGACACTAATGGCTTCACTGATAACATAACTCTTACATAATTTAAGAACAACTCACGGATGGTGATGGTGAAGGAAATATATATAAAAAAATAATTTTCTGTTTGAAAGATGCCTTCAAGAGGACCAAAACATTTTGATATTCCAAAATGAACATAAGGAAACTGTGTATTATTTATGCGGAGTGGATGAATTGCCCGCAATGGGACTCCAGTCCTCAGTTTGATTCAACAAAAAAAAAAAATGCAAACAGACAAAATCAAACTGTTGGAAGAGAATTCACCCAAATTGCATCCTTCTTGATCCCGTTGGTAAAAAGATCAACACGAGGTGGGAAAATGTGTATTGAAAGGCTGGATTGGAAAGCACCTAAGTTCTACGTCAAGCTAATTTGGCGATTCCATGATTCATTTCAAAGGGATAATTTGAAACAAAGCCTTATTGGGCACTTTATCAGTAGTACCATGTCTTTGTTGCCACCCACTGGTTGGTCATACTTTTCTACTCTTTTCTTCTGCCTTTCCTGGTATTAAGAACCTTCTCCAGACGGTTCGGTCTTCACATAGTATGTCTGAAGTAGGATGCTTTGAACCTGGTCATTTGTGCCTCAAGTGAGGATTCTGGGTTGAATGAAGCTGTTCTATTTCCCTAATAATTTTCATTCCCTGCCCTCCCTCTCTCTTCAATTCCTTCCTTCCTTGCTTCCTCCCTCAGCATCCTTCTAGACCCAATTTTTCTTTCTCTCTCCTTAACAGTTCCGCTCTCTCAAAGGTCCTCACTGTTATACCGAGGTCTTCTGAAAAGCTCTGCTTTCTCTGGTCTCCTACCCCTTCGCCTCTTTCAGAAGTTTATCCTTTCCATGCTGTGTCCATGCTGGATGAACTGTACCATTGAATAAAATATTTACCAGTGGTAAATGCCCAATATATTATTTATTTTATCTCGCAAAAATTCCCCTCCGTCATTCCCCTTCCTCCCAAATGCACAAATTGCATGGTGGCATACATACTCTCAATGACAAATTTATAAATATTTCAAGGCTAATATAAATGTTTAAAGTGTGGAGGAGAGCCGGCCTATGAATTATAATCATTCACACCCTTAGAGCTTCAAACGGCATAAGAACCAACGCAATGCCTCCCTGGGTTCCTTTTAAAGCAACAACAAAAATGTGGTCAAACATGATACAAAAGCAACTGGAGTTACTTGGGAGTCTCGTAGAGATCTTTCAAAAGATAGGCAGTCTATAATCCTGGCTGAATTTTCAGGGGTATTTTAATTTTCAGGGTCAATGTCTCCTACAATGATAGTACTTTAATATATTGATTTCTCGAATATTAAGGTTTCTTTACCTAAGCTTTCATCTGAGCGTTAGAGGCTAAGCTTTTATCCCAGAAGAACTGCCTTAAAGCTAGCTTGCTGATAGTTCAAGAACACACAATGCCAAATACACTTTGCTACACAATGCTAAATATACTAACAATGATGTTACCTAGTTTGGGTCATGAAATGTCAGGCAAGAAAACAACCAAGCACCAAAGTCCCCGCAATTTAACCTTATTGGAATGTCTAAGGAGTCTTTATATCCAGAAATGATAGTTGTTTTCTTTATGATTATGTGAGTTCTTTCTTGACAGTCATATTTCTTTGTATATTTGTTTCCTAGAAGTGTAACATATGAAGTACTCTTGTGATTGTCCAGTTCAAGCCCCCTGCTCGTTCATTGGATAAAACAAAACAGTCTTGAAAATGTATGTTTTCTCCTCCTTTCAAACATCTTGGCTATTTCAGTTGAAACCACCAGCCTGCATACCGCTGTCCTTAACCAGGTTGCTGGAAAAGGAATTTCTCCATTCATCCTCGAGACACAGCTTTGGATGAATGTTGACGATTGGCTTGATTTATAAAGTGTGGCACCTCTTAATAAACTTGTCAACTCATCAGGAAACAAAAACGATATATTTTAGGTGGAACAATCTGCCCAGCTTGAGCGGTCAATAGTTAGATGGGCTTATAATGAACCCCAGGTTGAGTAATGTTCACTGTGGATTTTGAGAAGCATTTTGAATAATGATCAAACTCAAAAAAAAATATCCCATTTTGATGAATGCCAGTGGGCAGAGGTAATTTGTTAAGCCTTGGTCTATAAATTCCATGTGATTTGTAGGAGATGAGTGAGAAATGTCTCCTTTCAGTCAGAAATGATTGCGGTGAAAAACAAACCAGAGCTTTGCATTTTGTAGGTGGAGATAATCGGTGCTAGAGAACAAGTTCAAACCACTTTTATTTCTTTTATATTATCATATCACAGTTCTCAAAGGCTTTTGAGCTGCAGTTCATCTTGCTGTTGACTTCAATGCAAACCAGCAAGGTTTTATGATCTCCAAAGTTCTTAGGAAGTTCTAAAACATGGTCTTTTCCTGAAATAAGCAAGGATGATAGTTTGGTTTATGGTAGTCAATTTCACTATACCCGGCCCTCATTTAAGGGGGGGAAATAAGGAACTATGTTGCTGTTTTTCATGTGCTCCTGTTATTTATAGAAAAGGAATATCATCTGGTTGATTGTGATTGGGAGTTCCTGGGAAGTAATAGTCCATGATGTAAGAAAACAAGGGCTATCTCTACTTTCTCCCCTGTAGTGGTCAACAGTAGACCCTGGTCTTCTCTTGAGGCCAAAACAGTGACCACCTTTTCATTAGAGAATGAATAACAGGTTCTTCTGTCCTAGCAACCAACAAACTCAATGCACTCCTTGGCTG
Source organism: Vipera ursinii (assembly GCF_947247035.1). Taxonomy (NCBI): domain Eukaryota; kingdom Metazoa; phylum Chordata; class Lepidosauria; order Squamata; family Viperidae; genus Vipera; species Vipera ursinii. The sequence goes on along the minus strand of NC_139525.1, from coordinate 2,848,577 downwards.
CATTAACAGAGGGATAGAAGCAAAATCACATGAAGTGTAGTGGGTTAGGATGCTGAGCTAGTCTATCAGAAGGTCGGAAGTTTGGCGGGTCGAATCCCGAGTGCCGCGTAACAGAGTGAGCGCCTGTTACTCGTCCCAGCTTCTGCTAACCTAGCAGTTCGAAAGCACGTAAAAATGCAAGTAGAAAAATAGGGACCACTACGGTGGGAAGTGTTTCGTGCGCCTTTGGCATCTAGTCATGCCGGCCACATGACCATGGAGACGTCCTTGGACAAGCCCTGGCTCTTCGGCTTTGAAACGGAGATGAACACCGGCCCCTAGAGTTGGAAACGACTAGCACGCATGTGCGGGGGAACCTTTACCTTTTACCTTTATGAAGCCTTAGTAAGATCACAGTTGGAATACTTCATCCAGTTTTGGTCACCACAATATGAAAAAGATATTAAGACTTTGGAAAAAGTGCAGAGAAGAGTAACAAAGATGATTGCGGGGGTGGAACGCTAAAACATATGAAGAACACTTGCTGGAATTGGATATGTGTAGTCTAATGAAAAGAAGGACTAGGAGAGAGATGATAGCAGTGTTCCAATATTTGAGGGGCTGCCACAAAGAAGAGGGGGGGTCAACCTTTTCTCCAAAGCACCTGAAGGCAGGACAAGAAGCAACAGATGGAAACTAATCAAGGAGAGAAGCAACCTAGAGCTAAGGAGGAATTTCCTGACTGTTAGAACAATTAATCAGTGGAATGGTTAAACAGTTGCCTTCAGAAGTTGTGGGTGCCCCATCACTGGAGGCTTTTAAGAAGAGACTGGACAGCCACTTGTCTGGAGTGGTATAGGGTCTCCTGCTTGGCAACCAGTTGGACTAGAAGACCTCCAAGGTCCCTTCCAACTCTATTATTTATTAGCCACACAGCCAAAATCTGGGTTATAAAATGTTGAAGGTGGTGTGGAACAAGCTTGAATTTTTCCCCCTTCATCTCAATTTCGATTACCGAATCAACAGGGTGGGAGATTATCTGAGAGGAAAGCATGTGAGCTACAGGGAGAAGAGGTGGTTTTCCTGACAGCTATTAAATCTAAGTGGCAATTTGGGGGCTGGCTGCCTTCGAATTATTTTTATTTACCAAAGGATACAGAGGGACTCTGTTGATATCCTGTGGCATTTGGCACTCACAAACATTTTTCCCTGAGTGGTGTATTGAAAGCATCACCAAACTTTTCCCTCTCCAAAGCACTTCTTGCTGCAGTGCTATTAGAATTATGGATCCGTGTGATTAATTGTGAAGTGATACGATATATCGCTCCTTGAAAGGGCTGAATTTTGGAAAGGGACCCACTGAGATGGAAAACTCCCAGAGTTCCTGAAGATAATAGTTTTTCCTATTTCCACATGTTGGGGACTTAAGAGGACTTTTTTCTCAAATGAAAAGTAAAGATTTCCCTGTCCAGTCATGTATGACTTTAGGACATGGTGTTCAGCTCCATTTCTTAGTTGAGGGAGCCAGCATTATCCGGAGACATTTTCCGTGGTCATGTAGCCAGCACGGCTAAACGCCAAAAGGGCATGGAATGCTGTTACCTTCCCACCGAAGTCGTACCTATTTATCTACTCACATTTGCATGCTTTCGAAATGCTAAGTGGGTTAGAGGTGCAGCAAGGAACAGGAGCTCACTCCGTTGCACGGTGCTTGGGTCTCAAACCTGGCCCGTCAGCTTCCCAGCTGACAAGCTCAGCGTCTTTAACCACTGAGCCATCGCCTCCCCATTTTCTCAAATGGATTGGTGCAATTCTTTCGTCTTATTGCTTGCATTCCTTTGCAAAGTAAATTGCATCCTAGGGACGATGTTTGTTTTGCGACTGTTTATCTTAAAAGGAAATGTGGTTTGGGAAGGAAATGTGAAGGACAGTGCCATCAGAGACTTCAACAGGGAAGTTACTACGGCATACCTTACCAGGCTGATTTCTCTCTGTCCAGAGCTGTGCACAGCTGGCATTTCATTGGGGAAAAGACAAACCACGCTAAATTATAGTAGTGGCTGGGATTCTTAGCAAAGGCATGCAAAATCTACAGAGTGGGTGGTCCATCATAACTTCAAATGGTCATTAAGCAATGTGTTGTAAGTTACCAATTCCCTACAATATATGACATTTACCTGGCTTGGGGAATTTCCAAGATGTTTCCTGCACAAGCATCCCGCCAGGTTGGTGCACTTGTCCTGAAGAGAACCTCTAGGTCTTCTGAATATACTTATATATTTTTAACAACTTGAGCCTCTTTTTTTTCTGTTGAGACACAGCCAACCCAATAGAAGGTTTTAGAAGTAGAGCTCGAAACAACTTTTCTGTTTCACCTGTATCCCCCAGGTGTAAACATACATGCTACTTAGATGGTTTTCACCAAGCTGCAAGCCTGCCTTTTTCAGAGGAATTCAGATTTGTTCCCAAGAAAGTGAACATTTTAAATTTCAACAAAAAAAGGGAGGGAAAGGGCAATTGATGTTGTTTCCAAATTTGTGACCAGCCACAGATAACAAATACTAATCAAGTCAGAACCTTGCAGGAGAAGTTAATTTGTTGAATGCATTATACGAAAAGAAATGGTTCCATTAGAAATGGAGGAAAAGACAGACTCAATTTGTTAAGCAAATTAGTGGCTGCAAATAACTGATTTGGCACTACTCATGATTAATTGATCAAGCGCGCTGGGCATTATGCTATTAATGCTATTTTGAAACACTAGGCTGAGAAAAGAAAAGAAAAGTTCAGCCATTTAATTTGCTTTGAAATCCCACAGCACTCTTCGTTCATTCTGTGTCCTCTCCCAGGCCAAGCACACACACAAATACACCAAGAGAGGGTGCTTGATGCTTGTAAACACAGACACACTTGCAGTACAGAGGCAAGTTCCCTTCAGCGTTTGGCAAATTCGGCTTACAAGAGATCCAGATCAAAGCCGCACGCAGGAGAGCAGGCAGGCGGTGTCCGAAGATCAGAGCCTGTAGCAGAATCGTCAGCCAGTCTGGGTTCCAAATTGTGGCGGGGTTCGTGTGTCAAGGCACATACAGTGGGAGTTCGTGGGAAGTTGCCATCAATGTAGAACTTGTGCTTGTTAATCCGTTTTAATACAAGCAGGCCCAGTGTAGCTCATTTAGTGGGGCGGGACTCCCTCCAGGCAAGCGGTCTTGCAGAGTTTGTTTGCTCTACTCTCTTGCAGCCACCAAGCTCTTGTGTTGGGGCATCAATTCCATCCCTTCATCTTCAGAGAGTGACGGCAGCAATATCTGTTGATTTCTGGTCTGCCTGACCACCTCTGCTTGATCGGACGGCAGTCCGTCTGGTGGTGCTGGAGCTGGCTGTTTGTTGTCTGTCTCTTCCCCTGACTCCAAACCAGAGACACTTGAGAGTCAGAATGCTGAACTTCAAAGAAGAGAACCTCAACTCGGACTGAAAGCTCACTAGATGGCTTGGGATAGGCCTCTTCTTTTCCTTCTTATCTATCCCTCTTTCTGGTAGGTTTCTCACATTAATGCTGAGAAAGTGAGAAGATAAATAGATAGACTCCTATATTTGCAGGATAGAAACATCTGGCCACGTCTGTTTCTTAGGATGGTGTTAGCCACCAAAAACATTGTCTATGGTGATTCTCAGTCATCCAGGTCATGGTTGTCCCAACGAGGCAACTGGACTTTCTGAAAGCCCAGTTGCCTCTTGGAAAAGCATTTTTGGGGCACCAAAAACATTGTCTCTGGGCTCTTACTCTCCCCTTTGCCCTCGCATCAAGGGAGTCTCCTCAGGCACAGCAAGTGCACAAGAGTCACCCTGGAATTCCTTGGGAGCGAAGCCATGTAGGACTTTCTAGATCAAAGCCAGCACTGAAATGGTGTAGTAGGCCTTCCTGCCTGAGCAGGGGGTTGGACTAGAAGACCCCCAAGGTCCCTTCCAACTCTGTTATTCTGTTACTTTGGACTTGTACTAGGAAGACAGGATGTCGCGCATAATACAATATTGCAGTTGTTTATAAATACCCCACAGCTTTGTTAGTGTTAGTTTTAATATATTGAAGGCAAGCTACTCAGTTGCAAAGACGCATCTCTCTTGTGTTTAACGCAATTGTTTGTGTCACATGAAATTGTTCTATGCAGAAAGTGTTTTCTTAGCTTTGAAAACTGAAATGAGAATTAAATGATGCCTTGACATCATCATCATCTTATCACCATCTCCACCACAGCCATCTCTTGAGAGGACCATAACCCAACCCAACCCAACATGACTTCTTTGAGAGGTACATCTCCAAATCAGGACGCAAATTTTAGCCTAGCTTCTTAAGCGAGCGAGGAGGAGAAGAATACATCAGCTGAAGAAAAAAAAAGAGTTTCCCTGTTTGTTTTAACAGTTACCAAGAGGCATCAAAAACAAGGTGAAATTTGTCATTTTTCTGGTGTACAACCAAGAAGAACTAATTAGTAAAGGGAATTTCACCCCAGGGCTACAAAATTTGTCTTTAGGTTAGCAGAGATGCTAATGGGAAAATGCGGTTATTAAGTTTGAAGCCTTTTCTTTTTTCTTTTTAAAAGAATCATTAAAAAGAACATTATTATGCAGTTGTTCCCAAGCTTTTTATTTTTTTTTCCTGATTGAGATTCATGGCTGAATAAATAATGACTTTGCTTTGCTTATTCTTCATAATCTCAACTCACATTAAGTGGGAAGAAGAGTAAGCCCTTGAGAAGAAAGGGTGGAAATCTCTCTTCTCTACTCCCTCCCCCAACCCAATTACGTGAAGATCTAACCTGGTCTTCAGATACTGGAAGTTCCTGAATTCCTCTAGATAAGATTTCAATTTCTAGATCCTAAACCGGGTGGGAAGACAATGGTCTCTCAGCAGAGATGTCTGGCATCTTGTCTCAAAACGAAGATGTGCCTTGCTTCTTCACGTCTCATCTGGAAAGAACATCACATCCTCTTGATGGAAAGCCATGAGATGTAGAGGAACGTGACTTATGGGGTCCTTGGTGCTGTCTGAGCTTGATGGTTTTCTTGCAGATGTTTCTGCAAACTGGTAATATCATCAGTGGATTGAAGAAGTTACCTGGTTGGGTCATGAAACATCTGCAAGAAAACTGCCAAGCTCAGAGGGCATCAAGGATTGACAATCCTCCTCCTTCTCCTCCTCCGCAAATCCCATTCCTTTCTATCACTGATGATATTACTTACTTGGGTCATGAAACGTCTGCAAGAAAACCACCCAGCTCAGAGGGCACCAAGGACCCCACAGTTCCATCTTGAGCTACAAATATTCTCTTCTATCAGAGGGTTAATTTCTGGAGTCAACAGGAGAATTTATTAGGAGTCTGTTGAGTCCAGCACTTCAGCAAACAGAGCACCAGCCTTTTTAGCACAGGCGGTCCTCAGCTTTAGTGACCATCCTTTTAGCGACCACTCAAAGTTACAGTGGCACTGAAAAAGGCAACTTATGACAGCTCCTCACACTTGCAACCGTTGCAGCATCCTCTCCGTCGTGTGATCAGAATTCCGATGCTTGGCAACCGGGAGGTATTTACAACATGCTGCGTAGCCTCCTAAGGTCATCTGATCACCATTTGCAACGTTCCCAGCTTGGCAAGCAAAGTCAGTGCATGAATTAATCCGAGCTGGATCTGACCCATCTTCCGTTTGCTGGCTTCTCATCCCACCTCCGCTATGGTCCCTTTCAGTCGCGTTTTCTGAGAGTTAAGCCGCTGAGAGAGAGACAGTGAATCCCAACTCTTCAATTTATTTCCCATTGTTCTTTTTGAGTTGGAAAGGAGAGCAAGACATGTTTTTTTTAAAAGCATCCAGGCATGGTATCCCAGGGAGAGAGCAAGTAGTTGGTGATGAAGGAAGACCTTCACAAAGATGCTTTTTTTTTCCAGGAGGCAACTGGACTTTCTTGTTTTTCTTTGAAGATGTTTCGCTTCTCATCCAAGAAGCTTCTTCAACTCTACCTTCCGGTGATTCCTTGTTAAAGAAAGATTGCCCTCCTTGGGAGACCAATTTTTTTTCTTAATTGTTAAACTTTGCTTTTCTTTTTTTTTGCAGAGCCAGCTGGGGTGTCTGTCCCAGAAGGTAGAATTTGCCTGCCAGTAGATGCAGCACAAAACCTTTTGTGTTGTTACAGTCTGAAGCTCCATTAAAAAGCACCCCACACTCCAGAGACTGCCTTCCAGGTCTTCAATGAATTAGCCTCTTTGCACAAATGGTCAAACACTAGCACACCAACCCTTTCACACCCACGCACCCACACGGCTAAGCAGTGCCTTTTCTTCACCAAAATATCGGCGTGCACAAACATTGTCTTTCCTGAAATGAGAATTTCTTGGGGGGGGGGTGTTAATTGATGCTGCTTTGCTCACTGTACCTCCAGACCTTTATCTGAAAAGACATTTCACCTTGATCAGATTTGTTAAATTTCCTTTCTTCTCCCCACATTTATTTTTTAAAAAAGGGTGGATTATTTACAGTGGCGTGAAAGGAAAACGGGGAACTGGAGAGAAGCACGGTTGCATTTTAATATATGCCCGCAATGCTGAAATGTACTTTCCCGATGAAAATATACAACTCCACATTCCAAAATTCACCGAGTGCATGCAAAATGTGCCTGCATCTTCATACGCAGGCAATATTTCTCTCTTTTAAATTAATATAAAGGAGGCCTATTAAAATGCAAGAACGGGATAAAGAAAAGACAAGCGTATAAAACACTTTGTTTTAAAAAAAACACAGTATGGAAAACTGCTGCAAAATAACGATATTAGTGACCTAGGATGAGATCTCTTTTGCAACAGGGCCATGCTCAACATTAAAAAAACATCCTTATTCTGAAAAATATCATTTTTTTTCCTATTCATTATAGTCAGGGCATTTATACATTAGTGTCAGATAACCTACAGACATTCTTCTCCATTTGTAGAGTGCGTTTATATTGCAGCTTTTGCATCACCGGATAGTAAGCTTCAATATTTTTTTTTCCTTACGTATTTGTGAGGACCCCAAAAACTAAGAAAAAGACGTGGAGTTACTTCTGAGCATTTTCTTTATTGTCCCTCACCTATCAAGAGGAATCTTGTCAAACTGAAGCAACTCTTTGCATCGTTGAAGTAATATCTGAGAATTGCTAGGAAGGAGCCTTCTGATTTCCTCCAAACATACGATCTAATCTTTGCTGCCTCTTGGCCCTCTGGATTGGAAGTCCTCCAGGGAATCCAGACTGCATTCCACCACAGTCTTAACTGTTAATAATATCTTCGCTAAAGGGGGCTGTTCATAAAGCAGCGCGAAATGTTGAGGGAGCCTTGACTTCAGTGAAAGTTTGAGAGAAAGCACCTCCCACCCCACCAACCAGGGTGACTTCTTGATGAAATGTGGTCTCACAGCTTTTAAGAGTCAAGCCAACCAGCTCTTCAGCTTCACTTCTGCTTTGCTGGCCTCCTTCGCCCTCTCCTACACCACTCCTTAGAGGTTGTCCTTGCACCCAAGATTCATCTAACTTTTTTTTTTTTTTTGGAAATCATGGGAGGGGGAGGGGGAGCTGCAACGATGAAGACCAGCGAATGGACCTCCCTTTTTTTCATTTTGGAAGGGAATTCTACTGCCTTTGCAGTGTAACCACTCTCCTTGCCAGGCTAGCCATTTTTCAAGAAGCATAAGGAAGAGGACCAAGTGCCCAAATGTTAATTTGGACACAGTTGGTCCCAGAATCTTGGGTTTTTCCTTCTTTTTTTGGAGGCACTTAAGCTCCAAGTAGGGACACGGTGGCTCAGTGGGTTAGGATGCTGAGCTTGTCGATCGGAAGGTCGGCAGTTTGGCGGGTCGAATCCCGAGTGCCGCGTAGCAGAGCGAGCGCCTGTTACTCGTCCCAGCTTCTGCCAACCTAGCAGTTCGAAAGCACGTAAAAATGCAAGTAGAAAAATAGGGACCACTCCGGTGGGAAGGTAACAGCGTTCCGTGCGCCTTTGGCGTCAAGTCATGCTGGCCACATGACCACGGAGACGTCCTCGGACAAGCGCTGGCTCTTTGGCTTTGAAACGGAGATGAGCACCGGCCCCTAGAGTCGGAAACGACTAGCACGCATGTGCGGGGGAACCTTTACCTTTACCTTTTAAGCTCCAAGTATATGGTTCAATCTCAAACAGAATTAGTTTAGCCCCCAAACACTGCCAGCCTGAGACCCAACGCTCTCCATTTCTGACAGCAAAAACAATAGAAGAGTAATCCATCAAGCCAAACTGACAGCTTGCTGCCCGTTTTATGACACCTAAAACACATTTCTAGAGGCCGGTGCGGTGTTTTATTCTGCCCTCGTAGCCAGGCAGGGGAAAACAAGAGTCAAGATGGGTTTTTGCAATGTATTTATTGTTAAGTCCCCCAAGTCGTAGACTTTGAACTCTGGAAGTTGCAAAAGAGTTTTTCAAAAGGACAATATCCCCCAGCCGGGGTGTACCATGTCAATAAGTGCATCAAAATACTGACCTGTGGGTGGCAGATGGAAGTTGATTTGCAACTTTGGGTGTCCCCTTTCCATCTCTTCCCCAGCAAGTCATTTCTTAGCTGTCAACTGTCAATATTACCAAGGCAATAAAGCACATTGTTGCCTCCAAATGCTTCATCTGGAGAATCATGTTTAGGATGCAAGATCCCGAGGGGGCTGCCAAATCGGCATAATAATTGCTGTTTGATTTTTTTTCCTCCTGAATACTATACCAACAAACATCACTCCTGGGAGAATTAGGGCACAAAAGGCCTGTTTTTAAAAATAAAGTTGTTCTTTTTAAAAAAAAAAAGTCTTTTTTTTTTTTTAAAAAAGGTCTCCAAATGGTCCTCATGTTTCATCCTGCTCTCTGGGCTTAACAGTTCATTTTAAAAACATTTACCTTTTTTTAAAAGGGGGGGAGCTAAAATCCCTTCCCCTTTGCCTGATAGCCCCCCCTCCCCCTCCTGAGCAGCGTGTCTATTTCTAGAAGGATTAAAATTGGGACATTTTGGAGCATGGCGGTGGAGATAACTGGAAATGAAGTCATTTGAGAAGAGATGGGAGGAACTGGGTCATAAAGAAGTTTTATAAAGAAGGGCAAAAGTTGTCCTCTATTGTAAGAATGAAAAGCAAGTTCGGGATAAAAGTTAGGAAACTTAGAATTTAGAATTAGAATTAGAATTAGACCAGGATAGAATAGAATAGAATAGAATAGAATAGAATAGAATAGAATAGAATAGAATAGAATAGAATAGAATAGAATAGAGTAACAGAGTTGGAAGGGACCTTGGAGGTCATCTAGTCCAACCCCCTGCTCAGGCAGGAAACCTGACACCATTTCAGACAAATGGTTGGGAAAAACCTCTTTAGAGGGGTTTGAAGCAGTTCTCTCTTTTCCCAGTCGTTTTATTGACGATTATATTATACAGATAAAATGAACATAATCTACATCTTATGGAAATATATTTTAAAGTATAATTTTTTTAAAAAAATTAAGCGCAGGGGAAAAAAAGAGAAAACAATCCACCCCCTTCATCCCCAGTAAGTATACCGAACATTAATAACATTAAAGTAAATTAAAGAACAACCAAACAGACATCCATCTCATACCTTACCCCGTTCTCTATAAACCTACCAGTAAAGCCTCGTTTCTCCATATTAATCCTCAGATGTTTGGAGGAATCGTCAGGAGAGCTGAAGGATTCTTGTTCAGTTGAGGACTATCTGGGTCAGGCAGCTGCTGGAGATTTTTTTTTGATATAAATTTGGAGGATGACAAGACCTGGGAGCCTCTTTCCACGTCTACAATGCTTCTTGTTGTATTTTTCCTTCTGAAGGAAATCACACGGTTTTCTTAAAGAAGAGCGATAGTCGAGCATTGGGTGAAGATGTAGGCTGGTTAGCAAGTTTGTTTTCCAAAGATTGTATGCGATAGTCTGTATAATTTTAAGAAAAGGAGAAAAATGGTGTGTGTGTGTGTGTGTGTGTGTGTGTGTGTTTGGCTATTGTCTTATTGGGAGATTTTCAGAACAGTTTAATGGATGACTTGGGAAAAATTGTTGGTCTTTGAAGGACAGGATGTACAAATTCCATTGGAGGAGCATTAAGCTCTTTGGGTAACAATCCGCTTCAATGTCATTAGAATTGAGGGCCACATATTCTGGATTTTCTGAAAGGAAAACCGGTTAGGTCTCCTCTGGAGTCATAAATTGATTCTCCTTCCTAGTTATGTCAATGTCACATTTTGTGATTGAAGCTAAACTCCTTGGAGGCACCCGGCGGTTTACCCTCTTTGCAGAGAGCCATAAAAGTCTCCTTTGTTTATTGAGACAAAATAAAATATTAGCTTATGACTTTCCAATCCGTGTTGGGCTGAAGGAAAGAATCCCAAGAAAACAAAAAGGTTTTCTTTTTTTACTTGTTCCTTTTCTTTCTCTCTGCTCCTTTTCAGCTTCTCGTTACCTATTCATCCGTTAATTGCTCTGTGCTTTGAGCCTGTTGCAACAAATTGTTCCTTAGAATTTATAATACGGCAGAGCTCTCTCCTCCCGGCCCCCAAGTCTTTTATTTTGTCTCTTTGAATACCTGGATAAACCAAGGAAACATGTCACCTCTCCAGAAAATAACAGGACTGAAAGGTTGCCAAAGGGTTGCTCAACTGGGTGTTGGCGTAAGAGGTAGTTCTCGCCACAATGAGTGAAAAACAAACAATAGCAAATTTCCAACAAAATACTTGTAGCTCAGAGCTAAACTGCTTGGTGGTTTTCTTGCAGAGGTTTCATGGTCTGTAAAGAGGAGGAGGAGAATGGGAGGAGGAGGAGGAGGAGGAGGAGGAGGACTGTGAGGTCCTCAGGGCCCTTTGAGCGGTGGTTTTCTTGCAGACGTTTCATGACCCAACTAGGGAACCTCATCAGTGCTAGAAGGGAGCGGGGTTTGCAGAGAGGAGGAGAAGGAGGAGGACTGTGGGGTCCTTGGGGCTCTCTGAGCTGGGTGGTTTCCTTGCAGATGTTTCATGACCCAACTAGGGAACCTCATCAGTGCTAGAAGGGAATGGAGTTTGCAGAGAGGAGGAGGAGGAGGAGGAGGAGGAGGAGGACTGTGAGATCCTCGGGTCCCTTTGAGCAGTGGTTTTCTTGCAGACGTTTCATTACCCACCTAGGTAACATCATCACTGCTAGAAAGGAGTGGGGTTTGCAGAGAGGAGAAGGAGGAGGAGGACAATGATGACAATTGTGGGGTCCTTGGTGCTCTCTGAGCTTGGTGGTTTTCTTGCAGACGTTTCATTACCGAACTAGGTAACATCATCAGTGCTAGAAAGGAGTGGGATTTTGTTCTCATTTTATATACAAGTGTCTTACCCTGTCAGTGTTGGTGGGTGTGTTTTAGGGGTTCCTTGATTAGGCTGTTTATTGAGTTGGTAGTTCCTCAATTGGGGTATTGCTTGCTGCTTGGTGTTAATCTCTGCTTATCTGGGTGTCAGCTGCTGGCCAGGAGATGTTGTGGTCTTTGGGATCATTAGAAAAATGAAGTGCAGATGGACACCCCCCTCCCCCAAAAGAAGAGGCCAAGTGTTTGAATGATATCTGAGGGTCACATCGGATCTGACCCAAGAGGAAGATGGATGTTGTTTTGGGGGGAAAGTATCCCTATATTATTCAGGGTAGTACAGCCTATGAAAATGAAAGTTTGTACTGCATCTCCAAGACCAAAAGTGACCTAGCGGGACCTCATGGACCCAGGAATCTGAAAGATTTTTTTTTTCATCAAAGAGATCATATTCTGCTCTCCCTTCTCTAAATACCATCTTTAAAGGCCACCAAAACCTTGAAAGCATTTTGCTTTCTTCTCCAAAAGATACCTTATTGTTATACCTGCTCCACCCATAGCCATTTTACCTTCCTCCCGTATTTTTCCAGTAATGTTTCTCTCTGCAGAGCAATCACTCAGTGATATCCCACTAATAAAAAACAGCTATTCTTGCTGAGCACTTCGCTGTAGGCAGGCAATATGATCCATCATATTTACATCACCACATCAGCATCTGGGCCCGTTTCCTTGTGCGGACAGTCATTTTTCAAACAATCCTTCAATGTCACATTGATGAAGGTAACATCCTGTCCAATGGTGTCCATTGATTATCAGAACACCTTTTAACAATTCCAACAGAATATATATATATATATATATTAAATGAGCTTGTGACTCTTATTCCTTATCAAGGAAAGGGAAGGAGATGGAGAAGGAGAAGGAGGGGAAGGGAAAGGGAAAGGAAAGGGAGGAGGAGAAGGAGGGGAAGAGGAAGGAGAAGGAAGGGGGAGGAGAAGGGGGAGAAGGAGAAGGAGAAGGAAAAGGAGAAAGGAAGATATTTCTAATGCTTCCTGCCAGATTCCCTCAAGCACAGTCAATGGGGAAGCCACCAGGAAATTAGAAGTTGTTCCTACTCTGACTGCTTTTTGGCCCATCCATGTTTATTTTGCTTCTCTGTTTAGGTAAGGAAATGTCTCTGAAACAATGGGGCACAGGTTGTCTAATATCCAACAAAACCTTTGATACTCCTAACACAGCATCTTCTACAATAACTCAGAGCAAATATCCACAGGCTTTTGGCAAAAGGAAGGCCGACGTTGGTGAGGCGAGATTTACAAGCTAGGGAGAAACCTTTCCATTAACAGACCAGAGTCAACACAAAGCCACCAAGGAATCTGTCAAAAATATATTCACCTGGAAAGCAGGAAGAAACATCAAATAATGTATATGCTGGACTACAGACTGAAATAAAAGGTCTGACTCATGTGCTTGGCAGTAATCAATGCTGTAAGCCCCCATTCTTACTTGTGATAAAAATTCTTTAGGCAAGTTGAACTGTGTAGGTTGGGTCTCTTTTCCTAGCCTTTCCATGACTGAATTTTTAGAATTCTTGCTTGCAAAACAGGCGTCTTGTTCTACCCCTGTGCTGTGATCCTTTCTCCATTTTAACCTTCTCACCCAAAACCCTTCTTCCTCCAATATACTTCATTCCGACAGCCACAAACTCAATCAGATCTCTTCCCGAATAGTCCTGCCAACAACAGTCACATCACCTGAATTAAAAAAAAAATCACAGTTCAGGGCTTTGGGAACCTCGCCCACTTCCCCAAGGAAGTATCCAGCATTCCATAAGAATTAAGAATTATTGGAAGGCTTCACAATACGTTTTCAGGCCAAGAGGGTGGCAATAAATAGGACTTATCTAACAAAATAAATGGGAGGTATGAGCTATCAGACCTTAGCAGTGAGTAATCTGGTAGAAAAGCTTGTTTTCCTCAGCTTATTTTTCTTCTGAGCTCTTTATCTTGGAAGGTTATATAGCCATGACACAGTAGATGGAGTTGATTTCACCCTGGCAGGGTTGGTGACATTTAACCCCCAGGGATAGTTGACAAGTATTGTAGAAACCTGGCAAGATGTTGATGAATTGTTCACTTGTACATTCAGTAGAAATCCTGCAGATATCCTCTGGAGACTTCCCTTGAAAAGATTTTTTCTAAAAAACAAAACAAAACCTGGAGCCCACATGGGCATAGAAAGTATAAATTTCTAGACCAAACTGCTGACGACAAAAATCTAGGAGTTTGTGCCTGACATGGCTATTATGAAAAGAAAGATGGCCTGTTGAGGATCATGATTTAGCACTGCAAACCCAACCAGGCATTATTTATCCCCGATGTGATAACTGCTTAGGACTAAACAAGGTAGATCAAAGAGCACATTTTTTTAAGACTCAACACAGAACAGTAAAGCTTAGAGAAGTTATGTCCCAGGTTGCTGAAAGCCATCAGGGCAAAAATGGGAAATCTTCGGCTACAAAAGAATTCTCTTGTGGGATGACCTCCCAGAAGGACATTTTCAAGGGTTTGAACAAAGAAGAACCCTTGTTCACATTTCAGTGGAAACCAGGGAATTTTGCCCTTTCAAGCCAAGATGTCCTACTCTCCTTTGAAATTCTCATTTCTGAATTTTAAATTATTTGATGCAGTCCTGTCACTATGCAGTGCAGATTGAAACATCTACACTGTAGGAAATTGTCCAAAAAAATAAGTCCAATAGATTTCATGAGGGAGAAAAAATATATCACTGTAAGAAAAATAAATCTTCTCCCCTTCCCTTCCCTTCCCTTCCCTTCCCTTCCCTTCCCTTCCCTTCCCTTCCCATCCCTTCCCTTCCCTTCCCTTCCCTTCCCATCCCTTCCCTTCCCTTCCCTTCCCATCCCATCCCTTCCCTTCCCTTCCCTTCCCTTCCCTTCCCTTCCCTTCCCTTCCCTTCCCTTCTTTATAGAGAGAAGATTCAAAAGAACTGACAGTGTTTTTCCTCCTTCCGTCTTATACCAAAGAAAGTCAAGGTGGGGCAGTTGACTTTCTTTCTCACCCCTTCCTGTGTCTCCACACTAACTTCTTTTTTTTCCTAACAGCTGCCCCGTATTTTTTTCCCCCCAGACCCTCTCTCTACTGCTCTACAGAAACAAATCAATCACAGCGGGTTTTTCTTTTAGCTGTATTCTGACTCCCTCCCCGTCTCGTTCGGAGAAAATATAATTATGCTGGGAAATTATCTTGAGAAGATAATAATTTTGTCCCACAAAATAACTTTCAATCCTTGAAAGGAGATTCTAGCTCTCAAGGATGACAGGTAACTTTTCTGAGAAGTCTTTTGTGGAGATATTTCCAGAGACGTATCTTTTGTTTTTATCGATTCGATATTTTCCAAGGGGCTTAGAAATGCATGAAGAGGTTTCGACAATCAATCCGCTTTTAAAAGAAACCATTTTGGATTCCTGCAGCATATCTTTATTTTCCCCCTTTTTTTTCCCATTTAAGAATAAATGTACTTCCAGGAAAGGTAAAACATGTAGATACAATCAAGAAATAATATTTTGCTTTGCATTGCAAATTTGTTGAACTCTTGTCTCACTGATAAACGCCATCTCAGTGTGCATATAATGATAAGGGATTATTCAACATAAAGAATATAAATCTACTTTGGAGCAAAATATGTACGCTGGCTAAGCAGCAACCAATTATGTCTGGGCCAACCCTCTACTTTGGAAATAATGGAGTTTAGAAAACGGAGAAATAATAAATGGCTGTAACAATGAATTTACATAAGTACAATAATGGACCAAATGAATTCTTTGTTAATTCATAATTAGTCAATTAATTGAAGGGACAATTAATATTTTAAAAAAAACCCTTTTTTATTAAATGCATATAGACTGCCCTGGTCGTCCCGCTCTTGCAGAGAAGAATGTCGAGACTAGTCGGAAATTTGGAATGAGGAGAATAACACAATGGCAGTCTTTATTCAGAGGATAGTCAATATTTTGCCTTAGAATGATTCTACTTAGCTTGTACCTCACCCCAAGGAATTCTGGGAACAATAGTACTGGCTATCACCCAAGTGCAGCCTGGAATATTACTGGTCAGTTTTGATTAGTATCTTTTGATATTTACATTTTTCACCTGCTGAAACTACAAGGGTAACATGGTGATGAAGAGAAGGAGAATGTTATCCATTCAATCATGTCCAACTCTTGGTGATTCTATGAGTGGGGTCTCTCCACATCTTCTGATCTAGCACTATTTCCTTAAGTTGTTCTATGCTCTGATGGTGGGCCAGCTCTGATGGTGTCCAGCCTTCATGTTCTCTAGTAGCCTGGTTTACTTTTACCACAATCTCTTCAGTAATTGCTTTCTTCAGTGAATTCCCCCACATGACATGGTCAAAGTAAGTGAGACACAGTACAGTGATTTTGCCTTCCAGCGACATACCTGGTGTTACAGCTCCAGTACTTGTTCGTTAGTCAGCTTTGCAGTACTCCAGATGGTTAAACCCTTCTCTAGGAAAAAACTTCACTCAGGTCTAAGATGGATAGATTAGACCTTTTACTTCACACATGAATGAACCTTGAACCACAACTGCCGAATTGTCTTCTGCAGTACAAAGAAGCCATCTCCTTTATACCCTACCAAAGTCCTAAATCTAAATTGTTGGGTTTTACCTTCAACTTTCTGAGTGATCAGATTCTTAGATGCTCACTTGGTGGCCTTGAGCAGCTCAAACGTCTTTACGTAATGATCTTCCCTAAACGCGGAGCCAAAGACTGCCGCCCTCGCCAGATTCAACCCTGAAATCCATAGTCCTGAACACATCTAGGTTGCTAAAGCATCTCAAAACCAAAAGGCACAGGAAAACTTGGAAAATCTCAAGAATTATTTTGTTTCAAAGAATCAAAGCCAGCTCAGACACGTTTCATGATTTATGGAGGTAGAGTTATCGCCTCAACCCAGAGTGATAAAAGTATATTCATTCAGCAAAACTGTAAAACCCAGAAAGTTTGCCCTTGTTTGTGGGATTTTTTAAAAAATATATATCTTTGTTTCTTTTTCTGCATGCACATTGCCTTTAAATCATATTTATGCACTGTGGTATTTATTAGTCTTTCTTGATCAATGTTCAAAGGCCTTATGGAGTCCCTTGGGCTCATAGATAAAATACACTGGAAAACACAGAATGCATATATTCATGTGACAATGTGACAGTTCACATTTGTAAAAAATCTGTGAATTGCCTCGTGTTGAGTGAGTTTACAGAAAGAGTTGGGGTGGTAGTGCTCTCTTTGAGGGCATCAGAGTTCTGTGATGGATCAAAGCTCAAAGTGTATCGCAGACATCAACCAACATCTGAGCATAGATGAATCAAAAATGCCATTCTTGTCATCGAAAGGATTCCTCCGTTTCATTTCATGTCCTGCCCCTCCCCCCAAATGCTGTGAGATTTTGACAGTGTGGGGTGGGAAATTTCACACCCTACCCAAAAACAAAAGTATATGGACAAGCGCACGCTAAGGAGTCCATTAGGGAACGTGATGGACTGAGACAATTATGCCTAGGGAAAGTAATAAAGTTAACTAACAGGTTTCCTGATTCTGTAGAAATTGCATCACCAGTCGGTATAAACACGATTAAGCTAAAAGGAATAAAGATTTGACTCATTATACTGAAGCCTCCCAAGAGGATATCCAGAAACTTCTGCACTGCGTAGGTTCCCCTTCTCTCTTCGGCAAATGCCACTGTCTGTGTTTATAACTCTAACCAGCTGTCCTTGAATTAAACCCTTCCAATAAAGTTAAAACAGCTAATTTAAAGAACAGCTTAACACATGCTTTGCCACCAACATAAAACAGATTAAAGAGACAACTGTTATTTTTGCGTACCCTGTTCCCCTCCCTCTGAAATTCTCGGCCTCGGAATTGATTCCAATAGCTGTTAAATCAGTTCTGAATCCATTCGATGACGCCTCGTCTCTTCCACCCTAATTAGTGGAGCACAAATAATGAGTTACTTCTTTGCATTGGAATTTGTTCTCTGGGAAAAAATCAGGTCTGGCTCAGGGATTTCTCATACTGGCTCATGAAATAGTCATGCATTCCAAAAAGCAAAGGGTTGACATACCACAGGTTGGAGAGAGAGAGAGAGAGAGACTGAGTTGCACAGATCAAGAGCGGTGGTGGTGGGATTGAGCATGGGAAGGTCCTTGACCTGGAAGGGGCCAGAAGAGATATATAGGAAAGTCTCTGGGTCAATAAGAATAAGAAGGCTGGGTTACTTTAATGAGTTGGAATTGTGGGAGTTGTGATTTTGGTGTTCCTCCGCATTACCAAATACCTCTTCCAATTGAAATCTGAAGCATTGCACAACCCTACTAATATTTGCAATCATCACCCTTATCATCATCATCATGAGGTTCAAGGTGTTAGTGATGACTTACAAAGCCCTTCATGGCATGGGTCCGGATTACCTACGGCAACACCTGCGGCCGGCGTCAACTTCCCTCCGTCCAGTGCGCTCCCACAGAGAGGGCCTCCTCAGGGTGCCGCCGATCAAGGAATGCCGATTGGTGACCCCCAGGGGGAGAGCCTTCTCTGTGGGCGCGCCAGACCTTTGGAACCGCTTACCGGTCGAGCTCCGGATGGCCCCCGACCTTCGCTCCTTTCGGCGCGATCTCAAAACATTCTTTTTTGAACAAGCTGGCCTGGTCTGACGGGATGGGGTTGGGTTTTTAAAACTAGTTTTAATTTTAATATGTATTGATTTTATGGGCATGATGTTTAATGGCTTTTTAATTTTTGTATTCGATTTTTATTGTGTATTGCCCTGTTCACCGCCCTGAGTCCTTCGGGAGAAGGGCGGTATAGAAATCAAATTATTAAATTAAATTAGTGTTACTTCTACTAGTGGATTAGAACAAAGACTATGGGGGGGGGCTATAAATTTAAAATAAGGAGACTGATTGATCCTATTTCTCCATCTCCTTCTCTGAGGTTGGCTGTCTCAAACTCTGTTTGGCACAAGTACTCTGAATAAGGTCCAAGATTGGTCTTGAAGGATGCATAGAGTTAAATTAAACTCTTCCAGGTAATATACAATAGATTTGTCCAGTCAAAAGCCTAATGATCTCATGGGATTCCTAAGGACTTGAGTATGAAGCCAACCCTAACTCTCAAAAGTTGCCAGAATTTTTCATGTTTAAGATGACAGAAAGAGAAAATTATGAATTAGATTGAAAGTAATTTCATTAACAGCCCTTCGTCAAATTCTATTTTGCTCCATTTGTGAGCGGGCTCCACTTCTTGCTTTGTACCAGTTCTGCCATTTTTAGAACGGAATCCCTGTTCAACCACGCAAAACGCTTAATCGAATAAACCCATGTTGTATTCCAACTCATCCCTCTTTCTAAGAAATAAAGACAACAAATTATATTTTGGTTAATTGGTTCTTCTCTTGACTATGAGGAAATCTCCTCACATTCAGCTGGAATCTGTCTTCTAGGGATCTATTAGGATGTTCCTCTTCTTTCAAACTATGAGTCTTCCTCTTTTTTCTAATGGCAAGAATGAAATATTTATTTTGGAAATGACATCCAAGAAACAGCCCGTGCCCGTCATAAAATCATGTAAGTACCCATAAGGAGGAAGGAGAAAAGATGAAGTAAGCTTTAGGGACCGTAACTGAGATTTAGTCTTGATGCTTAGGGGAGTTGAATCTGTGGCTTTTAAGCCATAATTAAAGAAACTAAAACTTAGCATGATGGAAGAATCCAGCTAAAGGATTCTCAAAGGAGATTTCAAACTTAGCTGTTGCTTTTCTTTTTTTGTATTCCAAGTTCAGCGGTCTATAGAGTACAAAAATTGTCTCCATACTGCAGTTCATTTACTTCACATAAAAATAGAAGGAAAGGCATTAAATAACCAGATGTTTCTTGCACTACTGGATAGCATTGATTACCTACCAGTCCACATGACTCAGAAGAGGAGGCTGAATGATTTTATCTATTTTTTTAAAAAAAATCACAATTGTAGTCAGGAAAACTTCTGATTCTCAGCAGCTATCTTCTGCTGTTTAACTAAATGGATCCCTCTATTGCCTTCGTTCTCTTAATAAGAAATCATTTTAAATTAAAAGTCCTGAAGAATTTTGGGGCAAACTCTAATGCATATTTAATTTCTACCTATTTTTTTTAAATAAAGCCATTTGTTTTCTCTTTTCTCATGAATAAAACTTACGTTGACAAGAGGCAATAGCTCCCAATTTGTTCCACCGCATTGGAAACTTAAAGCACAAAACTAAATTTGTAGAAATTTTGAGGCACGGATCATTTTTAAAAATACAAATGGCATAAAATATTATCAAGGAAGAAAACCTCCTAATTCCTCATCAGCAAGTGCTGTTTGGTAGCTCTGGAGGATTAAATATAAGCAAACACACAACCATGTATCTCTCCATCTGAGACCTGCACTGACAACTTTATTGTGCAGCATAAATCCATTTAGAAAGTTGTGACTTAAATTAAACTCTGTGAGAGGAAAAAGAGAGACAGAGACAGACAGGCAGAGGATAATGAAGACGGAGGACAACGGCTGGAAATACGCTGGAAATACGTTACTTCAGGATGCATGTTATGGGTGATTTCGTAAAACAGAAGAGATGGAAAAATTTACCCTTTCATAAAAATGAGAGCCAGTTTAGTCTGGTGGTGAAGAACCAGGCTAGAAACCAGGAGAGGGCGAGTTCTAGTCAAACTTTAGGCATGGAAAAATGGCTGGGTGATTTTGAGCCAATCACCAGGAGAGGATGAGTTGTAGTCCTGCCTTAGGCCGGGAAGCCAACTGGATGACCTTGGACCATTCACCAGGAGACGGTGAATTCTAGTCCTGCCTTAAACAGGAAAGTTGGCCAATCAGCAGGTGACTGTGAGTTCTGGTCCCACCATAGCCGTGAAAGTCAGCTGGATGACTTTGGACCAATCACCAGGAGAGGGTGAGTTCTAGTCCTGCCTTAGACGTGCAAGATGGCTGGGGGACTATGGCTCAATCACCTCCTTTAAGAGTCCCGTTAACTTTAGGAGATTTACTCTTTCAACCAGTTGCACTTTTTACTGGGTTCCAAAGTACATTGAGACCCCCTACCCCTGTTTTATAAACACAGAGAACAGGAGATATTTCAGTTCATTGGATTCCCCTGTAGAGTCACTTTCCAAAAACATGTCCCATTCTAAGCCCCACGTAACTGAACCATGGTTTAGTCTGATAAGCCTCTTTTTTCTTTTAGCCTGGCTACCAAATCATATACAAACCAAAGGGCTGAGTCCATACTCAAGATCTGTAGCTGAAAGGTAGCAACTTGCAAACAAAAAACAAAACATACGTGAAATTCAGATTCATTAAAAATGCCGTTTGCTTCAGGATCCCTTGAAATGAAAGACTGCAGCTCTGCTCAGAGTCTATAAGATCAAGGTATACCGTTTGCAGAAAGCCCGGATCGCTGATGAGTTGCTTCCTCTGATATCTTTCCTTAAGATAACGATTCCTAAACTTATAGGGTTTTTCTAAATTGTCAGATAACCTTTGAGGGAAAAAAAAGTCCCTCTCGTTAAATGCGCATCCAAAAAAAGATGGAAGAGAGGAGAAACACCCTTGCGTTTTGTTCTGAGCAAGTGGATAATGAGTGATTGAGAATGTAGAGATTTTTGTTTTTCTAGCACATCATCAGAGCCAGAAGGCAGTGGAGTCTGATGTTCTAAAGCAGGGGTAGGCAACCTTGGCTCTTTTATGACTGGTGGACTTCAACTCCCAGAATTCCTGAGCCAGCGTGGCTCAGCTTGGAAATCTCTCCCTTTTCCCCTCAGCATGGCTGGCTCAGGAATTCTGGGAGTTGAAGTCCACGAGTCATAAAAGACCCAAGGTTGCCTGCCCTTGTTCTAGAGTATAAAATAAGAGCAAATCCCACTCCTACTAGCCCCGATGAGATTACCTAGTTGGGTCATGAAATGTCCGCAAGAAAACCACCAAGCTCAGAGAGCACCAAGTATACCCCACAGTGTACATATTTTCATGAACGTGCACAACTCCTTATCGACCTGGCTGTTTGATAAGTCCACCGAAACGGCCCTGTTCTGGTCTCTTTAGATGGGGAAAGCCTTCGATGAAAGACGCTTTAACCCAATCTGTATTTAATTGGGAACTTCAGCCCTGGAGGCAGAAACTCAGTTAGTGAAACAATGATCTCTGGGAAGATATTTTGCTTTTTTGCTTCCTTGCCAATGGGAATGAGGAAGCATTTATATCCACTCCAGAGGAAAGTCGGAGCTTACAATTGTAACCATTCTCAAGCTACCGATTACTGGGTGTGTTGTTTCCAAGCTATGGAAGCTGTGCATAATGATGCTGGAAAACAGACACTGGTGAGAGAAAACGGGACAGAGTAGATTTGATGAATCAGTGCAATTAATTGCAGATTAAAGCAATCGTACAAAGCAACTTTGCGATTCAGGAAGGGTTTCCCACAAGTTTTCCCTACTACACTGCTTGTTCTCCATCACTGCCAGTTGATGGAAAGTGATGTATTTGGATCACGTACAGACTCAACTGTATGGAGACATTGTTTATGTTACGGCAATTAACTCACTCCCCAGGCTGCCCGGTGACTTGGTTTTTAATTTTAATTTTTTTTAGCTTTTTATTCCACTTTAATTGCTTTTTTGCACTTTTTAACTTTTATTATACTGCAAACTGCCCAGAGTTACTGTATTAGTGAGTTAGGCCGCATAGAAATAGCAATTGCAATAGCGCTTATATACACTTTCATAGTGCTTTACTCTAAGCAGTTTACAGAGTCAGTATATTGCCCCCCCTCCCCCGCCCAACAATCTGGCTCCTCATTTTACTGATCTCTGAAGGATGAAAGGCTGAGTCAACCTTGAACTGGTCAGGATCGAACTCCTGCCAGTGGGAAGAGTTAGCCTGCAATTCTGCATTCTAACCACTGCGTCACCACAACTCATAGAATAGAATAGAATAGAATAGAATAGAATAGAATAGAATAGAATGGAATGGAATGGAATGGAATGGAATGGAATGGAATGGAATGGAATGGAATGGAATGGAATGGAATGGAATGGAATGGAATGGAATGGAATGGAATGGAATATTCTTGGTTATAAGGACTCCCTGAATCTTGCCTAAAGACTACCAGCTCATTGCATAATTTCCTACCTCATAAAAATCTGCTCAAAGGCAGAGACTGTTTATCACTGATTTTGCAGGATGATATTGTCCTCTGTCATCACTTTCTGCTACAATCTGAAACCTAAATTTTCAGAAAAAAATGTATCTTCATCTACAACTTGTTAAGCTGGGGATGCCATATCCAAGTTGGTGGTGGCCTGGTTCTTTGAAGACCAGATAATGTTCTACGTAAGGTCCTTGGTGGTCTCTGAGAATTGTGGTTTTTTTGCAGATGTTTCATGACCCAACCAGGTAACATCATCAGTGCACTGATGATATTACATAGTTCAGTAATGAAACATCTGCAAGAAAACTACCAAGCTCAGAGACCACCCAAGATCTCACAATTCAGCCCTGCGCTACAAGTATTTTCCTCTAATGTCCTCTGTTGCTAAGCCTGTTCCAACCAAGATACGTTACATTCAGGAAACTCATCCATGGAACTAACCACTTCCCCAGGAAGTCGGTGAGGGCTGTAGCAGTGCAAATTATAATTAACGTTCTTCCAAACTATCACTTAAGCCTTTGGTGTTATGCAAATCTATTTAAATGTAATCAGCATATCACCCAAAAGGTAGAGGAATAATCAGCTGGGAATGCTTTAATCATTTCGTAGTCCTCTTTAGAAGGCACGTATATATTTTATTTCCCCATTGCTCCATGAATGGCTTTGATTTCTAAGCAAATTATAAAGAGCTAATCTCTGAGGCAATTAGATCAGATGAAACAGTTCTTTTTCAATAATTTTCCTGGCCTGAAAAATGAGGATTTGCATAAAACAATCCAAATACAGACAATTGTGTCTTTTGCTTGCAGATAACTTTGTGTTTGAAACATCGGTGTCCCTCAAGCTTCAAGATTCCACGAAAGGCCCTTGGAATATAGAACCACAGAGCTGGAAGGGACCTTGGAGGTCTTCTAGTCCAACCCCCTGCACAAGCAGGAGATCCTATACCATTTCAGATAAATGGTTCTCTGGTTTCTTTTTTTTAAGCTTTCAGTGATGGAGCACACACAACGTCTGGAGCCAAGGTGTTCTACTGGTTAATTGTTCTCCCTCATTCATTTTTCTCCTTAGTTCTAGGTTGCTTCTCTCCTTGATTAGTTTCCATCCGTTGCTTCTTGTCCTGCCTTCTGGTGCTTTGGAGAATAGCTTGATTGCCCCCCCCACATTTCTTTGTGGCAGCCCCTCAAATACTGGAATGCTGCTATCATGTCACCCTTAGTTCTATTCACTAGACTAGACATACCCAATTCCTGCAACTGTTCTTCATAAGTTTTAGCTTCCAACCCCCCTAATCATCCTTGTTGCTCTTCCCTTCGCTCTATCCAGTGCCTCAAAAAGTTTTTCATATTGGTGGTGACCCAAATTGGAGGCAGTTGACCAAGGGTTAGAAAGAGTCGCTAGCAATGTCACCTTTTTTTGGAGCACACAGTACAGAAGAAAAAGGTCCAACAGTGTTGGACCTGATGTTTCTCTTTCAAACGTTATGAAATACGCCAGGCGTGTGCTATGTCTCAACTCTCAGGGCTAAGTCTTATTTGATCCTTGATAAAAGGTTGACTTGGAAGGATCAAAAGTTGGGAGGATACCCCTCTCCGTGATCCGGAGCATCAAAGACGAAGACGCAAAGCTGCAGACAAGGCCCGTCTGTAGATATTTATGCAAACATGAGCATTTCTCTCCCTTGCAGAGAGAAAGACCACAAGCCACCAGCAACTGCCTCTTGCAAAGTAACAGAAGAGTGATTAATTATTTGTAGGAAGACTCCACAGGCTCCCCCCCCCATGTTTTTCAGGTGACTGGCCTCCCACCGTGATAAAAGGAGTAATCTCATTAACTTAAACCAGCAGGGCGTCTGTTAAATTCAGACTTCAATCCCTCATGTTGCGCCACCTGTTAAGCCAAGGTGTATTATTCCGAGGTCAAAAACCCAAAGCCCTCCTTCACACTCAGAGTGCAGTGATCTTTGAGAACAAATAGGCCCAGCAGGAAGCGGAGGAGAATACATTACCTGCAAAAAGCAAAATGTAGGGGGGAGAGGGAACAACTCTCATCAGCTATGGCTTCCTTGAACTTTGCCTGCTCAACAGATTGCTACCCAAAAATTGAGAACAGGTATGCCGAGTTCTTGAGCAGGTAGATGGCCGGTGTGTGGTGTAGTTGGTTCACATGGTGTGTAGTAAGATGGAGGGTTTGTTGTCACTGTGTGTTGGGGGGTGGGAGCACAAAGGGAGGCTCAGCTAATCTCAATGTACACGTAGTTATACTTTGACAATAAAGGTTCATTTCATTTAGAGCAGGGGTGTCAAACTCAATTTCACTGAGGGCCGCATCAGCATTGTGGTTGCCCTCGGGGCCGGGTGGGTGTGGCCTGGGTGGGCGTGGCCTACTGGGTGGGTGTGGCTAGAGTGCGTATGACCTACTGGGTGGGCGTGGCCAGCTCTACATCGTTCACATCAAGGGTGCCTATGGGGGCCCTGGCAGGAGGGGGACAGATCTGAGGGTCTCTGGCAGAAGGAGGGTCTCAGGGCCAGGGCCAAGGCAGTGGGGGCCGTTCCCTCACTGTTGCCAGGATGGCTTCGCAGGCCACATGAAACCACTTCGCGGGCCGGATCCGGTCCCCGGGCCTTGTGTTTGACATGTCTGATTTAGAGGGATTGAATTAAGGAGGTTCAAACCAGCAGAATGTCTCCCTCCTCTGTGTTTTGACCAGTTATTCCCTGCGTCCCTTTATTTTAAGTGCATTTGGCTAAACTTTATTTCTCATTCAAATAGTGTTCAGTTCCTTTTTTTCCCCCCATTGATTTCAGCCGAGGCTGCCCTTGAAATTTTGCAGCCTGTATTCATCAAAACAGCATGAAATTTCCAGGCTTCTATTATGTCCTGGGATACTGATTCTCCTAGAGGTAATTGGCACAAAACAAAAGCTAGAGACAAAAATGAAATCGTTTTCCCTTTCGTTTTCTCCCTTTCATTTTAATGAGGAAGAAAGGAAAAGCAACAGAAACAATGGCATTGTTCTCCTTTGTTATTCCTTTTGAAAACGAGTGTGTATCCTTCCTCTGTGGTTCCTCCTACACTCCCCCCCCATCAAACTATTCCTATGTTCGTTTATCCACAGCTGAACAATTTCTCTCACTCTTCTGCTCTTAATATTTTTTGGAAAACTAATTTTTTAAATACAATTATTAAGCTTTATCCATTGACATGAGGCTCCAATGGGATACCGTACAGGTGACGTTGGTTTATTATAACAACAGAGTAATCTTTGGAGCTTTCATCATATACGCGATGAAGAGTATGAGATTTTTCTTTAGAAAAAGAAAGATAAATAAAGCAGGATTCATCTCATCCCTGCAAAGGGAAGAGTGCCTCAGAGTTTGGAGCGGATCCCTGTGGGTGAACCCTATTTATGGAAATAGTAAGAAGTGCGTTGTCTCTTTCTTCTTCTCAGGATCTTTTATACTTGCTTATACCAAGATAGGGATGCGGTGGCTCAGTGGGTTAGGACGCTGAGCTTGTCGATCAGAAGGTCGGCAGTTTGGCGGGTCGAATCCCGAGTGCCGCGTAACAGAATGAGCGCCTGTTACTCGTCCCAGCTTCTGCCAACCTAGCAGTTCGAAAGCACGTAAAAATGCAAGTAGAAAAATAGGGACCACTACGGTGGGAAGGTAACAGCGTTCCGTGCGCCTTTGGCGTCTAGTCATGCCGGCCACATGACCACGGAGACGTCCTCGGACAAGCGCTGGCTCTTCGGCTTTGAAACGGAGATGAGCACCAGCCCCTAGAGTCGGAAACAACTAGCACACATGTGCAAGGGGAGCCTTTACCTTTATACCTAGAAGAAACGGGTGAGATGATAGTATTCCAGTATTTGAGGGGCTGCCACAAAGAAGAGGGTGTCAAACTATTCCCCGAAGCACCAAAGGGCAGGATGAGAAATAATGGTTGGAAACTGATCAAAGAGAGAAGCAACCTGGAATTAAGGAGAAACTTCCTGACAATAAGGATAATTAACCAGTGGAACAACTTGCCTCCAGAAATCATGGGCACTCCATCACTGGAGATTTTAAAGAAGAGGTTGGACAGTCTCTTGTCTGAGATGGTATATGTTCTCCTGCTTGAGCAGGGGGCTGGTCTAGAAGACCTCCAAGGTCCCTTTCTATTCTATTCTATTCTATTCTATTCTATTCTATTCTATTCTATTCTATTCTATTCTATTCTATTCTATTCTATTCTATTCTATTCTATTCTATTCTATTCTATTCTAATTTTAAAAAATGATTTGTTGATTGATTATGTGTCACCAAGTTATTTTCAACTCCTAGCAACCACAGAGGAAGATTTTCTTCAGTATAATCTGTCCTCCCCACCTTGATCTTTTAGGTCAGGGGTCCTTCATAAAAAGATGTAAAGGTATCAAGTTGCTTTTTTTAAAAAATGTAAAAAAGAGGAATTAGCAGACTGACCTATTCCTAGGCTGAGGTTAGCGAAAGAAGCTATTCTTATTCCTGCCGATTTTAAAGAAAAATATTTTTAATGTATTCATTTGTTTGTGGTCAGTGCAATGATTTTTTTTTAAAAAAATGAGGACGGGCTAATTATTCTACTGATAAAATAGCTGCAGAGTGATAATGCTTGGGTTGTCAAGTTTGTTCGATTTTAAGAAGAGCTTTTAGATTGCAAATCCTTTTTTTTTACTATTCAGGAAGAAAAAGAAATTGGTTCCATTAGTAAATGTAATTAATTGTCAGTGTCACAAAGCTTAGACAAAGATGCATGCAGACAGAGGTATACTTAAGACTTCAGATTGGGCCCAGACGTAGATGTGTAAAGATATTTTTTTTAAATCACATACAAAAGTAATTATAAAAGCAAACTAATTTGACCACTGTTGTTGGTAATTCATTTGGTGGGTTTTTAAATAATTAAGCTGGTCTTTTAAATGACAGCTTCTCAAATGTCTGAAGCTGTTGTAACAAATAATATTTGCCCAAGATTTAGAATGCAAAGGAAGGATCACCTTGGATTTTGGACACACATGACTCTGTTATTTAGAATGGTTTCTGCCATCATAAAGAAAGGAGAACAACATTTCATACATGTACAAACCAACAGAGATGAGCAGATATTTGTGTATTTTTGTTTCCATCTAGCTTTGCTGTTTGATAGAAAAGGAGTTACATTAGACAGAATGCTATATCATTGATGGACACTTTTAGGACAAACATAAATTATCTGATATTATTGTTGAAAACCTTGTTTGTCGTTAAGTTATGTTGCACTGCTTGATTATAGACTTACATTTGTTGAAGAATTACAAGTTAACATTAATTTTTAAACCTAGATTGATTTAGTAACCGTGGAGTTGAAATCATGCTATATCCAAACAAATTTGTTTACCTTTCTGGATTCACTCTGTCCCCCATCTTCCTGAATGTGGTATTTCCTCAGCTGTTAAATGTCAATGGCATTGACAATTTGGACTTTAAGCTGCTAAGAGGAGGATGTGGGGTTGGTTTTAAATCATTATCATGTAATGACTGCCAGATTAGCACCCGGGTTGCATCATTAATTGTCCATTAATGGAAAGATTAAAACTACTGTCCATTAACAGAAAGGTTAACACTAATAAGCAAGGGATTTATGTAAAAAGGTTAAACAAAATGGCATGTTTACAACAAATTTATGGTGATTGTTATATGAACTAGGGTTTCAGGATGAAATGGAGGGAGAGCGACCGAAATATATATTTTAAACATTAATTTAGATGGGCAATCTCCAGGTCAGTCAACAACCAACTATTTGGGAATTGGGGGATATCCAGTTTAATGAAAAGAAGGACTAGGGCTAGCATGATAGAAGTCTTCCAATATCTAAGGGGTTCCCACAAAGAAGAGGAGGTCAACTCTTCTCCAAAGCCCCTGAAGGCAGAACTAGAAGCAACAGATGGAAACAAATCAAAGAGAGAAGCAACCTGGAACTAAGGAGATATTTCCTGAAAGTTAGAAAAATTAAACAGTGGAAGGACCTGCCTCCAGAAGTTGTTGGTGCTCCATCACCAGAGGTTTTTGAGAAGATGTTGGACAACCATTCGTCTGAAATGGCTTAGGGTTTCCTGCTTGAACAGGGGGTTGGACTAGATGACCTCCAAGGTCCCTTCCAACTCTGTTAATTCCGTTAGGGCAATACAAAAGCATATAGGATAAGGAGAAAGAAATACACCAGGTTGATTGCCAATGAAAATTCTTTACTTCTGGGCAGCCACTGGAATTGGAGAGTAAAACGCTGAATTAGTACAATACACTGCAAGGGAAATTAAAGAGAGCTTGTGGAATTGGATGTACTTCTCCACCCCTGAAAATATCATTAGTGTCTTAATTAAAACGGGCCTACTTGTAAACATTCACATTTGTTGAAAGTCCAGTGATACGTGTGTTGTGTTTCTCACAAAGCTGCTTTCCTTTATCACACAAATGCAATGGGTAGATTCAGTTGCAGAATTAACTTGCCTGGTCCTTAAAACAGACAGAGAGAAAAATGGAATTATATGGTTGGATTTAAATGAAACTTCAAAGCTGGGGAAATATAATCCTGAGAAGTCAATGGGTTATCTTAAATTCCAGGACAGCATTTTTCTTTTTTTTAGTCTTTTATACAGGAGCCAACCTATAAATTACTGAGCCTTTAAACTTTGGAAAGGGATTTTTTTTTAAGCCGGACTAGTTTTTTCCCCTTCTTCTTCTTCTATTTCTTGGCAGAAGAAGTGTTTGTTTTGCAAATCACTTCGATTTTAATGATGTATTAAAGGCTTCTGGTATTTCACTCCGTGGCAACTCATCTGTTACACCCAAACTTCTGTATAAAACGTATATGTTGTATAAGAAAGCATCTGGTATGGTGTTGGAGAAGTCTCTTGGGACTCAGGAAATCAATCCTGGTGTTCTGTACCAGCCTACTACCGGCCCTGCACAAAAGGCAGGGACAACCCCTTTACAAACGGCAAGAGGCTGGAATTAAGCCTGCCAAATTTATTAACATAAAACAGAGCAAAACAAGACACCAACCATGAAACAGGAGCTTTAAGAAACAGGAACTATTCAAGCGGTTGCCTTCAGCAAACCAGCCCTCCCACACATTCCCCTTATATAGAGTTCAGGGCGTGGCTTCTCTCTGCCTCCTTCCGAGGAGCCCCATTGCCTTCCTCTGTTTACTCCTGATTGACTGCCTCCTGCGTCGGGCGTCCTTGAACAGGGCCAGCTGTGGGTCATCTTCATCCACGCTGTCAGGCTCACACAGCTGGGTCTGCGTCGTGAACAGGTGGGAGGGGCCTGGCTGAGGGCTCTCATCAGCAAGCTCTCCAACCCCCTCAGCAAGCTTTTCAACACCCCCCTCCTCCTCTGAGTCGTCCGACCCAACTGCCGAACCCACAGGCTGACCCTGAATCACAACACCTGGCTGCTCTTTGGAAGGACAAATATTGAAGCTGAAGCTTAAATACTTTGGCTACCAAAATGAGAAGACTTGTTGGAAAAGATCCTCACGTTGGGAAAAATGGAAGATAAAAGGAGAAGGAGATGTCAGAGGAGGAGATGGCTGGATAGGATTATTGATGCAATGAACATCTATCTGGGCCGACTCCAGGAGACAGCAGAAGATGAGGGGAGGGGCTGGATTGCTATTATCCATGGGGAAGTTAAACTATTACATGCCCTTCAAGTGATCTTTGATGTGTTTTAAATATATTCTGGTGTAAGGCTTAAAAACAACAACTCAAACCCCACATCTCGTTTTTTCAAATTGTATTTGAGATCTTTTATATTTCCTAAATGGTGCATTGAGAGGAGCCATGATTCTCCTCTGGAAAAAAACAAACAAACATACAAAAAGTTTGATACTTTTTGCAAAACATCACCTTAGATAATAGGGAGGGGGGGGAGTACAAGGTAGCTCTGAACGAATTATCCACTGAAATGTGGAATTCTCAAATCCTTTAAATATCACCGAGTCTGTTGCTATGGTAATGTGACTTAACTCAAGTGCTCGAGGTAAGAGAATGGTTGTAAATATTCTGTGTTCCTTGTCAAGTTGCTGCTGCAGGCTGCCATCGCTGTAAATGTTTTCTATTTATTTCTACGTATTTATCACATTTGTACAGCTGCCCATCTCACACGAAAGTGACTAAAAATGTAAGCAATGGCTTGCCAATCGCAGGTTTCTGATGCCTGCAGGTAAACTTCTAAGCAACCTCTTTGGTTTAGCTGCTAAAACGTTTGACTTCAACAAATGTATTTACTACGCCTACAGGGGTAGGCAACCTCTTTTATGAGTCGTGGACTTCAACTCCCAGAATTCCTGAGCCAGCATGGCTGGCTCAGGAATTCTGGGAGTTGAAGTCCACGACTCATAAAAGAGCCAAGGTTGCCTGCCCCTGGCCTATGCAAAGGAATCTTGTCAACTAATGGTCAGCACCAAATTGACACTAGATAAGTGTTAGCAGAATTCCAGAGAAGTCGGACTTCAGCCATTTGTGGGAATGTAAAGACTCCAGGCTGATTCCTCTCTTGACTCCATCCCAGCCTCTGCCTGTCCTTCTATTACAACTGTGTGCCCTCCACTCCTTTTCTGAAGCACTATGGTTTGATTTTCACCTAGTAACCAAGGTGAAAATAATGGATAATGACCTATTGCATTCTCCCTCTTGAAAGGTTGCCCATTTGACAAAAAAATCATGAGAAGAATTCCTGTCTTTTTCAATAGATCCTAACCCTTTCCTTTCCTTTCTGCATTGCTGGGACAACCCATGAAAAATTAGTTGCTGATAAATTTTCCCCAAGGAAATGCATTTATTCTCCACAACAAAGGACATTTGTATTTAACGTTAATGCCTTTATTATTAGCCGTAAGATGCAGCTTTGCTTCACAGGAATAATTGAGGCAGATTGATGCTTAAATTTTATCTTTTTTTCTAAAAAAAAATCTATTTTTATGTTGTCTATCAATTACTTCCCACCTTCTCATTATCTGTGAAGAAAGAAAGCGAAGTTAAAAGGGTTAGTGGCTTGGTAAATAATAGCTCATAGTTTTGAACAATACTTAGCTAACATGCAAGTAAGATTTTACCAAAGGATTAAAACCACACAGGGGATCTGCCTCTCCTCCAGTCTCTTCTGCCTCCAAGGTCACTGGATGGACTAAGAAAGGACAATGCATTGAACTTTTCAAAGTATTTCCATCTACAAACCTCAGTGAATGCTATTCCAGTTGTCCCTAGAATCAAAATTAGCTTTAAATAGAGATGGGAAACGTTGAACTTGTAAACCATTGGTAAGGTGGAATGACCCCATTTCCAGTCCTAAGAACCTATCTGTGAGTCTGGGGAGGAGGTTCAGAGAAGAAACACACCTACCAAAGCAAATTGCAGTAACAGGATAACAGAGTTGAATGGGACCTTGGAGGTCATCTAGTCCAACCCCCTGCTCAAGCAGGAAACCCTATACTATTTCAGACAAATGGCTGTCCAATCTCTTCTTAAAAACCTCCAGTGATGGAGCATCCACACCTTCTGGAGGCAAGTAGTTCCACTGTTTAATTGTTTGTACTGTCAGGAAATTTCTCTCCTTGATGAGTTTCCATCCGTTGCTTCTTGTCCTGCCTTCTGGCCCTTTGGAGAATAGCTTGGCTCCCTCTTCTTTGTGGCAGCCCCTCAAATATTAGAACATTGCTATCCTGTCACCCCTAGTCCTTCTTTTCACTAGACTAGACATACCCAATTCCTGCAACCGTTCTTCATATGTATGTACGTAGGCTTCGTAGACAAGAAGAAATAACCTATTAACATTTTAAATGACTCAACACACGGACAGCCTTTTCGGTCTAGCCAGCCATTTGCAGCTTTAATAGAAGCAAAATTGCTTGGTGCAAGGTGAACGGAGTGGGATGTGTGAATTTTGTTGTTGCTTTTTTATTTTCCTTTTTAAAAAAAATGCTTATAACACCTTATTCCACCAAGTGCTAAATTTCACAAACACAGCTCAAAAACAAATTAGGTTTGGAGTCAGCCTTGGAAATGGAAGGAAACCCCATTAGATGGAAGGTTACGCTGTGGTTGACTCCATATATGATAAATCATAGCTTCGGAGCAATAATCAGGCTGCTGGAGGCAGAAATTGATTGAAAAAATATGTAATTATGTTGACACTTTAATAATGCTGCCTGGCTATGTGTTAGGGGAGAAATGAGAAACACAACTTAGAAGAATTTGCATCGGGCAACGAAGGTCATAAGATGTCCTTTCATTTAATTTTGTAAACTTCAACTCCAAGCTTTAAGTGAACCGTATTACAGATTTGTCTTTTTAGGCAGGCTAAAAACCTGAGATTGTTGTAGGCTTTGCCAAGTTAGCTTGCCAAAATGTGTTTCATCATCAGCCCTAATTAACTCTCTGCAAGCCTGTAATGTTACATGTATTTTGCTAAAACCCCTTGTTGTATTTTTACGTTGTTGTTGACCTGTGTTTTGTATTGCTATTGAATAACCACTTGTTTAAATTAATCTTTCTCTTTGTTTCAACTTTATTATCTCCTTCTGAGATTTGGGGGATCCCACTGGATCAATCCTGAACCAAGTTCTCAACCTTGGCAATGTGAAGATGGCAATCAACTCACAGAATTCTCCAGCCAGTAAGCCAATCTTTCTTTCCAATGGTGGTCAAGTTGCCAAGATTGAGGAACACCTTATTAGATGATCATTGTATAGAAGCATTCTGTCAAGATGCTTAAATGTTCATGTTATTCAATATGAGCCAGCAGTGTGCTGCAGCTGCCAAAAAAGCCAACACAGTGCTAGGCTGCATTAACAGAGGGATAGAATCAAGATCAAGTGAAGTACTAATACCACTTTACAATGCTTTGGTAAGGCCACACCTGGAATACTGCATCCAGTTTTGGTCACCATGATGTAAAAAAGATGTCGAGACTCTAGAAAGGGTACAGAGAAGAGCAACCAAGATGATTAGGGGGCTGGAGGCTAAAACATATAGGGAACGGTTGCTGGAATTGGGTATGTGTAGTTTAATGAAGAGAAGGGTGAGGGGTGACATGATAGCATTGTTCCAATATCTCAGGGGCTACCACAAAGAAGAGGGAGTCAAGCTATTCTCCAAAGCACCTGAAAGCAGGACAAGAAGCAACGGATGGAAACTAGTCAAGGAGAGAAGCAACCTAGAACTAAGGAGAAACTTCCTGACAGTTAGAACAATGAACCAGTGGAACAACCTGCCTCCAGAGGTGGTGAATGCTCCAACACTGGAGGTTTTTAAGAAGAGACTGGACAGCCATTTGCCTGAAATGGTATAGGGTTTCCTGCCTGAGCAGGGGGTTGGACTAGATGACCTCCAAGGTCCCTTCCAACTTTATATTATTATTATTATTATTAAAATTAGTCTTTTCATTAACTTAGTTCTCAGCTGCAGTACAATTAGGAAGGAACTCTGTAAAATGTCCTTTTTCACCAGCATAACCCCATCTCCCCATCTTTTTTTTTTTACTTGACATTTCTGGAAATATATTCCTAGCTCTTGCTAACAGATGTCCAAATAAAACAATGTCTTTTAATCGCAAAGGTACTTTTTCAAGAGGCAACTGAACTTTCCTTGTTTTTTCTTGAAGATGTTTCGCTTCTCATCCAAGACACTTCTTTGCTTCTACTGAATGGTGGAGAATGGAAGAATTTATATTCCTTCCAGTCATCTGGTTATTAGCACTCTCCCTGAGAGTCTTTCAAAGAGAAAATGTCTTCAAGGAAAAGCAAAGTTCAGTTGCCTCTTGAAAAAGTATTACGTACTAAGAATCTCCATAGACGTATGTCTTTTAATATGGGTGGGCATCTTTCCAGAATTACAAAAATTCTGATTGAATCATGAAATCACAGCTTTGGAGTCATGAAAATAAATAATTAACAGATCATGAAAATTGTAGTTTGGGAGGTATTCAGCTTTTCAATATGCAATTATTTTTAGAGGAATTTTCTTTTAAAAAAATGGTTCGGGGACCATTCAAATCTTTCTAATCACTGTTTTATTTCATTCTGCCTCTACTTTAAAGAGTTCTCCTTCTAAAATATATGGGTTTACTGAGTTTTTCAAGCCTACAAATACACCATCTCTGCTAAAAATAGATTTGGAAATAAGTACATTTCTATCCAGAAATATACTTAGAGCTGCATGAAACTCTCAGGGTTCCCCCCCCCCAATTCCTTTTTTTGACAACAAAAATGAGTTCTTAATCTCTTCAAGCAATTTACTCCATATAGCATACTGACCCATATGAGTATCAAAGCTTTTTCCTAAAGCCTTGGAGAATTATATTTCTCATCTTTCACAGAAATAATCCTTTATTTTTAAACTTCGGTGTATCCATAATGGTGCTGTCAAAAATCACTCTGCTGTTTGGAACGTATTTCTCAAAAAAAAATCTAGCTTAAATAAAAATGATGCAAAGTTGACCACCGATGATCAAACAGTATTCAAGGGCAAGACCCACAGTTTGTAGTAGTCTAAGCAGCCAAAGCATCATTGAGGGTAGTTAAAACTTCTTTTTCAGGGATGGATTGGTACTGGGGGAAAAAACCCATAGTTTTCTGGACACTCCAGAGAAAATATTTATAATAGGTTCTCTAGAGGAACTGGGAAAAGCAATAAGGGATAAATATTTGCCCATTTTCTTGTTTTGAATATTTCTTTCATTAGGATCTTTGTAACTAGAAATAGGTGGTGCTTACCAGTACTTTAAATTGATCTCTTTGTGGGATAAGGGTTGAAATGATCCCAAAGGCTACTTAAAAGTTCTCAGTCTAAATAATCTGAATTTTGAAACCTCACACATTTCACAAAAATTCTCAAGTTTTCTGAGCTACAATATTTTAGTATTTCCTTTCAAACCCCTGTCCACTTTTCCTTGAAGTTTTTAGGGCTGATGTGTGGCTTAATTCTGGTGTTTCATATCCCTTTCTCACCTTGCATACAGCTACGAAGGGTGTGTGTGTGTGTGTGTGTGTGTGTGTGTGTGTGTGTTGAACATAATATACTACACAAAGGAGGGATCTCTGAAGCTTGATTAACTCATCATCCCACGAAAAAGTTGATGTTCTTCCTCTAATACTACATAATTCCTTTTACTCCACATCCTCTCAAGCTTTGGGGATAATTTAGATGTTCCTAAGTGTTCCTTTGATCATTGCTTATACACCATTTATAATTCATCCACCAGTCTCTCTGTCTTTCATTCTCTCTATTCCATTAATCTGCCATCTTAGATTTTCTTTGCAACTTTAATTTACTTGCAAGCCAACATCTTGTCTCCCACATCATACCGTATAGCTCATTCCCCGTTATGTCAATTCTGCCCTGCACATTTGAACTCCCTTTGCACAAATATTTAACTAGTTTGGTGTTTCTAGACCTCAGACACTCTAAGAAGCATGCAGTTCAAGTGTCCAGAATTCCCCAGCCAGCACGCTTTTTAAGCCAGCCCTCTTAAACTGGCTGAGGTGGGAAGCACTGGGGCTGGAATACTCATTGATTTATTTGGGAATCGCTACCCCGGGAGAAAGAATGAAACAAGGCTCTTTTTGAACCCAGTCCAGACTTTGCTCACCTGGAAATGCCGTGCTTTTTTCCAATGAGCCTGTTTGTTTCTTAAGTCTGAGACATTTTCACCCCAGAATCTACTTTTGTTTTTAAGCCAGGAGAAGTAGTTTTACAACAGAGTCCCTTCATACAAGGCCAGCCTAATGATTCAAGTTCTATTTTGCCTTCCCTAGGGTGACTTTTCAAACACATTAACCCCTCAGCTCTTTTAATAATTTGATAATAGCTCCGAATTTATCTGAAAAAAGTTCACTGAGTAACGTAAAGACATTTTGCAATGTTGTTCAATGGCAGCCTTAAAACCAAACCCTCCTTGGCTTTAATTAATTAGACAAGAGTATAAATCATCTAAGTTCTTGGAAAAATGTGATTAATCAAAACCAGGGATGTCTGAAATAAACTGTCACACTCCGATGGTCTTCTTCGATTCAGGGCTTTCTGGAGATTAA
The DNA here is from genome assembly GCF_947247035.1 of Vipera ursinii. Taxonomy (NCBI): domain Eukaryota; kingdom Metazoa; phylum Chordata; class Lepidosauria; order Squamata; family Viperidae; genus Vipera; species Vipera ursinii. The sequence goes on along the minus strand of NC_139525.1, from coordinate 2,811,866 downwards.
AGATGAAGAAATGTTTGCAGGGAAGGAAATCGTCATGGCCAAAGGATGCAAACTCCAGCTTCAGTTTACCTTAGTTGCATTTTATATATTTAAATAATCCCTGCTCGACTTATTATTGGAGTAAACCCATCGATCTCGCTGAATGCCATAGGAATCCCCCAAATTTACATCGTGGTTTCTATGGACTCAGCTACAACTGTCTTGTCTGTGTTGAACCCCATTACATATTCTGCTTAATAGTTTAACTTTTTATTATACACTGACCAGAGTCCCTTTTGGAGGAAGATGGGAAGTACAGAAATTGGGAAAATAAATAAATAAAATGTCTTGAAAAGCTCAGACGTCTTCCCAAGCAGATGCAGGACATGTCATTAAGATTGACATCAACAGAGGGACATCAGCAGGGGTGGATCTTTTTGCTGAATGTTGCCTGCTGGCTCTGATTACCTTCCCCAGACTTACGTTTCTCAACATGGTAGAAAACAGATTTGACAGAACAATAGAATAGCAGAAGAACAGAGTTGGAAGGGACCTTGGAGGTCTTCTAGTCCAACCTCCTGCTCAAGAAGGAGACCATATACGATTTCAGACAAACGGTTGTCTAATCTCTTCTTAAAAACCTCCAGTGATGGAGCGCCCACAGCTTCCAAAGACAAGCTGTTCTATGGGTTGATGGTTCTAACTTTCAGGAAACATCACCTTAGTTCTTGGTTGCTTCTCTCCTTGATTAGTTTCCATCCATTGCTTCTTGTCCTGCCTTCAGGTGCTTTGGAGAACAGGCTGACCTCCTCTTCTTTGTAACAGCCCCTCAAATATCGGAACGCTGCTCTCATGACAGGTTTGGTATTTTGCACTTCTGAGAGCTGGTGAGAAAAAAAATCAAAGGTTTGGTCATGGTGCTTGCAATGGCTGTTTTGAAAAAGGTAGGAGTTTTTATGGTAGGAACGAGTCCAGAGTAAAACGTTTGCATTGGCAAAACATGTAGACGACATACAGCCACATGTATAAATCCCAGCTGAGCTTCACGCTTGACTTTCGGAAAAGCTTTTTTTTCACCCAAGACAGCACTGCCTTCCAGAGCAGCAATTAAGCAATGTGGAAGAGGGAAATGTAATATGTGTTTTTAAAATGTTATGACAAATTTAGTCATTAGAGCAGAAGTGCTAGCAGGAACTTTTGCAGAGTGGTGAATGCTTTCCAAATTGCAGTGTTAGCACATTTCTACTCTAGAGGCCACTTTTCGTTGCTATGAATATCACCGTATAATTGCCTTTTAAAATAAAACACTAACAAACCCCAGTCTCTCCCCCAAAAAAGATGAGCAGATGTTGTCTCAGCGCAATTATCAATTTTTATTAACAGTTCAGCTGATGGATATCCTATTTTTGGAGTGGATATTGGAAGGAATGGCAAAAATATAAATTTGTTATTCCTTTTGCACCTCTTTCTGAGCTGCTTGAGTTTGCTTTTTTTTTTAAAAAAAAAAAGGCTATTCTAACCCCCTTTTAATGAGCTTAAGAGATGAAGGAACTTTACAAAGGCATGGAAATGTACTGAGATAATAAATAAGAGCAAACTGAGATGAACTGAAAAATAGAGAGATAAAAATACTACAAGCTTGGCAAAAATGATGATGATGATGGTAATCATAACCAGTCAATTACCAAAGGCAACTTGGTACAGCTTCCATCTTGTGAAGATACCCTTAATACTATTCCAAAGCATGTGCCTATCCCAAATCCTTGATAGCCGGACAAAAATGTTAAATCCAGTCTAAATATCTGGCTTATTGTGTAGTCAACCAAAATAGTAATCAGCGTTGACAAATGCACCATCTGTCAATTGCAAAAGGCAGCGTTTTTTAGCTTACATCCTGCAACGATAACTTTAACACCATCAAACATCCCACATCTGTCTATCCCAGGTCTTTGGGAAGGACTCGATAGGTGGACAAAAGTGTCAAATCCAGGCTGAACATCTGGCTGACTGTTTGACAATGTAAAAAAAAATATCAGCCATATCAATTCAGGATGAAAGTGCACAGCAGCCACGATTCTATCTAAAAGGTAAATTAAGTTGAGTGGGGAAAAGTGTGAGTTATGTGAAATTAATCCAGAGAAGGATCTACTCTAAAATCAAGTCAGATGAGAATGATGGCATTTGATTTACAGAGTCCCATCTAATCAGTGTTTACAAATTCAAAGGGACAATATTGCAAGTCAATCGGGAATGTCAACAAGTCATCAGAGAAAGGTCAACATTTGAAAGTTGTCTCCATAACATCTAATTCATCCCCAAGATTAAAAATTAGGATGTTTTTGGACAATTCGCTGAACACAGAAATGATTTAGACTAGTCTCTTACCCCAAGGGAGCATGTTAGCTGAATATAGGAATGCTTCTCCATGAAAAATAAAGTAGAATAATAATAAAAAAGCATTCATTTACCAAAGTACAATATTGGGGAAAAGGTTCGCTTTGATTTTATTAAAGGTAACTTTGCATTAGCCTTAGATTTTTGGAAAAACAAATCCTAGACTTGTAAAACAAGAGTCTAGATGAATTCATAATTATAACAAAGAGATAAAAAAGAGCCTTTCCTGGCACAAAATACTATGTTTTGTGTTTCACACTCTGTTTTATTAATAGTTTATTCAGATGACAATTTTCTGTTCCTCTCACCGGTGTTTAGTAGCACTGATTTCTTCAGGTAGGTGAAAGATTGCTACCTCAAAAGAAAAAAAATATCAATGGACTTCAAAAGATAATATTCCTTTGTGCATTCAGAACTCTTTGATTCCATATCAAACTAATAGATGCAAACATCTTTTCCTAACTTCTGTTTGGCAAAGTCCCATAATAGCACACCATCACATGGCTTGTTCAACCTTAAAAGGCACTTTGAAAACTTGATTAGCCGTTCACATCATTATTATTTGCTCGCAAAACAAATGTCCAGAGAATATCACTCTTAAGAACAAAAGGTGTGAGAATACCTGGGAGAGAAAAAAAAATTCTATATTCATCACACTTAACTACGTATGCAGGAATTAAATCAGCCTTAAAAGCAAAGACAATCACCAATAGAGTGGAAGTTGGAAAAGATTCAAATGTGGGTATACAGTTTAATCCAGTTTTGTGACATAAGGAATACTTACGTACAAGATTTAGGACAAAAATAAAACTATATGGTCAAAAATAATCATAACAGAATAACAGTGTTGGGAGGGACCTTGCAGGTCTTCTAGTCCAAGCAGGAAACTCTATACCATTTCAGCTTTTTTTCCGAGACAAATTCTGCCATACTCATCTATTATTTAGCATTTATCTAAAGACAAAATGGCTTCTTTTATCCTCGAGGTGCTGAGCTTTGTGCAAAGGAATCTGTTTCGGACCAAATAAATGTTTCCCTGAGGCCAGGCCACATCTGTTCTATATCCATTTTGATGAAGAAGACACCAGAGTGTCTGTTATTTGCTGAGGAAAAGTTTGTCAGGCTAAAGAGACCACAGAGTTGTGTAGGGGATACAATCTTTTCTCTGTTTTGTCTGTCTAGGAAATTGCTGCTGTCTTAGTTTCCCCTCTTCTGTCTTGGACCTCAAGTGAAGGGCATTTCTGAGATGTTCTTCAGAAGTGAAGAAGCTTCTTGGAAGAGAAGCAAAACCTTTTCAAGGAAAAAACCCAGGAATGTCCAGTTGCCTTGTGGAAAAAACACCATGGGACATTTCTAAGATGAATCTTCTAGTTTTGTATCACCTTCTTGAAAATGTCTGGACCTTCTTTTCAATCATACATCTGCAAATAGCAATAGCAATAGCACTTAGATTTATATACCACTTTATAAGTGCTTCATAGCCCTCTCTAAGCAGTTTACAGAGTATATAACGAACTACGTTGTAGCTAGGTAGATATAGTCATGGGACCACAACTTCAGACATCTCCGGGGAGGAAAATTCTACTTTTTCACCCTCCCTCACCCTAAACCTAGGTTTAGATCAAGGGTGTCCAACCTTGGTGATTTGTGGATTTTGTCTCCTAGAATTCCCCACCCAAAATGGCTTAGATGCATATTTAGGGTGTGGAAAAAGTGAAAAAGTCAGCAGAGAACGAAATCCTAATATCAACCTAAACTGGGAAGTTTTTTTATATAAGAGTTTGCAAAGATTACTTCAAGTATCCTATTTTTTTTTCATAACCAACATAAAGATGTTCAATACAAGGTCATACGAGGTTGAAGATATACTTTCTTAATTCATAAGGTGCCAAACTTGGATTCTTTTCTTTTAAAAATACTTCCACTGTTATATAAATTAAAATGCTCAAGGTTTAAAGGTTTAGACTGCGGTTGGAGGAGGTAACTGCTAGACCTTTTATAATTCAAAATTTAATTATGGCTGCAAAGTCACACAGCATGACCAAGGCTGCATCCATGGTGTTTATATCACCCCAGTGTGTTTCAAGGGAGCAGCAAGTTAATAAGCAAATATACCATTAATTAATATCTAACTGATATGCTCAGATTGATGAATGAATGAAAAGCTTTCTTTTCCTTCCCGGAGTTGGACTTTGCTCCGTAACCTGAGAGGCTGACTTGGTGAACAGCTTTGAATTTCTTCTCTGGAGCTGAACGATTCAGTTGACCAGTTGACTTGAAAGATCCAGTTGATCTAGTTCTGTTCATCTTTGCAAATTGTTCCAATTTCACTGAAGATTAGGGAAAAATGATTTTAAAGCTCTAATTGTTTGGGTTGGAATTTTCCTACACGATCCATTCCCAGGAAAGAGAGGAGATGCAGAGTTGTTGATCAAACAAACTTCTGTTAAGTTTTATACTTTTGAAGAAAGAAGAAAAAAAAAGATGTTATCCATATCATAAGGAAGCCTATAACAAACATAACCGGAAGTTATATAAGCTAAGAAGCGAGGGAGAACTGCGGAAAGGAAACGATAAATACCATACAACAGATTGATATATGAATATTTGGAAAGAGGTTCAAAAATTGACGGGAAGTTTTTCGGTCTCAATTAATTCTAACAACTTTTCTGCATTTCCTTCGCAACCTTTATAAGATCTATTTTTCTTCAACCAGTTTGTGCCAATCTGCTATGCTCCAGATTGGTTTGACTGTCTTGGTTCGGTAGCTGATCTCTCCCCACTTCCTTTCTTTAGCCTCATCATCATAGCACCTGATCAGAATTCTTAGTTTCAAGTCTTAGCAACCTAGAAAGCTGTCCTGTACTTGGTCAGATTCCAGATTCACCTGTCAGCTCCACAGAGTTGCAAAAATATCTCCCGAGTCTCAAGCTGGACTTTCTCCAAACTTTCTCCAAATCCTGGAGATGCCGAGATCATCTTCATGGAAAGCACATCAAAGTTGGCTGGGTGACTTCAGATCCATCACCAGGAGACTGGGAATGCTAGTCCCATGTTAGGCATGAAAGCCGGCTAGGTGACTTTGGGCCAATCACCAGGACACGGTGATTTCTAGCCGCACCTTAGGCTGCAGAGCCTCATCCATGGTCTTCATTTTTAGTAGCATGTTTGCCAGCTTTACAACAGGCTTTCAAGGGCAGGAAATTGCGTTCTTCTCTCATGCATTTAATTTTAAACAGAGGCATCTCCACAGCTTCCCTGCTGCCGAAATGTTCTCTTGAAAATGTACTTTCAAGGCACTCCTCCATTCCCACTTCAAAAGTTGGTGACGCCTTGATACCGGATTCCTATTTGCTCTTTGAACATAGTAATGTATGATTATTTATCTTGTCTTATGACTCTATTTTCATTTCTATTTTCTGCCTTTTTCAAAACTCATATTAAAAAATCATCTACTCCTTCTCCTCCTTTTCTCCTTCTCCTTCTCTCCTCCTCCTCCTCCTCCTCTTCCTCCTCCTGCTCCTCCTGCTCCTCCTCCTCCTCCTCCTCCTCCTCCTCCTCCTCCTCCTCCTCCTTTTCCAGGAGAAGAACATCATTTCTTCCAGCAGAAGAGCATCTGTTGCCAGCAGGATAATGTCAAGGCTTTGGAAAATGCAAATAGGTTTTTTTTTTGCAGAAGAGTTAATGTCAGCCTAAGCCATGAATTAATTCTAGAGGGGAAGAGGAGAAGGTTATTAATTCAGTGCAGCACTCATTAGGAGCTCCAGTGTGGCTTATTCTTTCTACTTTTCTGTACACTTAAACAGCCACGGAAACGGACCCTTCATTCTTTTGCTACCTCTCATGTTTTTGTGTGTCGATGGCATCCATGCCCACAAAGTGGCATTTAGTAAAAAAAAAGTGTTCTATTAATTCTTGGGGACATGATTGCCTGCTTACTTTGAATATGTAAACGATCCCTGGAAAGGCTGGGAAGTATTGATTTCAGATGAAATAACTTCTTCCTTTTTAGAAGCACCAAAGACCTGACCCCAGATAGCAGTCTCGTAATCTGGGCAAGTGATAACGAAGAATGAGAAGTAAATAGGAAAGGGAGGGTGGAGAGAATACAGTAGGTGTCAACTGGGAACATGCTGCCTTGCATTCATATTTCATTGATCCCAATAAATAATTGTTCTTCAACGGAGGTTCCCCCCTTATTCTGGGAATGAATGATCTACCAGCAGAAGAGAATATTTGTAGCTCACAGTTGAACTGTGGGGTCCTTGGTGCTCTCTGAGCCTGATCGTTGAACCCTCCCACTAACATTGACAGGGATTATTTTTTAAAGATGAGAAAGGGAGCAATTGAACAAGCTATCCTGAGGTCATGCAGGAAAGGTGTGGGAAAGTTGAATTAAGGAGAAAGGCACAAGGATCTCCAGCCAAATCACATCCATCCTGAACTTATATAAAAAAATAATAATTCCAAAAGATTGTCACAACAGAACAAGCAGAGTTTCCTGTTTTTCTATATGCTTATTTACAAGTCAGAGTTTTTTGTGTGTGACATAGCTACAATTCATGTAACAGAAATAGGCATATGAGAATCTGTTTTCCCTCAATGTCCAGTTGAGACTAGGAAGGTAGGCAGGCTACAAGAGATGCTGTTGAATTGTGTTTCCTTGGTGACAGCTGAACCACCTGGCGATGCAGCATTACTCACTTTTTATATACAGGTGTGTGAATTAGTGCACAGGGTTAAAATTAGATTTCTGCTTCTGGCAAAATAATCTCAAACTAGATATCCTAAAGTCACCGTGACATGAAGAATTCCAGGATGTGCCCAGGCGCAAAGACTGATCTAAATTTAGGAGGTGCTGTTTTTGTTTTTTCCTTAAATCAATGGAAAAAAAATCAGGACAGAACTATTTGCTTTGGGTTACCTTGGGCTAAACCCTCCCTCTCTTTCAATTTATCCCAATTTATTTATGTTCACTGGTGTCAGAATATAATCGAGGTTGACAAAGGGAAGAGTTAGACTGTCTTCTCTGAGAAACGTGGAAGACGATTGGGTAAAAATATCACAACAATCAGGAACACGAATTCGCAAATTACACAATGCTGAGAATGGCTCAACAGTCCCAAGGGAATATTTTCAGTGCTTAACAGAGCATCATTATATGCATAAGATACATCAGCTTGGAAGAAAAATCTAGTCAACGGTCAGACATCACAGCAGAAGAGGCATAAGGGCGTTTTTTCTGAGAGCATCCGGTGTAAAGCCTTGGTGAAGGTAAACTAAAGCCTAACCAGTTTGAAGGATCTCTAAGGTGCTTTCAAACATGCTCGTGTAACTTTATTTGGGCTATTTCTTGCTAATCCCTATCCAACATACAGATAACTATGGGTAATAACTTCTGGCACCTAGGGATTTAAATTGCTTCAAAAGGCAAGTGATAAAAAAGGAAGGTAGATAGCTGAGGAAGAACACTAGGCTTTCATCTCATTTCTCAGTCAAACAGATTGCAGGGGTTTTCTCTAAAACATTCAAAGGAAGTTTGAAAAGTAGTTTCAGGTGATTTAGTTTGGCAGTCTATTCTTGGTATCCTAAAAGTATCTGTCGGTACATATCTTTAGGGCACATAAGCAGAACATGGTGGTGATATTCTGCTTCTACTGTCGTACCCATAGAAGAGAATGATTGTGGCTCAGGGCTGAACTCTGGGGCCCTTGGTGCTCTCTGAGTTTGGTTGTTTTCTTCCAGATGTTTCATTACCCAAACTAGGTAAGATTATCAGTGCTAGAAGGGAGGAGGAGGAAAACTGTGGGGCCCTTGGTGCTCTCTGAGCTTGGTTGTTCTCTTGCAGATGTTTCATTATTGAACAAGGTAGCATCATCAGTGCTTCTACTCTTGTGTTCTAATAAAAGCAAAGCCCAACTGATTCCTGGTAATTTCCCAAATGAGGATGTATTAACTTCCCAGAAGCATCCATGTATGTTTTGTGGTAACTGGGCAAGCATATTTTCTCAACTTCTTTGTCCAACCTACAGCCTACAGTATTCATTTCCTGCGGTTTTCCATCTTAACATTGACTACGTCCTCCCCTGCTTACTTTTTTAAGGTCATGGAAGGTTGCTGTGAATAGCCACTTCAGGAGTTGGTGTTTAAAATATGCTGTCTGTGAATTTGATGGTGCCTATTCATATGTTCATAAATGTCTCTTCCTCCTCCTCCTCCTCCACCACCACCCTTCCATCCATCCATGAGGCCATTTTGTCATGCTAGATGGGACAAAATCACCCCCCAAAATGTTGGAAGTCATCCTGTTTTCTTTTAATTTTTCTATTGTTCAAGGAGAGCCATGTTTTAGAGTTTAACAGCACAGCCAAATGAAGTCAAAGAAGGACAATTCTTGGATAATGTAATTGGAAGAGGTTTTTCAGTTAACTTATCCTAATTATTGATGCTATTTTTTACAGCCATCTGCAAGCTTCACAACTTCATTAACAGTAAAGTCAACAAGTATCATAAAGCAGTTGTATGAGTTAAGTGCCTCGTCACAGAAATGGATTAAGCTCAAGAGAATGCCCTTGGCTTGATTAAAACTTTCACATCTGTCTCCAGTAGGAGTTATGTAGGCAATTAAGAAAGTTACCATCAAGATTTGTTGATCAGCCTTGGTCACAAATCTCTTTGTGCTCCTCTGTGTTGACATGAGGCCAGAATGAATGAAAGAAAAGAAGGTCCTTACTAATTATGATGCAATTCTTTTGTAAATCGCCATTGATTTTTAACAGACATTGCAACTTCCTAATTTGATTCAACCTTGATTTACCTTGAAGTTGTTTGTTTATGCCATCTGCATTGTTCTCTGTACACAGCATGCTGAAGATATGAAGTGGCTCCTTCTTCTTTCCTTCATTTAAAATATTTCTCATCCGCCTTTAAGAGCAAATGCCCTCCTAAGGCAGCTTATAGAGTGGAGATGAAAGAAACATAGTTAGATCAATAAGCGGCTGGAATAATTAACAGATGTGCTGCTTGATATGAAAACATAGGAGAGCGATCAACCAAGAAGGTCTCCATGAAATGCATTCAAGAAATGATTAAAGAGATGGATGTTCAGATTCCAGAGTTGTGAAGGCATTGGGGAAAAAAAAATTTGCCAAGTCTTTTTATTTATTTTATTAAAATTGTATGCTGCCCATAATGCCTAGTTCTTAGTAGAGACAAGAGAGAATTTTTTTCAGTTTACTGCATTTAAGGTAAAGATAAGACAGTTCTTTGAGTTAGAATGGGACAACTCACCTCACCAACTCGCCCAGGCCAACTTGCCATGGTCAACTCATCACGGCCAACTCACCAAGGCCAACTCACCATGGTCAACTCACTGTGGCCAACTTGCCATGGCCAACTCGCCATTTAAATTATTATTTAAAATAATTTTAAAAATATTTTAGTTTTTGTCATTCACATTTCATTTTATCCCTTCTTTGGCATCCTTTCTTTAATGATTCTGTTCCACTATTTCTTCAATATTAATGTAACTCTTGTCCTGCGGCGAGTTGGCAATTGAAGAATTGGCCAAATTATTGAAGGTTGAAAGCACAAATTTCATTTGGAAAAGTAGGAGGGTTGTCCTAGTTGTATGATCCAGTTCCTGGCTTTGCCAATGATTAGAGAACCCCATTCTGCACCCTCTGAAATTTCTGGACAGTCTTCAATGGCAGCCCCATGTATAATGTATTACAGTAATCTAGCTGATGCAGCTGGACCAACTGAAAAGCAAAGACAAATCTAATCCTCCTTCTTGCTATAAGGACTGGAGCTAAAGTGATAATGTACTGTGGTAATTCTATATTTTTCTTCTTCTTTTTTTTTTTAAAAAAAGGATTCCAACAAGTCCTTTGCTAGAGTACCATCTGTATTTTTCATTCATTAAATGCATATTTCTTTCATGAAAATTTATGCAAGGGTCTCTGAGAATAAGTCAAATTTCTCCAAACACATGCTGTACATATTGTGCTCTAGGTCTTGTTCTTGTTGCCAGTTTAATGGAACCGTAAAAAAGAAACAGCCAAAGAAAACAAATTATTTGCTGAAAATGTAAGGTGTAGATTATGGGTTACAGTTTGACATGTTCAGCCAGAAATGTCCCAGAATTTCTCCATGCTTCAGAGTTGGCGGAGAAATTACTTTAAAAAAAATAAAAAAAGAGGTTGGTCAATAGAACCTACAATTTTGTACCATTAGACACTCTTCAGGCCCCAAAAGATATTTAAAATTTTCAGATTGTCTGGCTAGTTTGGCATAACAGGGAAAATCTGTAAGAGCTGTGAGAAGTCATGTACCCTAACACTGAACAGAACAAAGAAATCCATTTGCTAGAGCATTGTACTGAGGTTGCTGTTTACAACAGGAGAGAAAAGGACAATGTAAGCAAAAATTATACTTCACTTTGAATGCAAGATTGCTACTACAAATTGCAGAGAAGTGGGACATTGGCTGAAGTAGTGGACCAATAAGTTATACAGGTACAGAGGCAGTAACAGCTGTGTTTCTGTGTTTCTGAGGAAAGGAGAATTCAATAAACAATGGTTCTAATGTTTAGAATATATTGGCCAATGAGGGGAAAGATGGAAAAGAATTGGAGAAGACAACAACAATTGGAGAAGACAAAGAAGCCAGGTGGATGGACTCAGTGACAGTGGTGATCGATGTACTGTTGGGAGACCTAAAGAACCAGGTTGGAGAGAACATATGTGGTTGCTCCAAGTCAACTATGACTTGATGGAACACATCAGTCAATCAGTCATTGTAAAGACCCGGCTCTCTTGAGATGCTGAGAAAGACAAAAGAAAAGAGAAGAAGAAGATGACTAGCAACAAGATGGATGGATTCAGTCACAATGGTGATGAAGGAAATGTTGAGAGACCTGAAGGACGAGGTTGAAGAAACACCCTCCAGGAGAAAGTCTATACAGTATGTGTGGTTACAAAGAGTCAACCCTAATCTATCACCAACTTGCAATGTAGCTTTGTAGAACTTTTCACTTAATGACACCAACATATCATTGAATTATATATATAATTATATAATTATATTGTTATCATTGAAAGTCAGTTGATTAATCAATGTAAATACCAAGCTGTCTTGAGAAGTCTATGATGTTGGGAAAAAGTGGAAGGAAAGAGAAGAAGAAGATGATGACCAGCTACTTGGTGGATGGACTAAGTTACTGTGGCAAAGGGAACAATTTTGGAAGACTTGGACATGATAAACACAATAACTGTCTTCCAGCATTAGAGGGGCTGTCACAAAGAAGATGGGACTGACCTATTCTCCAAAGCACAGAGTGCCAGACAAGAAGTAATGGATGGAAGATTATCAAAGAGAGAAGCAACCTAGAAGTAAGGAGAAATTTTCTGACAGGGAGAACAATCAATGGAATAGCTTGTCTTCCAGAGCTGTGGGTGTTCCATCACTGGAAGTTTTCAAAAACAGACTGGAGAACCTTTTGTCTGGCATGATAAAAAGCTTATGCTGGGAGCAGGGCGTTGGACTAAAAGACCCCTGAGGTCCCTTCCAGCCTTATGATTCTAGGTTCTACGAAACATAGGGTTGAAGGCCAGGTCATCATGGAGTAAATCAGTGTGCTTACTAATATTCTTGCTTTTAACATTTCATAGGCATTTTCTACCAACCAACATTATCTTCAGGGCCAAATTGCCAAATCTGAAAATGAAGAAGCTGTCGGAGAGTGAAGGAAGGGCCCTGAATTATCTTATCTCTGTGTTGCATTTCATTTCAGATTGCCTGCACACTTGTTCCATCAAAAGAAATGGTGTTTTAAAATGCTCTCCCCCATGTACTTGCCAGTCGTACAAGGGCTGATTTGTATGCTTAGCATGTGGACGTTGACGTTTGTTAGTGCCAAATCTGTAATAGAAAAAGGCTGGAAATACCTAAATATAATTTGCTTAGTGAGAGCGAGATTACTTACTTCTTACTACTTGTTTTATTACTTCTCATAATAAGTAAGGGAAAGTCAGTTTCATAACGTATGGTTCATTAGAGCATGGGGTTCTCTACAAATAAGGAACAAAATTATCTCAAAGTCCCCCTGGCTCTCTTCTTCGAATTATCGCCAACTTGCAATGTAGCTTTGTAGACTTTTTAATTTAATGGCACCAACATATCATTAGATTGCATAGTGTGATACACCTGAAAGTTATAGAGTAAGATGCTTTCAGGAACATACTGTATTTGGCTAAGAATCCAAGAATCTAAAATTTTTATAACATAAGAAGACACCTGCTGGAGTTTTGATTCCACAGTCTCAAACTATGACTAAAAAAAAGTAGCTTGGTAGTTTTCTTGCAGACAGTTCATTACCATTAACATGCTAACATGATGATCTTATCTACACTGGAAGCTTTTAAGAAGAGACTGGGGAGCCATTTGTATGAAATGGTATAGGGTTTCCTGCCTGAGCAGGGGGTTGGACTAGATGACCTCCAAGGTCCCTTCCAAATTATTATTATTATTATTATTATTATTATTATTATTATTATTATTATTATTATTATTATTATTTTATGTTGGGTAAACAAACATCTGCAAGACAACTACCAAATTCAGAGAGCACCAAGGATCCAATGGTTCTCCTCCTCCTTCTCCTTCTCCTTCTCCTTCTCCTTCTCCTTCTCCTTCTCCTCCTCCTCCTCCTTCTCCTTCTCCTTCTCCTTCTCCTTCTCCTTCTCCTTCTCCTTCTCCTTCTCCTCCTTCTCCTTCTCCTTCTCCTCCTCCTTCTCCTTCTCCTTCTCCTTCTCCTTCTCCTTCTCCTTCTCCTTCTCCTTCTCCTCCTTCTCCTTCTCCTTCTCCTTCTCCTTCTCCTTCTCCTTCTTCTTCTCCATTCTTCAAACCTCATTCCTTTCTACCACTAATGGTGTTATCTAGTTTTGTACTGAAACATCTACAAGGAAACTACCAAATTCAGAGAGCTCCAAGGACCCTACAGTTCATCCTTGAGCTACAAATGTTCTCTTCTATCGAGACCTCAATCTGTTTGTAGACCTAGTTAGAGGTACTGAAAAGAACCTGTCTCCTTTACTGGTGAGCAAGATTTACTGATAGGACTTTTTCTTCAAGAATTTTTCTAAACTTCTAAAAGAGTCTATACATCTGTCCTAAATCTCTCTCCATTCAGCTTCAATGGATTCTCCTAATTTGGGTATCCTACTTTATATTCTTCTTTTCTTTTTATACTGTGGCTATCCCCTTCATTGCACTAATGGTGTGTAAGCTGGAAAGTGTCTTGCAGAGATGGTTGGATAATATGACTCTAGAATAAATTATTCAGAAGACACTTGCTCGGTTCTGTGTTTGAACATATGTCTACAGAATCGTCCATGTATAAAAAGCTTGTATGGCCATTCCCTCGAGAGCTTGATGTTGCTTCTCCTTCAGCAGGGCAAGGTGAGAGGCCCGGACTGAGACAGAGTTCTAAAATGGCCTCAAAATCAAGCAATTTGGTCTAATTCCAACACCATGTAAAGCATCACAGAAGCTTCTGGCCTTACTAAGGCACTTGCAGCAGTCCAGATTGCATTTGGTGAAAATAAATAAAAGGGCAGAATTGTTACACCGTGGACAAGAAGTAGTTATTAATTCCGGAGGGATTTTTTGTTAAAGATTGTTTATCCCGCTTTTCTTATTTTGATATATAACTGAAGGTGGTAAAACACATCTAATTTTATTCTTTTTAATTTATATTCAACCTTTATTATTTTTATCAACAAGTCAAGGAGGCCATGGACCATAAAAAAGGCTGAGCGCCAAAGAATTGAGGCCTTTGAACTATGGTGCTGGAGAAGACTCCTGCGAGTCCCTTGGACAGCAAGGGGATCAAACCGGTCAGTCCTAGAGGAGATCAACCCTGACTGCTCTTTAGAAGGCCAGATTCTGAAGCTAAAACTCAAATCCTTTGGCCACCTAATGAGAAGGAAGGACTCACTGGAGAAGAGCCTAATGCTGGGAAAGATTGAGGGCAAGAGAAGAAGGGGACGACAGAGAATGAGGTGGCTGGATGGAGTCACTTGAAGCAGTAGGCGTGAGCCTAAATGGACTCCAGAAGATGGTAGAGGACAGGAAAGCCTGGAGGAACATTGTCCATAGGGTCGCGATGGGTCAGACACGACTTCGCAGCTAACAACAACAACAAGGAGGCCAACATGTCTAATATACCTTCCTCCTATTTTCCCCACAACAACATCTGTGTAAGGTGAGTGGGGCTGAAAGAGACAGAGGGACTGACCCAAAGTCATGCAGCTGGCTTTCATGCCTTAGGCGAGACTAGAACCCCCCATTGCCCTGGAGTTTGGCCCAAAGTCACCCAGCCAGCTTTCACGACACAGTCAAGACTAGAACTTACACTTTCCTGCTTTCTAGCCTGGTGCCTTCACCATTTTGGACTTCTACTATTTGATCTCACTCAGTTGATAGCCAACATATACCCCACATTGTCTATCAACAGTGATAGGCCCTCAGAGGGTTAGATAATTGGCAAATGCCTTCTTCCTCTGTCACATTCTAAAGGAAGGCAACCTGGTCCAGGATGAAGCTGCCAAGAATGATAGACATGCGGCCTTCTGCCGTGGAAAGGATTCATTTATAAATCCCAAAGTTCTGTCCTTAGACATATGGTTGCCTTTCCTTCCATTCCGGAGACAGCATGCTTTGTTGTCAAAAGAAACCAGCTTTTGCTTGTTTCCAATCAAATCCTAAGGAACATGGGAATGTTACATACCCTGACAAGGAAATGGTCATATGTACTTCACAGACCTCTAAATCAAGACGGGAAAGTACATTTATTTGTCAGCATTTGAATTAATGATGTCAAGAGCTTAAACTATGAGCCATCCTCCAAGTCACATTTTCTAATGGACTCTTGTGTGCCTGCCAGTGAGAACTGGTTGCCACCACTAAAGATCTTATTTAGACAATGTGTTGGCATGACACCATCTTAATTTATGTCTCCCATTTTGGTAGCAAGGGCAGACTCATTTGTCAAGATGCCTTTTCTATTTGTATGCCCTTGAGGCATCCGAGCCTCACATGGAGTGATTTATTGTTGCGTGGATTAATTTTATTAGGAAATGCATCACAATACATAAGTCACCCTTATATTGTGATTATTGCAATGTGCTCTTTGTGAGCCATAAAAATGGGCAAAGTAGTTTTTCCCCTTTCTCCCCATTGACATCTAAGAGAAATGAAAGAAAAAAAAAACGGCCTACACTATACCTTTCTGCCTTTTCCCAACAAACTATGTTCATATTTTATTGAATAAACCACAATTGAGTGAGTTCATGAAATGGGCCAAGCCATTAATCATGGTTTCAGAGTCCCAACGGTAGGTTTCACTCAGTAACCTGGCAGGGAATTTAGAAAGGTTGAGCAGATAAAAAAAGAGGACTTCAGATCTTCAATACACATTTTTGCACAATAAGTGTATCAAGATTCATATACCTAAGTCTCAAAAATAGATGGTTGCTGTATCAACCCAGATCAGGGGTAGGCAACCTCGGCTCTTTTATGACTTGTGGACTTCAACTCCCAGAATTCCTGAGCCAGTATGGCTGGCTCAGAAATTCTGGAGTTGAACTCCACAAGTCATAAAAGAGCCAAGGTTGCCTACCCTTGACCCAGATCATCTAAACAGAATAGTAGAAGAGCAGTTTGGTGTGGAGGGGTGAGAAAAGCATGAAATGGAAGAATCTATTTGAATCCAGATACAAGCCGTCAAAAAATTAACTCCACCCAACTAAGAAAAAAAAAGAACATTTCCAGTTGTCACTGTGTCTAAAATGCCATCGCCACCGACAGGTGTCCCACTTTAAAATGTCACTAAAGTTGGGGAAGAGAAGTCCCTCAGACAGCAATGTAAATGTGAAGTGATTGTGTTTACTGTCTGCACAAGAATAAAGGAGTGCATGACAAAGGACAATTCTAGGAATGTGAAAGGTTGTGATTGCCGTGTCCTGTTTCTAGACTACACAAAACTGACATGTATTATGCATACTTGTCTTCTCCTGGATGACTTAAGCACCATGGTTTCCCAATGGAGTCTATGCATACTCTGAGCTAAAGCATCATGAATAATTCTATCAAATGTTGAAACTTCACTCCTTCACTTCTTATTTTGTGAGTACATTAGTCATCTTAAACACTACGCCCTGTAGGAAATGCTGACTATAAACCTATGAGAGCTCCTAGTGTCAAGTTACGATCCATCAAGCGTAGAGATGCACTTTAGGTGTGTGAAATAACCACAGGTTTCTTTAAAATGTTGTGTGATAAAGGGCACTATTAGATCATTCCATATGGTTAGCACCGCTGGAGAAATTCAGTCCCAAATCTATACTTTTCTCAAGGACAAAAAATACACACTTGATATTATTTGTAATTTGCTTCCAATATTTTGGGTTCCGATGTCTGAAAAATGTCACTTATTCTTGTCACTTGTGTGCTTGCTTTGAATTTCATGACTCAATTATCTCTTTTCCATTCAGACAAGGTCTTTTATTTTAGTTTATTTTTCCTTTTAAGAGATGAGGTTCTTAAATCACTTTGTGGGACTTGGTCCCTTCTATTTTCTGGGATTATTCAGCGAGGCTGACAAAACGTTTAACATTTACGTAAGAGATAATTCTATTTCTTATAACAGGACTTTGAAAAACTTACCTGGGAAGAAAGCTTGAATATTGTGAGTAATTTGCTTGTCAAAAGCATTTTTCATGCTTGCATTTCATCCCTGAAATGTTCTCCTTTTATGTACTTCTGAAGTGATTTTATTTTTACTGGGTGGATTGCATGTGTTATGCATTTTAAGAAGGGATAATTTTAAGTTATTGGTAGAGAACATGGCAATATAATATCTAAAATTCTGGGAGATATTACTTAAAAGTTACTAGTTTTAAAAAGGAGCTCTTAGTGATCCATCATGCTGAAGTTTATTTTTCAACTCCTAAATTACTTAAATAACAATGTAAATACAAACATATGCTTATATATGAATGGTGGCCCTTCCTGTTTAATGGGCCCTTGAAATGTTCTGCAAGCAAAGAAGAGGCTTTTGTGAAGACAAATCAGATAGTTTTGCTTTATTGGCAGAGATACAAGTGATTTCTATTCAGTAGATATCTTGGTTTATTCTTTACAATTATTATAATTTGAGGTGATTTGGAGAACTATCCAGAGCCTTCTTGTGACAGTTTTTCCTGCAAAACACTTGAGATCAAGTGACAATTACCTTCAAGGTTGCATTTGCTGTATGAAGTTTATTTTAACCTATTTTTAGAAATACGTTGCAGATAGGCATGCTTCCCGCGTTCTCTACTTTTCTTTCAGGGATTGCTGAATTCTATCTTTTCTGGTTTTATTCAAGGCTGCATCAAGAAAAGCACATAACAATAGTCTAATCAACAGCAAAATGGTGATAGCTCATAGAAACTTGAAATCCTTTGGCTCCCTAAATGATGAATAGGTACAGCCTAGACAAGCTGGCAACAATTCTCCTTCGGTTTGAGGAAAGAATCCGGCTTTCAAAATGTCTTTCAGCAAAGAAGAGAACATCAGTGGAATCTCACGGATGGAATTTGGCATTCTTGCATTTATGTATTACATGATAGCCAAGCATATCAGCAAATGCCCTAGTTTTGGGGGTGGCAGCACCTCTGAATTTCTGTATTTCTATTAACTTGAGAGAAGAGCTCTTCGGGGAACTCTTCCCAGCAGGCTCTTTTGGAATGGGGAAAAGTAGGTAGACTGGGAGGCTTCAGAATGAAGTAGAGAGACACGTCAGGCCCAAGGAGCCAGAACAATACCGTGAGCTGATCCAAGTTACTTCTTTATTGCTGCATGCCTGTGTACAAGAATCTCCACAAACTGACCGTATTCTCTAGGGGATGATTAGATACGGCTTCAGGGGTTCTGGGTGAGGTAGGATCTGTGCCACTTGCTGCTGTGCAAGAACCCAAAGCTATGCAAGAAAACAATTAAGCTCAAAAAGCACCAAAGATTCCCCCAACTCTAAGCTCCACCCCTCTTTAATCTCTCCCTACTCTAGTTGGAGATTCCATTATAGGAGATCGCAAAAAAACAAAAATAGAGAAGGACTCAACAGACCTGGCAATAGACTGAGGCCTTAAGCGATTTTGGAGGGAGGGAAATGTCCTTCCTTCCTTCCTTCCTTCCTTCCTTCCTTCCTTCCTTCCTTCCTTCCTTCCTTCTTTCTTTCTTTCTTTCTTTCTTTCTTTCTTTCTTTCTTTCTTTCTTTCTTTCTCTTTCTCTGTTTTGTATTTTATCTTTGGTGATAAAAGAATAAATATATATGTTTTTTTTTAAAAAAAAAGATGATGACCAGCATCCTGAATTGCACCAGAGAGCCGGTCAGTCATGAATGCAGCTCACATAGCAGCCAGGACACATGAGCATAATAAGAAGTAACCATCATTGCCTGCCCTGCTGCTTTTTGAAAACCCCAGTTTTGAAGTCATTTATGTGTATATAGAGACCAAAGTCATTGTCTGCTGTTTCCTACCATGCTGGTCCTTTGGAAGTTGGTTTCAAAGAAAGCATTTGATAGCAATTTCTCCCACTGCTATGGGAAATCCTTGTCATTCAGCCTCTCTAACGAGTTGCCAAACATCGAGGAGTGGGGAGGGGGGGAAATCTTCTGAAACCCCCTTCCTGTCTCCTCTCTGGTTGTACCTCATTATCTTCCCCTTGTCTGAAAAGACCAGAGAAACCTTTTGTGGAGGCATTTTTGAAACAAAGAGGCTTTGATCCTCTTGAGATGAATAATGACAATTGAAAACCTTTCAGCCTGATGAGAACGGCGCATTTTGGGCACAGATGAGGCACAGCATCTTCAAGGGAGTGGCTGGGTTTAGTACAGATCCTGCCTTAATATTTCAGGAGTTCCTCATTTTAGATGTTTTAGACGCCAGGAAAATATCTTTCACAAAGGAAATATGGTTGTCCTAATAGTAATGATAGGCATTGGGGTGGGAGTGTAATAACAGTGGGGTAGCTGGAAAGACATCAGTGTCGATAGAAAAGAATAACTGTAGTAGCTCAGGCTTGAAATGTGGGGTCCTTGGTGCTCTCTGAGCTTGCTGGCTTTCTTGTACCCCAAGAGTAGCTTGACTCAAATGGGGGCTTGTTTTCTATGCGGTGGGATTCAGTGGGCAACTTCCCCATCGGCTGAAAGAAGATGTGTTGATTGGTGTTTGCCACTGAAATTTAACCAGGTTAAAAAAAATAGTTATATTATTGCTTCTACAAACCATACAAATGTTCTTCTCTTTGAGACCTGCTATGGATTCAAAAAGTTTCCAGAGCAAGATGGACAGTTTCATTAGCATGATGTGCCTCAAAAGATGGAGGGGCACCTTCTGAATTAGAAGGCCACAGAATATAAAATAAGTTTAATAATAATAATAATTTAATAATAATAATAATAATAATAATAATAATAATAATAATAATAATAATAATAATAATAATAATAATGGTATCTGGATCACCACTAGCCTGTTCCCTGTGTTAAAGACTTCCGCTCGAGACGTTTTGCATGAGAAGATGTGAAAGTCGGTTAGAGATCAGGCTACTAGGAGGCAAAAATCCAGAGGACCTTGGAAGGTGGTTTTAAGAAAAAGGAGCATTTCACGTTACTTTACAGAATACAATACAAGGAATTCAAATGGATCTGAAACCAGTCCAAAATGGTGACAGTTGATGGGGCCCATTGAAACAACAACAAAAAAATGGTTTAACTTAGTTATGATGTCAACTGCCACCTTATGCTTGCTATGCTTCATTACTATGTGGTGAACTGGCAGAATCCCATCACTGGTTGCGGGGATTTTGGCGTGCAATTCTCAGTTCTGGCTTTGGATTACTGCAACACACATGATCTCTAATAAATGGACCCAAGGATCATTTCTACCTAGAGGTTTAAGTTGCGGCAGGTCTGACATATGACTTGGATGCAGTTATGTTAGGCATGAAGAATCAGGACTACACATTAAGTTGGATTGAGGAAGATGGGTGGTTTGTAAATAGGAAAAGAAAGGAAGGAAGTTCCACTTAAGCTGATTTATTGTTGTTGTTGTTGTTGTTGTTATTATTATTCATGCCTATACGCAAGAATCTAGCTCACTAGTCAGTGCTAAATTGGTGCTAGCTAAGAGTCAATGGAATTCAAGAGGGGCTGGACTTAGGCCATTTGGGGGAACATAAGGACTCCAGGCTGATTCCTCTCTTGACTCTGCCTACAGTTTCTTCCTCTCCTTCTCCTACAAAGCTGCCTTCCATGCTTCTGAAACAATTCTAGCTATGAACCTCCAGTTCATCTGAGGAATGGACTGTAGATGATTAATGGCGCCAGGCAGAAGACAAGAAGCCTTTGTAATGAATGAGGGAAATGTTGTCTGCGTTAGCTAAACTCGATGATTGTGTTGTTTACCTTCTGAAATCCATCCTCTTGCTGTTATTCTTTCTCACGAGACTGACTTCTCGTTCAACGCTTTGTTTTCTCAGATCTGTAATATGAAACGGCAAGGATGGCAGCCTTACTGCGTTTAAAGTTCCTGGGGATAAAAGAGTCAATTAATTTCAGTTAAAGAAAAGAAATCCAATCTCTAAATCCCTAATTAAGATCGCCATTCATTTGACAATGGGACAAACAGGCAATCAGTCTCTACTGCCTGTTTTGCTCGCCTAGAAGCATTGACATAAGTCAAATAGTGCAGCTGCTTCTCTTGGTAGAAGGTTAAAAGGATCCTGGCAGGGTCAGGTCAACAGATACTCTAAACACAGCCCAACAGTGGTTCCCCTTGGCCCTTCCATTGCTTAACTATCAAGACATTGATAAGTGCCTTGTTAACAGAACAGGACAGAACTTGCTAGCATTAGCAGATAGTTTCAAGAACACCTAGAGTGATAATGCCGCTGTATACTGAGACCACACTAGAAATACTGTGTCCAGTTCTGGTCACCGCAATACAAAAAATATAAATGTTGAGGACCCCAGAAAGAGTGCAGAGAAAGGCAGCAAAGACGAGTAGGGGTCTGGAGGCTAAACCACACAAGGAAGGATTGAGGGAACTGTGTAGGTCTTGACTAACGAAGAGAAACGTGAGGTTTCATCAAGAGAATCAATTACGGGTCAGGCTGTCACAACATATATTGTGCCCCTCTCGTAAGTCCAATCCGGATTTAAAAGAGTTTGAATCTCATAGTCAAAACACATGTTTTGTCATTTTTTTTCTATATCTCCATTCTGGTTGGTTTCCAAAATGTTCCCTGAGGTTCTCCTTGCAGTTTATATTGTTCTTATCCTTTCCATGGATTTCAGGTTGAGAATGCGTTTTCTACGGCACCCTTGGAAAAAGCAGATTCGATTGATTTGAACCCTGGAGAGAAATCATTCTGTAAGACTCTGATATTGTAATGTTCCTTCTGCAAAAAGCATTTCTGCATAATGAAAACACGTGCACATACAGATATATCAAAGCTGTGGCTTCAAGGACAGAAGGCTTTCAAATTCCACCCAATGCCTCTAAATGTAAAACACTGACTTCAAAAACCCACAAGGCTGACACTGCCTCCCTAATGCAATTGGTAGTTCTTCCATATTTAAGTACAGCATAGATGTAAAATTGGAGAAGAATGCTAACTGTTTTTTGTCCAAAATCTCTTTCATTTCCCTTACTAAGGACAGCTACAGCTTTTTTCCATGTTCTGGTTTCCTGCCGAGACACATTCAAATTAGTTTAGGTGGCATTTTTTTAAAAAAAGTACACACAGCCAGGAAAAAATAAGAAAAAAATGGGGGTGTGTGTGTAAATCTATGGTGCTGCACAAACTTAAATTTCTCATTAATTTCTAGACATACAAAAAAAGAAAGAAAGAAACTCAAATAAACAAAGGCCAAGATTGCTTAAAATCAACTCCATTATATCCAGTTCCTTGTTTTCTGTTCTGTTGATAAAATGTTTAAATATTACAGTCAACGAAAAAGGAGAAAAATGCAGGGATGTTAGGATCTATAAAAAGCTTTGCACCCAGAGGGGAAAAAAACCTAGTATATGTTCAACCCAATTGTAATTCTAATAGGCTAGGTGGGACATGATTGTGAAATAGATTAGCAAGGTAGAAAAATCACTAGTGGGAACAAGAAAATTTCCATATGGATGCTTTCATATACTCACTAGATGTTGAACTAGATAAGATACCTTCATTTTTTCGTCTCTCCCTTCTTATGAACCTAAAACCTTGATGTCCTGCCTGGATCCACACCTGTTTGTCTAAATCCTATCTAAAACGCCCTGGCTAAATTCTGACTAATCTAGAAGAGAACGCAAGCTCTGATTTCACACGTTTTGGACACCATCCTTCTACTGATGTTGCTCCTCCGTAAATAAAAGGGTTGCCTTTCAACCGCAGAGGAGATTAAGTCAAACAAAGAGAAGTGGCTGAACATGAGAAAGGTTAATGGATAGTGGCCAAAGTAAAACTCGTGCTATCAGCGAGTGTTGTAGAACTATTGTTACCTTTCTATTTGTGATTAGAATTCTGGCTGGAGGGAAAGGAAAACTCACAGGTGAGTGAAATAACGGTGCGGAAGAAAGACAATATAGTTGGAGAACTAATAAAAGGAGAATATTTGTAGCTCAGAGTTGAAATGAGAAGTCCTTGGTTGTTTTCTTGCAGACGTTTCATTACCCAACCTAGGTGGCATCATCAATGCTGATCAGTGGAACTGATGATGTCACCTAGTTTGGATAATGAAACATCAGCAAGAAAACAGCCAAGTTCAGAGACCATAGTTTGAGAAGTTATCCAACAGGTATCTTCAGTGAGAAGACGAATATTGGAAGGAAGGAAGGAAGGAAAGGAAGGAAGGAAGGAAGGAAGGAAGGAAGGAAGGAAGGAAGGAAGGAAGGAAGGAAGGAAGGAAGGAAGGCTCTGTTGTTAGTGTTTGCTTTTCCAATTAAATGCCATTAGGAGAGTCCATAACAATGAATCTACAACCAGGTTGATGTTCTTTTCTCTCAGCTGAAGGAATGTGGCATGGGATCAAATTGTATAATATAGATAATTTGCAACCAATTGCTAAACCTCACATGAGAGAAATTGCTTGCTTCCAATCATTTCTGCATGTATATCTGTGAGGGGAATTTCCTATAAATAAACAGAAACGTTTCTTTCTGGTATTACCATTCACTGGGAATTCTGAATTTATTATGTGGCATGGAACAGGGAGAGGAAATATTTGGGTCGTAATGCATGCAGCATGGCACTTTTATGTCAAAATGATAATCTCTGTGATTGTATTTCAAGCTCTGTTATTGGAACAGCCTCACTGGGAATCTTTCAGAGATTATGTAGGCTATCTATCTTTCTTCTTCCATCTGCCCATTCCTGTTTGAACCCTGCAATTAGATCAAGCAGTACCAGTTTCTTGGGCTGGAATTCTATAGACATAGCAAAACATAAAATGTCTCCCTTAGGATCTGGGGCTATTATCCTAGTATAATCTAAATTTCCCTTGCCACCTGTCAGAACATCTCAGATAAATTTCATTTCTTTTTGATTTAGTTTGTTTTGATCTTTATAAAGTCACTTTTGGGAAGTGGGATTTCCAGTTGAGACTGTGAACATGCAAATGGATGGCTGATTAATTTTAAGTAGAGAAGTCAGCTTCTGTTGCCTTGTAACGGATGTAAATCAAAGGTCCTCTGTAGATGTGTATTTTAAGAGGGGGAAAAAAGCTCATTTAATTTACTTGTAAAAATTCATTACAACAGAAGGAAGAGAGGAATACAGAAGGGAAAGATGGCAAATTACATCTGAGAGTATCCTCCATCTGGTGAGGCAGCAACTTTGCTGGGATGTGAGGTTGGACATTTTCCATCGATTAGGCAACAACATTTGAGGGCCATGTAGGGATGATAACTAAGAAGGTTGGTAGAAAGCTGAGAAAGGTCTGGCATGAGTCTCATTTTCATGTTAGAGCAGAAAAGAGTCAATCTGAGATACTGGACAACAGCAAAAACATGAAGTGGAGTCCTTGGGGTTGTCTGAGCTGGGTGGTTTTCTTGCAGATGTTTCATTACCCAAACTAGGTAACATTATCAGTGCTAGAAGGGAGGAGGAGGAGGAGGAGGAGGAGGAGGAGGAGGAAGAGGAGGAGGAGGAGGAGGAGGAGGAGGAGGAGGAGGACTGTAGGATCCTTGGTGCTCTCTGAGCTTGCTTGTTTTCTTGCAGACATTTCATTATTGAACTAGGTAGCATCATCAGTGCTTCTAATCTTGTGTTCTAATAAAATCATCAGTGGATTGAAGAGGTTACCTAGCTTGCTTCTGAAACATCTGCAGGCAACCACCAAGCTCAAGAAGAACACCACAGTTGAACCTTGAGCTACAAATACTCCTTTATGTCAAAAACATGAGGTTCCTTCTTTCTCCATTAGGCCAAACCCAGCCAAGTTCTTTTCAACAGCAGAGATGAAGAACACGCAAGTTTCTTCTCTTACCTGGAAGCAAAAAAGACAGTGGCTTAAACCATTAAAGCAGGAAATATGTGGTGATCATTATCACGGAGCTGATTCATGGTGTCCCAGATCTTCCTAAGGCAAATACAGCACTTTGTCCAACAGCAGGACTGGCTCTTTGAAGCACTTAGACTCAAGATGTACAGGAGGTCTACCTTATTCTGTGAACAAAGCAAAAACCTGGGGGGGGAGCTAAAACCTGATGTAAACTACTTCCTGTTTTTTCATCACAGCATCTCTGGGGTTTTCCATCAGTTGCTTGGCACAATCCAGCTCTTCCAGGAAAGAGGAGTTAATGAGTTCTTTCCCACAGAGACTTTGAAGGAGCTTGATATGGTTCAGTAGCATTACTGATATCATTTTGGTGATATACTCCAGGAAGCCATGAATAATTAAATCTTCATTTGCATATCTAAGGCTTTCTTTTGTGAAAATCAGGCAGTCTTCCCCTCCCACCTGCAAAAGGAAAATTTCAATGTAACCAAACAACAATGGACAAATAGATTATGCCAGCAATCTTGGGTGTCGTCTGTTTTTATGATCCATTACAAAGCTAATACAAATCTGAAGGAATGTGAAGGAACGCTTGGGGAAAATAAACTATTTGAAAAATGCTGGAAAACTAATATGGAAGATCATGTGGTTCTTCTTCTTCTAGAGAAGAAGTCCTCCCACCCCCCAAAAAAATGATTTTCTGGAGGTATCCTGGATTACAGTGATCATCATTTGTAGGTAGAAGAACCACTTGTCATCGGGAGATAATAAGAACCGTGGTCCAACCTAGGTAAGAGGAGCTGATTGAGATCTAATACTTTAGAAAGGGGGACGAGGAAAAGAAATACATTTGATGAAAATGGAATGGCAGAAAACAGCCGTGGATGGATGGAAGGAAGCTAGCAAAGAAGCCAGCAGTAGTTTTTTTTTAGAAGCAGGGGTTCTAATTTGGATATTGTAAATTTATTACCCCTTGCCGAAAAAGTAAACTTACACACTGGAGGCCAACAAGGAATGGGGGAAAAAAACAAAAGGTCTCTGGGGTCTCATGCAATCAAACATGTCTTCATACTCATGAATCATCAACCTTCCAGCGATGACCTGCCTTAACAGGAGTGACAGTGTAGTCACCCCTGGTGTCTGAAATTATTGAAGAGAACAAAATGAGGATAATGTAAAACATAGAAGAGCAGTTTTGGTCACCACGATGTAAAAAAGATGTCGAGACTCTAGAAAGGGTATAGAGAAGAGCAACAAAGATGATTAGGGGGCTGGAGGCTAAAACATATAAAGAACGGTTGCAGGAATTGGGTATGTGTAGTTTAATGAAGAGAAGAGTGAGGGGTGACATGATAGCAGTCTTCCAATCTCTCAGGGGCTGACCCAAAGAAGAGGGAGTCAAGCTATTCTCCAAAGCACCTAAAGGCAGGACCTGAAGCAACGGATGGAAACTCATCAAGGAGAGAAGCAACCTGGAACTAAGGAGAAATTTCCTGACAGTTAGAACAACTAACCAGTGGAACAACCTGCCGCCAGAAGTGGTGAATGCTCCAACACTGGAGGTTTTTAAGAAGAGACTGGACAGCCATTTGCCTGAAATGGTATAAGGTTTCCTGCCTGAGCAGGTGGTTGGACTAGATGACCTCCAAGGTCCCTTCCATCTTTATTATTATTATTATTATTATTATTATTATTATTATTATTATTATTATTATTATTATTATTATTATTATTATTATTATTGAAAGAAACCCCCCCCAAAAAAGGTTGCAAACCTTCATTGTCTATATCCAGTTTTTCTCTCCTAGGTGTTTTATGCAACTCACTATTCATTTGACAGGAAATTACTTACCAGAAGCGTGGATTTTGACGCAACATCATTTAGTTTCTTATGGACTGTTTTTCTTGCTGCGCTCTCCTACAGGCTCAGTTGGACTTTTCTCTGCTGGAGTTTTGCTTTTTTTTTTTTTGTTGGCTAGCTTTTAAGGAAAATATTTTTGTTTTGTTTTGACGCTTTCATCTGTGAAGCTCTTTTATCTCTCTGTCTTTGGAGAGGTTATACGTTTTGCCCAGTTTCTCCTTAAGTGCAGAGAAAAGACTTTTTTTTCCCCTGCAGACGTCCCTGCAAAAGAAGCACTGTGAAGTGGTACCATTTGGGGCGATGAGATTTAATTTGTGAGTTTGGGTCTTGGGAAGCTGACCTGCCAATCTAAAGCTTCATAGCTCTACCGGTCCAGGGGAAACGAAAACTCCAAAGTTCATAATGGAGCAACAGGGCAACATTTCTGCTTTTTCAAAAGAACTGAACTGTGGATGATCAGATCTCAGCTGAACACTATATTTTCGATTACAGGGACAGTTTGACAATGGTACCCATTATCCAGTATATGAATGGGCAGGCTGTGGCCCCAAAGGAGAAGTATGGGTAGGTAGCCCAGAAATTTTCTCATCCATCCCTGGAGTCCTTCTCCAGGCCACAGTGCTGAAATTCAGCAATTTCCAATTATTTTGAGAGTCTGCGAATGGAATAAAATAGCTATGTCAAAAACACACAGAGTGTTACAATGCTTCTCCTATCAATGGAAAACAGGTCCAAATGTCTGGCTATCTCCTCCAATAACATCGAACATAATTGACCACTGTTGAAGATCTGATATGTCACAGTGCTGAAGAGCTGATATTTCACAGGGCTGCTTTTCCAGGGATGTCTGCTAGGTGGCTATTTGCTGAGGCAAACATGGTGTCATATCAGTTTCTCGTGGTTCTTGAGTTGTTCCTCTGAATCTGTCATTCAGGATGTTCCTCCAATGTTGCTCATCAGAAGGAGAAACCAAACAGAGAAGGGATTGGAAAGGTCTCCTTCCCTTACACTCTGCAGACAGAGTGAAATGTTGGGTATTGCTCTGTTGTTGTTGTTTTTGCTGTGGTGACAGAGCCTAGCAATTGATTGCTCAAAATGTAAGATTCCAAAGCAATTGTCAAGTACTTTTCTACCTGGATTGTCTTGGTTAAAGATGTGCTGTCTTAAAAGCTTTTTGCTGACCCAATCAGGAATTTCACTGGCCTGAAACACTTTGCTGGTTCATCTTCACCTTTCTCTCTTACTTATTTTTCTGTAAATAATATCTTTATTTTCCATTATGTCACACAAGTCAGCCAGCCCTCCCTGAAGATGTGACGCCAAAGTTTCCAAGTGGGCCTCCTTCTTAGCCTGGAGTGAAATCTACAACAAATATTTCCATGCAGATATGTTAGCAGAATTCCCGTAAGGAAGGTGAAGGTGAGTTTCCAGCATTAAGAATTTCCAACCAAGATGACCATACATTTTGAGAACTCTGCAAGCTGAGGGCCACCCACTTGGAGGTGATCAGGTTGAGGAAGGCTGATGTGCACAGCTGCTCGCTTTTATTTAAGATACAGAACAGGTTCATGTGGCCATAGAAATATCTATAGCACAATATCTAAAGCAAAAACTCTAAGTGTCAATTCCCAGAAACTTGCAGCTTTCCAAATCTGAAAGTATTTTCCAAACTGACAATGATCATAAACCTACAAGGCAAATTCTTTCAGGTCTGATGAATTACAAATTTCCTTATCTCAATAAGGAAGATCCTAAGGTCACATTCAGAGAAGACTGACATTATTTCTGTTAACAATACCAAGGCTAGACATCTTCTTGAGAAGCCATATAACTTAATTTTGGATTCAATATGTCCTGGGAGAATGTCCCAGGTGTCTCCTGTGACAATCAATAAGTCTTTTGCTCTTTAAGTAGAGGTGGAAGTTCAAAGAAGCGTTTTACACATCATGACAATTGCACCTTTGCACCAAACTGTACCCAGAGGTATTTAACAAACCACACAATCTGAAGATGAACAGCAAATATGTGTTACCAGCAAAATGTTGTGGAGATTGATGTCAACTTTAAAGCAGGGATGAGGGAAGGAATGAGTTTTGAGAGACGACTATCAGAAAATAATGAGGATGAACAAGGCAAGAAAAGTTTCAATCTTTTTCAGGTCTGATAAATCATCAGTGTCAGAAGGATGGAATTTAGTCAACAGGGGGGTAAATAATGATGCCTTTAATAAAGAACTCTAAGAATGTTTTGATGTGACATAAACAGCTACAGGGAAAAGGAATCAAGGTGTCTTGAGTAGAAAGTGATGAAGGCCAGCATGTTTTCATTACAGGCTTCTCATAAACATTTAATAAGAACCTGGCTGACTATTTAGGGGAAGAAAACCCATTGTGAAGAACACACTCTCAAAAATGTGGGAAGAGCTGGTTGTTGGGTGTTGCTGTTTCTGCTGTAAAATACACCAGCATCCAGTGGGATTAGAAAAAATGGGAAGTGACTGATTGTGCTGTTATTTGCCAAAAAATTAAAAATAAGAATACCCAAGTTTATAGAATCACAGTGTTGGAAGATTCCATAAAGGCTTTCAAGGGCTACCTGTAAGGGAAAGAGTGACACACCTGGGGGTAGGGTGAAAAGGGGCATCAGCCTAGAATCCCTATGTAGTCCCAAGTGGACTAAGTCTAACTTTCCTTGAATCCCATTGATCCTTATCTAACTCCTAGCAGGTGCCAACTGTTAGCTGAGAAGATTCCTGTGCACAGGAATGAGTAGCAATAAACCAGTTTAACTGGGCCTTCACTCTGGACCTGATCTTTCGTGCCTAACATCACCTCAATTAGAAATGAGGGATCCAAGTCAAATCTTACTTCACAAATGACTTCCTAGTCTTTCCTTGAATATCTCTACTTAAGAGCAACACACCTTCAGAATAACAAGCACTATTGATCTGCTTTTATGATTAGGACCAGCTTCCCTGTGTCTCTTCCTGTAACTGAAGGCTATATCTGGGATTAAGAACAAAATGGCAAGATCCTGGATTTCATTGGAACGAATCTGCATTTTCCTTCTCCTAATACTGGTAGGGCTTCTCTGACATTTGAACTCAGTGCATCTAGCATCGAAAAGGCTGAATTATACTGTGAATAAATCTCTTCATTCCTGGTTCAAGGATTTGAAAGTGAACAAACTTACCAGTAGCAATTATTTATTTCCTTGATTTATATGTGGCTTTTTGTTCCAACAGAACACATTTACAATGTCAGAATCTCTGCATTTCTTCTCTCTCTGGCCAAAGGGTAGAACTAAATTAATCTCCCTCTATTTTTAGGTTACCCTAGGAAGTAGAAAAGGTGAATTTCCATAGATTCACTTATTTATCCTGATGATGTTGCTTAGCTGGGTAATGAAAGGTCTCCAAGCAAACAACCAAGCTCAGACAGCACCAAGGACTTCACTATACAATTAACTGTAACTTAAGCTTAATTGAATTTAGCCTTTAGATTTTAAATCTTTTTAACGTTCTTATTTCATTGCATTTATTTTTAAGTGTTTCAGTCTATCTATTCCACCCATAGGTTTTGAAAGTCCAGTGTCAAATAACTTATTTTGTGAGTTAAATCATCCCTGGGCATTCCCCCCCCCCCAAATGCTTTATAAAGGAACCTTCATTAATTTCTCAGACACATGTTGTTGTATTAATATTTAGATTTCTAACACTCAAAAAGGAATTATTCAAATGCATCATTATGGTGGCTAGCAGTTTGAATTAACATCTCCAGCTTCCCTTAGAGATCAAGAGATATCCATGGTTGGGAAAAAAAGGCCTGACCTTTTGACTGCTTAAATATTTATGGCCATTCAGAGAATTCTGCTTATAAAAGATAGATTTAGTATTTGCAAGGTCTTCAGGCATGTTGTCTACAGGAAATATTAACTCTGATTAGTTTAACTGTCTATTTGACTCATTCTTCAAAAACATCTTGGATGTGCTGCTCAACCAAACATGTGATTTTTGTCTTTGCATGGTTCTTTTTAACCATATTTCTCATTCCTGTCACTTGATAGTTGCCTGCCTTTTGCTGCTGAAAATTCTTTAATCTCTCAGTTCATTGACAAATTCATTCATAATCTGAATTATGGGAAATGGCTGAGGTTGTAGACCAAGTCAAATAAAAAAAAGATAGTCAATTCCTAAAACTGTAAGAGCCTTGGTGGAGCAGTGGGCTAATGCCTCCTTAAGTAACACCAGCTGCCTGCAATTAGTGCAGGTTTGAGTCCCACCAGGCTCAAGGTTGACTCAGCCTTCCATCCTTCCGAGGTAGGTAAAATGAGGACCCAGATTGTTGGGTGCAATTAAGCTGACTTTGTAATAATGCCGCTTGGGGTGTGTGTGAAAGCCCTAATAAGCAGGCATATACATAGAATGAAGGCTACTGCTAAGCTTGTAAGCCGCCCTGAGTCTTCGGAGAAGGGCGGGATATAAATGGAATAAAAATAATAAAAATAAATAAATAAAACTGGGCATTCAGACAGATCAGCCATCAATAAACACAAAGAAATCAATCATCTTTACATACCATTTAAAATCTTCAACCCAAAGTCATGTGAGACTACCTGTTGCAGAGGACAGGGATGAGCTGGAAGGTGGGGTCAAGCATGATATTGGTTTGGAGTCATTGCGTTTCCACAAGAGACGCAAGTCCAGCACTTCATGAATTAACTTTTATCTAGCCCCAATTTATCTTTGACTGTTAGTTGACCAGATTCTTCTGTATAGGCAGCAACAATAAACTCTTCAGTCTTTTGAACTCGGCAAAGACTCCTTGTGCCTGACTATACCAAAAGCCCTGAATTCATCTCTTTAAAGCCTACATTCAGATATGGAGGAAGCAAAAACAAAGAAACAAAACTGTTATCAAGAAGAAGAAGAAAAAACCAAACAAGTATGGCAGGGCAGACTACCTGATATGAATAACCAGCAAACTTTACTCCCTCGTGTCCTGATAAGGTTTCCTAGCTTGGGAATAAGACATCTGCAGGAAAACAACCTCAGAGGAGACGAAGACCTGAACAGTTCAATCCTGAGCAAGAGACATTCTCCAACCTTGAAGTTGTGCTCATTGCTACACCACGTGGCAGCAGATTCTCAAGTATGGCTAGGATTTCTTGTTCCAAACCAAATCATTGTATCAAAAATCACAATCAGAATCCCCTGATCTGCTAGAAGCACTTCTAAAGGACCTGGAGTCTTTTGGAATCTTTCTTGACAGAGCTGGAAACTGTCCTCACGGTCTCTTCACTCCTGGTTCTTGTCAAAAAGATAAAAAGCCTTTGAACTGAGATGCTCTATTTTATCAATAGCCCTGAGCAGATCAGACTCTGAACTGTGGGAGATGCAACCTAATTTCCATTTAAATATAGTGGGAGTTGAATCTGGTGTTCACGGAGCCCCAATTTTGCAGTCTAATGTTAGGGTCATTCAAAATTTCCCTTTTTTGATGAGCTCCTGGACTGAGGAGTAGACAAGCCTGTTTGAAGTTCAGAGAAGAGAAAATAAATTCAAGTGTTGCGCTTTCTGTTACCTTGCAGTTTGTTCCCCCTAATTAAAACATGCTAATTGGTTCACATGACTTTTGGAGATGAGTCGCACCACCTGCATGGTGCCTGCTTCCCCCCCCCCCCGCCATTTGTAATATATAAATGTTATTAATGTGAATGCATTAAATTCACTTTGGGGTTGGCCACATTCCAGGATTATATAATCAGAGAAAACAACTGGAAGACCTATTTCATATGGATAAGGAAGGCTGTGGCTCATGTCTCGGTTATAACTTTCTGAGAAGTTAGTAATTATTTTGTCTCTGACTTTCAAATCACCTCTGAACAAGTCAGAAAAGCACAGCTCTTGAAAAAAGGAGAGAAAAAATCACCCTGAAATGCTAATATTTAATGACTAATGCTACTTCATTTGAAGAGAACTTGGTTGGGCATGAGGGAGAAAGGGAAAAAAAAGAGAATTCAATTAAATGCTACAACATCTTCGCTTTCCTTCTTATTAAATTTACCATAGAATTACTTATATTCATTCTGTTCATTTATTTGTTTTGCAAGGTTTGCAAATTAAGCTGGACTCTCAGTAGCTTAAACTACCAGTACCATCAATTAAGATCTCAGCATCTTAGGCTAAATCATATGGTGAATGATTGAGTCTAGTGCAACAAAGAGAAGGACCAGGGGAGATAGGATAGCAGTGATCCAATATTTAAAGGGCTGCTATGAAAAAAGGGGGTCAACCTATGTTCCAAAACATCAGAAAGCAGGACAAGAAGCAATGGATGGAAACCTATCAAGGAGAGAAGTAACTTAGAACTAAGGAGAAACTTCCTGACACTTAGAACATTTAATCAATGGAACGGCTTGCCTCCAGAAGTTGTGGGTGCTCCATCACTGGAGGTTTTTAAGAAGAGATTGGACAGCCATTCATTCAGAATGGTATAAGGTCTCCTGATCAAGCAGGGGATTAGAAGACCTCCTCCAAAATTCCTTCCAACCATATTATTCTATATTCTATTTGTTTAGTCTACTTGGTCCAGTTGCTTCTGAAGAACTATTTTTATAGATTATGGATGTGATAGTTTTGTGAGTTTTTATTTTATTCAGCTACGTTTGTTTATGTCTGATTTTTTTCCTATACGTGTCTCTATATTTTGAGCTTATCTTAGACATCCACAAGTGGAATGGCAAAAATTACATTT
This sequence comes from Vipera ursinii, assembly GCF_947247035.1. Lineage (NCBI taxonomy): Eukaryota > Metazoa > Chordata > Lepidosauria > Squamata > Viperidae > Vipera > Vipera ursinii. Next base: position 2,778,277 of record NC_139525.1, on the reverse strand, counting down.
CCTAAAATAAGTATCAGCTCATCAAGTTTGCTTTTTGAGGGGAATTTGACCATATATGGTGTAGAAGAGAGGGAAAGGATAAATAATCTGGAGGAAAAAAAATGAAAATGTTATGGTAGACATTCCAAGGGCATTGTCCTGAATATGGAATGGATGGAGAGATGAGTCTACTTTAACAGTTATATTCATAATATTTGAGATATGAACCAGTAAATATATAGGAGAATTTAAAGAACATGTATGTCTGTTGAGATCCATACTTTTGAGTCAGAGATCACTGTTCAAAGAAACTGAACACAAATGCATATATTAGAGAAAATGTAGAAAACATCTGATTCAGTAGAAAAATGTCTGTAGGGCAGAGTTTCTCAACCTTAGCAACTTTAAGATGGGAGGATTACAACTTCTAGAATTCCCTAACCAGCGAGCTGTAGAGGGAATTAAAGCATGATGGCTAAAGAATTCTGGGAGTTGAAGTCCATAAATCTTAAAGGATGTTGGCTGGGAGATTCTGGGAGCTGAAGTTTCCTCTCTTAAAATTGCCAAGGTTTGAGAAACACCGCTCCAGGGCAAGGTCAACCCCAACATCTAAGAACTGTGCATGAAGTTGTGTAACAATATTCATACAATTATTGGCGGTCTTATATATCCACAATGAGTCGAGCAGATCTAGCTTGGCAGATGACAAATTTTGTGAAAATAAAATGCATTGTGGAGAAAACATGCTACTTTATGAGTGAAAGTCCACTAATTGTCAGTCTTGCAATGCATTACTGCTCTTTATGCAGAAAATGTTCCCTGAATCCTTGTGTAGCCAAAGGGCTGACACTCAAGACGACAAAGCTGTGGGCACTTGAATTCAAATCTTGAAATATCTAGCAACTGAGAACTAATTGGGGGCCACTTCAGTTCAACATTACAATTTGTCACCCCATCTCAGAGACCAGAAGTTTAATTACCAGAAGCAATTGATACTTAAACTGATCAATCACAAATTTTGTTCTAATGATATAATGTTGTGCTGTTCATTAACTGATAATGAACTCCTTTGTTGAGAGCATTGGGGATTCCTTTTTCTAACACGAATGGTTCAGTTTTTATTTGAGGGCTTTTAAGTGAAGACTTTCATACATGCTAATGTGTGGTTGGGCTATTCAGAAGGAAAACAGAGGCTGTTTCATGTCAGATCATAACATGGATGGTATTAATTTATGTTATGATAGCACAGCGTAGTGGTTCCAATAGAAGAATAGAAAAGACCAAGTTGCTAGCGCAACTATCTGCTATTTTACAGAGCAGTGGCAACCACTTGCAACTTTTCTGTAAGGTAGGTTTGCACTAAGACATAGCAACTTTCTCCTAGGAAGGAGGGGAGGGAACAGAACCATGAGCTTTCAGCCCTTTGAGGTAGGTCAGCTCTGGAAAAAAAATTCAAGGACTCGAGAAAAGTTGTAGGATATGATAGCAAAAATTTGAAAACTTACTAGTTTTCTTACATGAAAACTGGCAGGGCCCTCTCCTCTCAAGTACTTTGGCTGACCTTCTCTGCTCCTGCCTTTTCTCTGCCCTACGTGCTCTCGGATGAGGTGCAAAAGGCAGCTCCTCCTCCTATTCACTGGCCGTCGGCCACTGCAAACTTTTCCCAGCTGAAGCCTCCACCAATCCATTCTGGCTGGCCCTTCAGAGCCATCAGTCAACTCAGTACTTGACGTGCCAGGGCTGACATCTGAGGAGGAATCTGGGGAGTCGTTCAAGGGAGACATCACGCAGAGTGAGTTTGGATCTATTTTTCTGGGCTGATCCAGTCCAACTGGAGAAGCACCCAGAGATTGGTATTTGCAGAGCAAATGGAAGGATGTGCTTTTGGCTTCAGCTGAAAGAAAAGGCCATCCGAGTTTGCTTTGGGAATTAGTGAGTCAACACAGTTGTTTGATTTGCTTTGATAAACCCTCAGAGTAATGAAATTTAAGTCAGCCTCATTAGCATATTTAAATTCACGAAATGAGTTCCCCTGGCTAATTCCTCCATTGACTCACTTTATGAAAACAAAAAGAAGCCCCAACAGAATTGAAAATTAGGCAGATTTTCTTCAAGCCCTGGCTGAAAATTCTTTCTTTCCACCTGCTGATGAGATGATGTGATGAGCTAGCTAGACAAACAGACAGATGTGCTTCTGACCATGAAACATTGTCATTTAGTCTGACAACCTATTGGTTTTAACTATTTAATCAAAAGGGGCTTGGAGCATTGAAACAGACTGCCAATATTGCCAACCCAAGGCTTGATGGATTGATTTGATTTGTGCCCACCACAATCAGATTGTCTCTTGGCTATTTACTAATATATAAGCCACCCAGTTTTGTGCCACTTTATGCAAAGAGAGCGATACAGGTCAATGTAATCCTAGTAAGGGTATAGTACTGTTGGAAACCATCTGAGGTTCTCAACAACCCAGCTGCTTCCAGCTCTCCTTAAAAAGTCTAGACACAAATTTGATTTTTTTTTAATTATTGAATTGAACTAGGATTTCTTTCCCATAAATGTGGGTCATCCAAGTGATAATCACAATCCGTTGCAACTTCTGATAATGCTTCTAGTGTGGTAATCAGAATTTATTGCAAAATCTAGTGTGGTCGCCCAAGTATTAACCAGTTCCAAGCCTGCTTAGCTTTCTTCAGGATCAGTTTAGATGCTGCCAGCTGGGCTTTGTATCTTCAAGGTGGACATCTGCCACTCATAGAATAACCTAATCACCAAACTTCTCTTCAGTTACTCCAAAATGATTGTCCCAAAGGGGGTTCTTCCAAAAGGCAACTGGACTTCCTTGTTTCTTTTTCTTTAAAAAGTTTGAAAACATTTTGCTTCTCATCCAAGAAGCTTCTTCAGTTCTGAAGAAGCTTCTTGGGTAAGAAGCAAAATATTTTCAAGCAAGCCATCAAGCAAACAAAAACAAAAAAGTCCAGTTCCCTTTTGGAAAAAGCACCTTTGGGACAACCATGACTTGGGATGATGGAGAATCTCCATAGACACTCCAAAAGGATTCTTTTTAAAAAAACACACAATGTCATGTCCCAAGGATTCACAATCACACCTTCCTTAATCATATTTTATGTCCCTATAAGTAGAAAGCCACCATGTCAGCTAGAAGACTTGGTGGATACTCTTGTCTTCCAAGATCTGCTTTTCTATGGGCAATGTGATTTTTTCCTGTATGCTGCAATCCATGTTTCCAGATGTCCACTTCCCATTAAAGCCAGTATCTCCATACGTATGCAACTGAGGCTATTTTTTTTAAAAAAAGCAAAAGATTAAAGCTAGCTAAGTCAAAATATTCATTATACATTCAATGATAAAATTCTTGGATGGTGCCACTTTGTGTTTAATCTCTACATGAGAAGATCCTTGTGTTTCTCCAGTGTTCATGGATATATTCCATGCCACACCTCTAAATAGTTTTCAGCATGATTCAGGTACCGGCAAAGCTCCATTTATTGATGTACAAAATATATGGAATTGGATTTCTTGTTTGGGTTCTGAGAATAGAGTAGAAGGGGCACAATTGTTCTCTATCAAAATATTTCCTTCTAGTCCTCACTGAATCAGGTTGAGTGATTGCTCAAAGATCTGCTATTCCATTATGGATTGTTCTGCCCGGTGGTTCTTAGCGCATACTTATAAAAATACATTGGTAATTCAAAATCATGATGGATGTAGACTTTTAACTGGATTCAGAGTTCATATTTAGAGCTTGAGCGGCATCTTGGCATCAATCTTTCATCACAGAAGGTCACCTTTGTTCAGGATCGTGCAATGATTGCCACAGCTGGGTTTCCCTTCAGATATGTTTGATCTATTATCTCAGAAATGACTAAAGACAATCAGAACAGTTCATCCATCAGTAAGATAGGGACCCGTCTCTGGCTAATATGGTTTGTGAGGGACAGATCTGGGCTAAAAATCATTTCCATCATTTGATGCCATTCATCTTTTGCAACAAGCATCTGGTTAAACAAGCGAGTTTATGCTGTTTATTACCAAAGGGAGTAGCTATCCTAATTCCCCATTCTCTGATCTCAGGTATAGTTCGAAAGCAATCATGTTTTACTGAAAGATCAGATATCATGCAGGAGAAAACCCAACAGCAACCAAAGAGCATTTCGATTGCTCCCAGAATTTATGTTGCCAAGGGAGAAATTTGCTGAGTTTCGCCCCATTTTACAACTTTTCTTGCCACAGCTGTTAAGTGAATCACTGAAGTTAAATTAGTAGTAACATGGTTGTTAAGTGAATCTGGCCTCCCCCTTTGTCAGAAGGTCACAAAAGGGGATCACGTGACAGCCCCCCGGGACACTGCAACCATCATAAATGTGAGTCAGTTGTCAAGCATCTGGATGTAAATCACGTGACCATGGGGATGCTGCAATGGTCATTAAGTCATTGGTGGAGCAGTGGGCTAATGCCTCCTTAAGTAACACCAGCTGCCTGCAATTAGTGCAGGTTCGAGTCCCACCAGGCTCAAGGTTGACTCAGCCTTCCATCCTTCCCAGGTAAGTAAAATGAGGACCCAGATTGTTGGGGGCAATAAGCTGAATTTGTAATAATGCCGCTTGGGTGTGGGGGGGGAAAGCCCTAACAAGCAGGCATATACATAAAATGAAGGCTATTGCTAAGCACATTGATTTGTGCTTCTTAGATTGTAAGCTGCCCTGAGTCTTCGGAGAAGGGCGGGATATAAATGGGATAAAAAAAAGTGTGAACAATGGTCATAAGTCACGTTTTCAGTGCCATTGTAACTGAATAGTCACTCAATGAACTGTTTAAGTTGCCTACTCTATGTCACTTCCCCTCCTTTCATTCTGCATGTATCAATAGCAACAGTAAGTAATAATTATGTGTTCCCAATAACCACAGAATAGAAAGCATGTGTGTAAAAGTGCTAAAGGTGTTCAAAGGATCATGAGGGAGGTTCAAACCACCTTCAGGTCTCCACCGCCCAATTTAAAGGGGACTTTGATAAATTGGAGCAAGTCCAAATTCAGAGAAGGACTACAAAGTCCAGAGAAGAGGAATCAAGTCCACAAAAGGGCTACTGAGATGGTGACAGGTCTGGAAACAAAAATCTACAAGGAATGATAGTAAGAACTAGTCATGCTAAGCTTGCAGAAGAGAAGGTCAAAAGGGGATACAAAAGCTGTCTTCAAATATCTGATGGGCTGTCACATTGTTGAGGACATATCTTACTTGCTCCAGAGGGAAAGACCAGAACTAATGGGATGAACTTTCAAGGATGGAGCTAGAGATAAGACCCACCTTGGCAGGAAGGATTGTCAATCAGTAGAATAAGTTACTGCCTGGAGCAGTTTCTTCTCTTCACCGGAGGCTGGATAGTCATCTAACAGGTGGATTGTTGTTGTTTTTTTTGAAGAGTCCTTCAAAGAACATTTCTCCTTTCACCTCCTTTCACATCAAATCATGAAAGTCTGGGGCAATTCTACAAATGCCCAAAGTCTATATTGCAAAATAACAAAACAAAATTGACTTGAAGGTTTTACCCCCAAACAAATAGCAAAATTGGGAGTTGCTATAAGGGCAAGAAAGAACCAGAACAAGATAGATAACTGGAAAGGAGGGGGGTTAAAAAAAGAAAAAAAACCCCACCACTAATGAGGATCCTGCACAGTTTTAAAATTCTAGCTACGTAAATAAATTATTGTTTAATTCAAAATCTCAGGCCATTCTATAAAGAATGAATAGGGCCTAAGAGTACAATTGTCACAAACAGAACTCTAAAAACTTACTAAGTTTGAAATTGCTCCAGACAGAAACCTCGAAACAGAGAACTCAAAAGTCATTTGACTTTATTAAATTGTGCTTGCTCTGAGTATTGGCTGGCCAGGCAAAATGTAGGATGCCGGGAAGATCAGAAGTGGTCAGCAGACCAAGGTGGATCTTCAAAAGTCCATTTAAATTCATGGCAGTAGTGTAGTTGTTCTGTTTGACTTTCCAAACATTTCAATGTTCCCACACTCTGTGGTCTGAAAAGAACCATCTGTGACCTTGGTCATCAACAACCCAGAACCTTCTATATTGTCTACTCATACGTCAGTGACTTTAGCTACCTATAGTGTTTTTTTTTTGCCTTAATAATCTCTAGTTTTAGCCATGGCATGGCCATATCTGAAATTTGTTTGTGGAGTCCTTGGTGGTCTCTGAAACTGATGATTAGCTTACAGACATTTCCTTATTCAACTAGGTAACATCATCAGTGAGAGAATATGGGGTTTGTTACCTATTTATATATGGCAGTTTGCCCTGCCAGTTTTGATGGACTCTGCTTTCCTCCTTGACAGTTCTTTGATTTGTCTGTTTGCTTACTGGAAGTAAACACAGAAAAGTGAAAATGCCCATTAGAATTATTCCACTCTTTGAATGAGCTTTTTGGAAGTATTTAGCCCATAAACTAGCATAATTTATAGTACATTTGCATTCAAACAGAAGCTCCCTCTTTCCCATTCATAATTTACTTGCAATCGCGGTGGGAAAATATGGGGGAAAAGTATCAGGTTGTTGTTGGTTTTTTGACTGCACAAATATGTTTCTCACTGTTCTTGGATTTGTTGAAAAGAACTTCATTGTTTGTAAGAACTCCCTTCTTAGATTAATATTCTTGTGCCTGAGAACAGGATAGATTAATTTAATTCAATCTGTAGTTCTGTAAATTAGTATATAACAATGTGTTGCGGGTATTTAATTTGATTGATTATTTAATTTGTCTCTTTTAATAAATAATAATTGTACGCCACACACCTTACAAGCTTGGGTTACACGTGTGCATTTCCTAAAGCAGTACATCCCCAGACATCATCTTTACTATTTAATATGTGCCCTGTTTTTTTTTTATAAGAAAAGGTGAACACAAAATAGTGTGCTTCAGTAAATTGTTCTGGTTGGATGTTTATGAAACAACAATACTGATTTCCACTTCTCTCCTTTTCTCTCCTGTAGATGCCCATGGAAAGAAGAAATTCTTCAACAGTTTCTCAGAGGCTCTTAGCAGTGAGAGCAGAAGGATTTCGGACAAAGAAAGGACACGCAGAAAGAGGATTTTTCACCCTTTTGCAATTGAATCAAAGACAGAGAAGTAGGTTTTCTGGAAAAGGTTCCATCAGAAAAAAATGGATTCTTCACTGTGCAAATGACTGTAATTCTAATTAATACATTCATCTCGGTACTCATAGACCTCATTATATTGAAATATATCACATGATGGGAGGGAAGCAGAGCTGTGAAATCTCTGGATCTGCAATTTTAGAACAGTCACAGGAAAGTTATGGACTGAGAAGAGCAGCCATAGAAATTGAATGAATGAATGAATTTAATGGATGAATGAAAGAAAGAAAACAAAGATCCAAGAAGGTAAAGGTTGACTTGTCCAAGTGGAATCTTTTCGGTGGAAAATTTCTCAGTTTGATGGTAGACCCATAGATGGTAGACCCATGGAGAGAAGATTGTGTCATAAAAGTAGACATTCAGACATTTAGATTGATGATCTCCAAACTTTCAAATCCAGAGTGACAAAGATTCGGGATAAGAACAGGGAGAACCAGATTCTATTTGTCCCACAGCCATTGAAACTCACTGGATAACTTGGGCCAGTTCAGCCTCAGCTACCTCAGTGGATTGCTGTTGAGGGGCTGAAATGACAGTAGATCCTCAGAGAGGCCATCTTGAATTCCTTGAAGCAAAGTGAGATACAATTCCAATGAAAGAATAAACAAATAAATGCAGGAATGCTGCTCTTCTCCATTCCCAAATGTTCTTCTCTTTTCTAGTTCACAGAATTCTAGAGTTGGAACCCACAACCTCTACAGGGAGATGTTCCACTGTTGTACGCATCTTACTGTGGTTCCACGTCTAAAGCCAATGCTCTTTTATTAAACAGTGGAAAAAGATTCCTGCCTCCATCCAGCCCTACCTTAGATGACCTCAAGGGTCTTGAGGTATCTGCCATAGCTTCATTAGAGTGGATGGTTCAACAATTCAGCCTCACCAAATTTAGCTGGAGATCTTTGGTCATTCCAAGCAAAGAAGCCAAGGACTTCCACTAAAAGTTGTCAAGCCACCCCCACCCCGCCCCCCGATCTTCCCTCCAGTCCAGATAAAAAAAGGAAACTCAGCTCCCAGCACCATCTGCTCACTGCCATTCTAAAACAAGTGTTGCTTGTGTTCTTTTTCTCAAAGTCAACATCATGCCAAAAAAAGAGAAAAATAACGGGCTGTGAAAAGGACAATAACATATAACAACCACTGCCGTGAGTGGTTCAAAAACCGTAAATACCACAGAGGGGACTCCAGTAATTTGGCCGGACTAATCTTCCTCTCCGGCCTTATCCACTGTTCATTTTCTAGGCAATTTCCATTTTTTACTTTGGTTTATTTTTTCCTTCAGGCGCATGGAATGGTGGCAGACAGCACATATGGTCTGGATGCTAGCAATCTGTTGGTATAAATATACAGCCAGCTTGACTGTGACTTGTGTTGTTTTTTTTAAACTTTCATTGTCTAAAAGTGGATGCACACAAGTCATAAACACCTCTTGGCAAGAGGTTTTTTTTAAAAAACAAAACAAAACACCAAACCAACAAAGAGCAGAGGAAAGGCACAATCTGTCCAAGACAACTGGTGTTACACATTGCTAAGCTGATGCTAAGAGTTGCTACATATATAGGGCTTATGTTCCACTATTCAGTGAAATGTTTCTCCAAGTCATACAGTCCTCTCCTCTCCTCTCCCCGCCCTTCCTCCACTCCACTCCACTCTACTCCTCTCCACTCTCTTCCTTCCCCCTCCCCTCTGCTCCTCTTCCCTACCCCCCCCCCCCCCGCAGCCTTTAAATCAGATTCAGCTCCTGGTGATTTACAAAATCATTCAGTTTTCTACTGTCTGCTTTAGGGACTGTTTTGATTTCCCAAGGTTGCCTGCAGCCGCTTTCCCCAGACCAGCTTAGATAGTTTTTAAGACCCGCCAAAAATGTTGTCTGTGTTTGTGAGTCTCTCTCTCTGTGTGAAGATATCCCTGACCACACAATTTTTGCTCTTATTTTTCCCCCCAAAGTGGCAAACCTAAAATCTTTCATGCTCTTCCTAGAAATTAACTCCTGCTGCAATCAAAATCACTGTGCTGTATGTTCATTTATATCCTTTCCACAAGATATTTTGTGTATCATTCAGGGCACAGATTGGCACAATTGTGAGAATATATATATATATATATATATATATATATATATATATATATATATATATATATATATATATATATATATATATATATATATATATATATATACATACATACGTACATACGTACGTATACACACACACACGCACACACACACACACACACACACATTCCAATTTGGAAAGCTCTGGAATCCTCACCTCTTTGCTACAGTTCTCTCCCTCTAGATCGATGTTTTGAAGTTGCTTAAATAAAATATGTCTTGCGCCAGGGTGTGTTGTATGTCAAAATCCTCTCAAAAACCTTAAAAGAAGTTTTGACCCGTGGCTATAAGATTCAGTCCTTGAGAGAACCTGCTTTAAGTCTGCTAAGGCCCAAAAAAAGAAAGATAGGCTTTCTTTTTCATTGATTTATAACGTGGTGTGTGACTCTCAGCCTGAATTCTTCACTTCCCATTTCCCTTGATATTTTATGGATTAAAGTACCACATTTACATTTCCACAACACATTTACACTGTTTGCTCTTGCCGTCTCTCTCTGGAGAGGACTAATTTATTTATATATGTATTTACTGAGCTTTTTTCTAATAAGGGCTGTGCAGGAACAGCACATTTCCTTCCGAGTACGCATATATATCCCTAATGCAATATAATCCGAACCCAAGGTAAATAGAACAACATGGCAGTAACTCAATCATATCCATTGATTTCGGCTGAAGGGTGATAGGAAATGCAGAACCCAGATGGAACAGAATTTAAATCTGGGGCTTCTACCCAAGGACGGGTGTTCCAAACGATGGCCAGTCTAAGAAGATCATTTGGAATAAACCTAGTTTTTTTAAGTCATAGAACATTTGGGGAGCGACTGTGTGCCCTATCGTGGTCGTTGGTTTTAGACATCATTCTTGCTGGAGTGTACTCTTCAGCCATTTCTGGTGCCTTGGGATTCATGGCAATGAGAAACGATATAAAAACATTGCAATAAATAAAAGAGGAGCCTCACAGCCTTTGAACTATGCAGGTTACTGTGAGTAGTATCGATCCACGTTCCGTCTCAAGTTAAACTCCTGCTGTAGCTTTTAAAATAAAGCAACATGCTCTTCCTTAAAAGGTCTTCTAATGGTGTGGATCTATTCTCACTTCCACCTTAAACACATGCACACACACACACACACACACACACACACACACACACGGGGTAACGTGGAGGTCAAGAGGACTCCAGAGCTTTCCAGAAGTTGAGAGCTTTGACAGAAGTGGTACTTCATGACCCTGAATGGCTTTCAGTTATGGGAGAGTGACAATCTCATCTAAGGCCCAGTGAGATGAGGCTGGCTGGAGGAAGATAATATTGAAGTCATTCTGAATGTCAGTTGCCTTTCTCCTGAGTGAACCTAGCAATTACCCTTGGAACAGTCTCCTCAGTCAGGCAGCTGCTTCAATTTCTCACCTGTCAACCATCTTCACTCCATATCTGGCCCAGGCAGAGAAGGACAGAAAGCTGGTCTGTACACATACGAGCTTTGCTTGATCAGATCGCGGCCCCCGCTTGACCAGAGTTCTGGATTCTGGAAGTTTCTTTGGAGATCACCTAGTCCAACCTACTAATGTATAGTTATATACATATAATGATATACAATATGTGTTCGTTTGTGTGTGTGTAAAATGATAGATAGATGGATGATAGATAGATAGATAGATAGATAGATAGATAGATAGATGATAGATAGATAGACAAGATTTTTAAGTGTACACCATCCAGTCACTCTGATTATTAGATTTGACAAATAAATTTGACAAATAAATCAATAAAAACATGAAAGCGGAACTCAGATCCCTAATGAAAAAAGAAAGAGTAAAACATGCTTGTGCAAAGAGCAATGTTTAATATATTTATAAATGAAATAAAAACCAGGTTTTAGGTTTGGTTATGACTGAGTTGGTCAGGAAGCTTTCATTAATGTGTGTGTGTGTGTGTGTGTGTGTGCTGACACAGAGACCTTTTGCTACTCTGGCTGTCTCTTCCTGTCTCTCACTTTTTGCCCCTTCCTAAAGTCTCAAGAAATTCAGTCTTTGAATTGATGGCAGGGGGATAATAATAATAATAATAATAATAATAATAATAATAATAATAATAATAATAATAATAATAATAATAATAATTTTATATATATATATATATATATATATATATATATATATATGTAAATTACTAACAAAGAATTAAAGGGAAACTGAGATGCATTTCTGACTCCTTAGTCATCCTCAGTCAGCTATACCCTTCTGAGATTCGAACCTGGGCTGATTGCATACAGCCCAGGTTCGAATCTCAGAAGGGTATAGCTGACTGAGGATGACTAAGGAGTCAGAAATGCATCTCAGTTTCCCTTTAATTCTTTGTTAGTAATTTACACAAATATATGAATTGTCCGGTGTGACTACTGCCTGTTTGATGGCCTTCAAGATAGGCTGAAAACAGGAAATAAAGATTTGCCCCATGTTTGGGGCCTAGCAAGGTAATCTAAATAGTTAACATTTGAAATATATATATATATATATATATATATATATATATATATATATATATATATATATATATATATATATATATATATATATATATATATATATAAAGTTGGAAGGAACCTTGGAGGTCATCTAGTCCAACCCCCTGCTCAGGCAGAAGATGAAGAAGCTTATCTCTCCGTTCACGTGGACGCAAAGGCAGGCACGTGATCTGCTATTTGGTTCACCCCCTCAAACTTCTTGTCATGCAGGAAAGCACATGGGCAGGAATAATTTAATTGCAAGCTGCAGCAATTTGGAGAAATGGTTGGAATTGGATTTATTTACCTCAGCTTTTATGGATTTGTTTATGGGAGACACCTGGAACCAAGCAGCAGAGACATTTTTGCCATAACTGTCTAAAAAACGTATCTGGATGCTGGAACCGGCTTTAGGATATTTTGGGGTTCTGCATCCCACCAGTAATCTCTCCTCTCTGAAATAAATTGATGAAACAGACAAAGAGAAGAGAAATGGAGGCATTCCTTCTTGTCAAAGAACAGCTGAGATGGGAGAGGCAAGGCAACCCTTTGTTGCTCTAATGGTACACAACGATTTCTGGATCCCAATTCAGGAGATGGAGGAGATGGTGGGATTTTCTTCTCGACCTGTCCTTCCTAAATGTTTTGAAGTTCTGGTGGACGTACATTTTCACAAATGAAGATGAATTACATGTATCCCAGGATAGTTTTGCAGGATCCAATCTGGGCCGTCAGCGGGACCAGAGGTTTAGTCTTCCGAGCCTTCAGACTCATACTAGAAGTCCATCCTCAGAGAACTTCTCTCTAACTCTTGAGTCCAAAAGCTCAGAAGACAATGTGTGCATTCTCTGGGAAGCACGGGGGGAAGTTGCCATCCAAGAACAACAAACTTAACTCTGGCAAACCGGGGATAAACAAGCAGCTGGTGCTCAAATGCCACCGCCAGCCGATGCTGAGAAGTGGAGCTCCTGGATTCAGACTTCGCTGGCAGAGTCATCCAGGTGATTCACTGAGGTGTGAAATTGGCATTTTACAGAAGGTGGATTTCCTAACACGCCATCACACAATCGTTGCTTAACTGAATGCTGCCCAATGTGGGTGTGTACATAATGGGGTGTCGGCTGAAAAGATAGAAGTGTGTGTGTGGGGGGGAGGAGTGTATGTTAAATCCATGTTTTAAGAGCCAGCCTTGGTTTTGTTAACGGTTTAAGTAAACCTATTGATCAGGGTCAATGGTTTTTAATCATATCCTTCATTGAAACTTAGCGATATAGAAAACGCTTCCCAAAAGATTTAGACTCTGCTGCTAAGTGGCTGCAAAAGGGGGAAAAAAACATTTTAATGACAGAGACTTCGGGAGCAAATATTATTGTGCTGTGAATTGACAATGAAGTAATGGTAGCTGAAATAATGCCTCGATGTCCTTTAATTGAGTGTTTCAGATCAATAAAGTTATAGCTCCTGATTTCACTGGGCTATGAAGTTTCGAACGGTGCTTTATCAATAAAATGCTAATATTACTTTTAACAGTATGGGCACAGCACTTTAGTATTTTTAAGGATGTACAGTATGTATTTTTTTAAAAAAAAGAGGGGGGCTCTTTTTTTCCTTTTTATTCTGGATACAAATGAGAATTTGAAATACAGGTAATCTTTGACTTACGACAGTTCACTGACTGTTCAAAGTTATGACCGGCAATGAAAAAAGAGACTTATGAACATTTTTCACACTTATGACCATTTACATTCGGATGCTTGGCATCTGACTCATAGTTATGAGAGTCGCAGTGTCCCGGGGTCATGTGATCCCCTTTTGCAACCTTCTGACAAGCAAAGTCAATGGGGAAGCCAGATTCACTTAACAACCATGTTACTCACTTAATAACTGCAGTGATTCACTTAACAGCTAGGGCAAGAAAGGTTGTAACATGGGGAAAAAGTCACTTAAGAAATGTCACACTTAGCAACCTTAAATTTGGGGCTCAATTGGAGTCCTACGTTGAGGACCACCTGTAATAAATTTGAGAGGCTGGTTGTATACTTAACGTTTCTGAACAACGGGATATGTGGCGGTACATCACCTTCCTGGCATGCTTTGTCCAAACTTTTGGGACAGACCTGTTGCAGCTTACCTGCTCCATAAATATGGTTCAGCCTTCTGTTTTATGAAGGATGCTGCGGAAGCAGCTGTTTGGGAAGTGGTGCATCCATAAATATCATTTTATTTAACCTTATCTTGGATGCCCAGAAATGCCAAGACGAGTGCCTCCTTGTGTGTTGTAATCTGTGTAGAATAACACCGCACCGATGATTTTTACACTTATGAGGGATTGTAGAAAGGAAGGATTAACTGACCAAAGAGAAATTATTCAGCTGGCCAAAGCTGAGTTGAATCAAACAGTCAGCAAAATGTAGGCAGCATTTCTTCAAAGTGATAAATATTCTGACTTCAGACAAGGATCGGTGATCAAGGGTCTTCTGATTTGGGGACTTCAGACAAGGATCGGTGATCAAGGGTCTTCTGATTTTGTCCTTGTGAATTGTCTCCAAGCTGCTAAACTGAGTCCAATCCTTCTCCAGTCCAAATCCATTGTCTGAGGGAGAATAATACTTTCTTTGAACCTTCATCCCCATGACAAAAGGAAAGTGCTCTCTGTGGTGCAAGATTTAATAGCTGGCTTGAGGTCTTCCAGGATATGCCAACAGGGTCTATCATTTTTAATTGGGAATAATTATACTCATCCATATTTTACTGTGAACGAAGGTGCTTTGAATTGTTTGCATGCTTAAATGGACAACTGGGGTCAAATGGATTGGCAGCACAACAATCTTCTTTTGCATCTTTTCAAAACATGTGGTGGAATCCTTAGGTCTTTAGGATGACATGCAGATGAATCCAGAGGTGTAGTCCTTCTGTGAATTGCAGCCAAGTTCATGAATGCTAAAAGCTGAGTCTTAAAGTTGGCTATAATTCAGGGGCCCCCACACCCCGGGCTGTGGCCCATCTTTGGGCCCTGAGCCATTCAGAACAGGGCTGTGGAAGTGTCAGCCAGGTGTGCATCCCCACTTGGATGAACAGTGGGTGAGCACATGTATGTACACTTCATTGGTGCAAGCAGTGGGGGCAAATGTCCACCACTCACGCCTATGGTGCTCCGGGTGCATGTGCTCATTTGCACATTGTTCACGTGTGGTTGTTGTTCAGCTGCTGAGTCATGTCTGACTCTCCATGACCCCATGGACCATAGCACACTAGGCCTCCGTATCTTCCACTGACTTCCAGAATTTACTCAGATTCATGTTTGCTGTGTCGATGACACTATTTAATCATCTCATCTTCTGCTATGCCCTTCTCCTTTTGCCTTCCATCGTTCCCCAAACCAGGATCTTTCCCAACAATTCCTCTCTTCTCATTTGGTGGCCAAAGTAGACACAATTAGACATTAGGTTAGACATTAGGTTTGAGCAGTATTAATAATTCCTAAAAAGAACAACGTAATGCAAAGAGGGTGTGAGGGCTGTTTCTTTGCCTTGCAACCTGATCTTTTGAGAAATTTGTTGTTGTTGTTAGTTGCGAAGTCGTGTCCGACCCATCGCGACCCTATGGACAATGTTCCTCCAGGCTTTCCTATCCTCTACCATCTTCTGGAGTCCATTTAAGCTCACGCCTACTGCTTCAGTGACTCCATCCAGCCACCTCATTCTCTGTCGTCCCCTTCTTCTATTGCCCTCAATCTTTCCCAGCATTAGGCTCTTCTCCAGTGAGTCCTTCCTCCTCATTAGGTGGCCAAAGTATTTGAGTTTTAGCTTCAGGATCTGGCCTTCTAAAGAGCAGTCAGGGTTGATCTCCTCTAGGACTGACCGGTTTGATCGCCTTGCAGTCCAAGGGACTCGCAGGAGTCTTCTCCAGCACCAGAGTTCAAAGGCCTCAATTCTTTTGCGCTCAGCCTTTCTTATGGTCCAACTTTCACTGCCATACATTGCAATTTGAGAAATTTACCTTGTAGAATTTGGGGCTCTGCAGGCCATTTCTCCAGCTAGTCAGACTGAAAGTGATGACAGAGACCTTTTTGGCCCATTTTGAATATTTTGCCTCCAAGATGCTGCCAAATTCCTGTACCATGTTTCCAATTTCCAGTCATAATGAGAAAATGAGGCAAAAAAAATAAATGGAGAAAAATGGGAACTTTGGAGAAACTTCAGTATGAAAACTCTTTCTGATGTAGGATGGAGTGGTAGGAGGAAAAAAAACAAACACAAACCAGCCTCAACACGTTTTTGCCAGGGAGGGAAAAAATGGAGGACCCATAAAAAAGTGCAAGTTGAGAGTCGGTGCTAAACTGGCAAGCTTCCTTTTGGGCACACGATGCAGCTTCTTTTTATATCCCAACATAATCAGAGATCTTGCTGTTTGCTGGGAATAATTGCATGCTGCAGGAAGCCCAGGTGTGGATGTGCACATATGGGGAAGCTTCCCCTCTTCCTGATGTGATTAAGGGTGAGCTTCCTAGAGACATCTGGCTGGTTGCTATTGGAAACAGAATCAGGACCAGATGGATGCCTGCTGTGATCCACCAAGGAATGGTTAGTGGTCCCATGTAGCATATTTAATGTGTCAGCAAAGGGCTACAGGTTCCATCTTGGTGTTCTGCAGTTTTGATTGGAAAACCATCAGTGGGTGCAGAAAATTCACAATGGAGATCTGCTTTCCTACAAATGTTAAAATAAGTATTTTATAAAGAGTCACACCTGGTTAAAAAAAACCCATTGTAGAATCATCTTTCTCCATTCAATTTCCCCCCCTCTCTATAGCAATTTCCATGTGGCTGATTTTGAAGTCTCCAAAGATAATCCTGAGTACTCTACAAAGACACTTTTAAGAACTTTTGAATCTCAGTTCCATTTAGATGCAGTACCTAGAAATTCCCATCCTTACTTCCCCCTTCCCCCCCAAAATGAAGTGAAATTTATGTTTTTATATTTTAAATTGGGCTTCCTCCTACTTCTATTGTACAAGAATCCAGAAGAGCTAACCAATGCAAGCCGTTTTATTGATTGCGCCTTGCCTTGAAATCTAGTAATATAAAGTGAGTTAGAAAGATACAGCTCTGCAAAAGCCTTAGGTTATCATATTTATTTTTACTGCATCGTGAACTCTTAAAGAGGGTTAGGATCTATTTAAAGGCAGACCTTGCAGTATGTAACCAGCTCAATGCCCTGAAAAGACAAAGCTTTCTTCAAAGCAAACTGTTCCCCTGAAGATTAATGCTTCATTTTCAAATTATAGTAGGCTGCCTTTTTCTAGCAACTTATAATAACATGAGAAATATTAGAATAACAGACTAACAGACATGGAAGGGACCTTGGTGATCTTCAAGTCCAACCCCCTGCTCAAGCAGGAAGCCCTAGCCCATTTCAGACAAATTATTGTTTAATCTCTTCTTGAAAGCCTCCAGTGATGGAGCACCCACAACTTCTGGAAGCAGGTCGTTCCACTGGTGAATTGTTCTCGGTGTCAGGAAATTTCTCCTTAGTTCTAGATTGGTTTTCTCCTTGAGGAGAAAGGATAGAATTGCAGGATCTAAGAACACAATTTCTGCCAGCATAATTACTCTTTGTGGGAAAAACTGGCTCTCTCCGCTATGGTGAACCCAAGCTAATTCAAGCCAGGATCTAATGGTTATGGATTTGTTCTCTTCCTAACATGGAAGAATTTGTTCCATAATTTGCTGAAAGATTGCTAGAATACCTTTAATGCATTAGATAAGTAGCCCTCTCTTGGGACCAGAATTTCCATTCCAAAGTGATGCAGATGTTCAGTGAGCTGTGCCTGATTTTGTGATTTTTTTTTGCCACGGTTGCTAACTGAATCACTACGGTTGTTAAGTGAACCACGTGGTTGTTCAGCAAATCCCCATTGACGTTGCTTGTTGGGCTTTGCTGGCAAATGGTGATCACATGATCCTGGTACACTCCAACTGTTGTAAATGCATCCCGGTTGCCAAGCACCCAGATTTTAATTAGGTGACTGTGAGGATCTTATGACAACAGTCATCAAGGCGAGGATGAGTTCTAGGTCCCCTTTTTTCAAGCTGCAGTAACTTTGAACAGTTTTATTTATTTATCTTTCATATTTTTTCACTGTCCTTCTCTCTTTGAGTTGCTAAGCAAATGATTGTAAGTCAAGGACTTATATTACTTGTCCAACCAGAGGACCGTTGGCTTCGTTTTATCAAAGTGCCTATAGACTAAACACTCTGTTTCACTTCTCTGTCCTGCAAACCACCAGCTCTGTTTAAGTGACATCTTCTAAGGCAGAACTAATTAAGTTTCTGTCTTGGAGACAGCTCTTAAAACGCCTTTGCGCTAAGAACAAGCCTTCCATAATCTGATACCAGATAAAGACCTTCTGCAATCTAATTTGTTTAGCTGTGGCTTGTCAGAGGAGTGTAGAGTTATCTGGATTGCAATTGCCAATAAAAATTCAAGGCACTATAATGGCAGGCGGGCTGTAGCTTCTTATAGTCATTGTATCTAAACAAGAACCTAATGAAAGTTTTAATGGTGGAAAACTTTCACCAGTAACCAAGTTCATCTTTCCAGGAAGCTAATCAGAGGAAGATAAAGTGGCTAAGGCACCAGGCTAGAAACTAGGTGATTGTGAGTTCTAGTTCCATCTTAGGCACAAAAGCTGGCTGAATGACTTTGGGCCAATTATCAGGAGACTGAGAGTTCTAGTCCCATCTTAGGCATGAAAGCCAACTGGGTGACATTGGACTAGTCCCTCTCTCTCAGTCCAACCCACCACACAGGGTTGTTGTTGGCTGGAAAATAGGTATTAGGTATGTCCATCACCTTGAGTTCCTTATAAAGCAATGAAGATGGGATAAAATCTAATAAACCAACCAATGAGCAGCTGATGGCCTCTGAATACTGTCTGTTCATCTGAGGGGTTTTTATTATTCTCTTCATCCGTTGGTTTTTATTCAATATAACCAGTTAGCCAAATGTTATTTGCTATGCGTTTCGAAGCCATCATTGCCGAATATGATCCACGATTGGCCAATATCAGCCATGCATTCATTGAGCTGCACGAAAGATATTGAACTGGGATATTTGTCATCCCAGAGGTGCTTTTTCAAAAGGCAACTGGACTTCTGCAAAAACAAAGGAAGTCCAGTTGTCTTTTGAAAAAGCCCCTTTGGAACAACCATGACCTGGATGACTGTGAATCTCCACAGACATTTGCGATATCAGTTGCTGGATATCGACTAATAAGACCAACAACTACTGGAAGGCATTATACTAGAGGAAGGTCAGAAAAAGGGCAATTAATCAACCAACCAGTATGTCTGATGAAAACATTACTTCTTGTCTCAAGCTTCCCTTTTCATCCTGAAGGTATTTGACCCTAGTCCTAATTCTTACTTAGTTTTTTTTTACACTCAGAAAGTAACTTTTGGCCAATTTCTTTTCTTCTTCTAATGACTTGCTTCTGGGATATTAACAGGAAGACAGATCTTCTGGTTTGGCTAAGATGACTGAAGTCTTCAACCATCTTTCCCTTCCCTGTCACTATATATTGATCGCAGAAACAGCATCCCAGATCACGGTATAATGCACTGAGCTGGAATGAGCACAAATGGCAATGCTAATCCATTCTGATTTCAAGGTTCTTGGCTGGTGCACACTCAACTCAAGCTTCACTGTTCCCCAGCTGCCGTCCTTTCAACATTTATTATCTGGCATCCTCTGAAGCTATTAATTCTCAAGAACCAAGGTCTAAAGCTCTCTAACCCCCCAAAAACCTCCAGAACTGTCTATTGCTAGCTCCATTGACCATGATTTTCTAAATTCTTCTTTGGGGGAAAGGAAGATCATTTAATTTCTAATTAGAATCGTCAGCTAAGTCTAGATGGAGACTTGTTATCTCCCCAGCCTTCATGGATTCTTAAACTTTTGCACTTAATTCACTTTTCTAAGTTTTGTTTTGGTTGATGGTTCTTTAAAAGGATGAATTTGAACATGGACTTCTCCAACAGCTTATATTAAGGCTAGCCAGCTTTCCATTTTTTTTAAAAAAAGCAGATTGGTATTCATGCAATTATTTTTTTTAATTTTCACAGTTGGTAGAGTTCTACAGAAGCAATCATTCAATGCATTAATTAATTGGATCTTTTCCCCTCTCCCAGTGCAACAAAATAAAAAAAAATATGAACAACAGTTAACTATTGTATGTAAAAGTTTGATATTATGATCAATGCTAGTGGAAATGTTCTGCTAACATTTTTTAATGATAAGCCATAATGGTCTCATTAACACATGGAGAAATAAAAGGGAATAATAACATTTGTTGGGCGTAACCATTTATATTTCATTCCCTTTAGGTCAGACATGTCAAACACAAGGCCCGGGGGCCGGATCCGGCTCTCAAAGTGGTTTCATGTGGCCCGTGAAGCCACCCTGGAAACAGTGAGGGAACGGCCTCCACTGCCTTGGCCCTGGCCCAGAGACCCTCCTTCTGCCAGAGACCCTCAGATCTGTCCCACTCCTGCCCGGGCCCCCATAGGCACCCTTGATGCGAACAATGTAGAGCTGGCCACGCCCACCCAGTAGGTCATACGCACTCTAGCCACACCCACCCAGTAGGCCATGCCCACCCATTGGCCATACCCACCCGGCCCCCTGAGGGCAACTGCAATGCTGATGCGGCCCTCAATGAAATTGAGTTTGACACCCCTGCTTTAGGTCAAAGAAATATATGAGAAAATATACAATCTTTCCATGAAACTATCTCATATCTTACATCTCTAAAATAGGACACCCACCTCTCTCTATAAAATATCATCCAATTGAATTACTTTCAAGCCTAACCCAAGAATTACATAGAACAATCCAGGCACCATCTCTGACAATTAATGCCTTGAAATGTTGCAGAGAAATAAACTCATTTCTCCATTACAATCCCAATTATTATTTTTTAAAAAAAGGTGAAGATGAAACATTTAAACTTTGTTCAGTGAGGGGAAAGAACTAAAATGGCATGGAGTTTACAACAATCAAAAAGTTTTTGCTGTTTCTGCTAGCAGAGGCTGTTAAAGGATAAATTTATATTTGGCTTCCAGCCAATGAAAAATGATGCCAAGCTTGCATTTTGCTCTTCCAGTGAAATCCATAAAGACTTAAAGTGCTTAACTTTATCTGGATTGTTCCGATATTTCATACTAACTGACACTCAGAGACGTATGTAAGGAATACAGACAATCCTGGAAGAGAATTGTAGTTTCCCCCCACACCTATTTCTGATGGATAGGTACATAATTTTTCATTCAATAAATTCTACCAAAGTAGACAAGAAATTATCACAACTGCAGCACCGCCCCTTTCCTCCATATAATGAGGATTCAAACCCAGCCTTCTAGGAGCTGCAGACGCCAAGCTAAAAGGACAATATTTAATATTTTAAAATTTGATTATGAAACTATTCATCTCTCCTACTCATGAGGATAGAAGTTCAGCTTGGATAGGGGGGAACTGATTACCCACCTTGTCTTCACAGGTTCAAAATCATTTGACTTCGCCTTGACAGACCTGCCATATTCTTACTTTACCAACTATGTATCTCAAAGAGAATTTACACCCAATGATTTAAAAGGTTTGGCCAAGAATTCTTGAAGGCGAAAAGAAAAGAAGGTAGGAAAAGAGGGATCTGTGCTTCTTATTGCTTGGAAGGAATGAAATTGCAAGATGGTTGCTGTAGTAAAGTCCTGGCAATGCCTTTAATTTGAAGACAGGTCAAATTATTTTCTCTCTGTGTGTCTCTCTCTGTCTCTCTGTCTCTCTCTCTCTTTCTCTCTCTCTCTCTGTCTCTCATGCTCTCTCTTTCTGTTCCTCTCTCTCCCCCTCTCCCAATTTCTTCCCTTCTTTTTGAGAGAAGATTGAGAAGGATTTGGTGCCTCTGACTTCATAGTTACAGTTGGCGATTATGCCCTCAGTGTAATTTTTCTTTCTCTGCTAAGATTCCGTACATTAGACTTCTTTGCCCAGCTGTTCAGCTTTATTTTGCATATTAAGCAACAGCTAGGAATAGCTTTCATTTAGCTCATTCAGCATCTTTCTCGAGCTGCATAAGTGAAAAGAAAACAAGTGAAAAAGCAAAGCTAACATTTCCAAAATGCAACAGACAGAAAAAGTGCTGGATACTCCTCCATCCCCAACCCAAATCACATCCTCTATTTTAATTCTTCTTTTAATCTCTTTTGTTATAAATATCACTGAATAGTGAAGATTATATTCATCTCAGGGTTGAGCTCTGCTATTCCGGTGGTGCCTGAGCTTGATAATAATGCTATGGAGATTCTCAGTCATCCAGGTCATGGTTGTCCCAAAGGTGCGTTTTTCAAAAGGCAACGGCGTCCCCAAGTCACGTGATCCAAATTTGGCCACTTGGCAACCAGTGTGTATTTATGGTGGTCCCAGTGACCTGGGATCATGTGGTCACTCTTTGCAATTTTCCAGCTGTTTTCTAACCAGCAAAGTCAGTGGGAGAAGTCGGATTCCCTTACTTAATGGCACACGGTTTTCTTAAAAACTGCAGCGATGCAATGAAACGCTCTGGCTGAAGAAGTCGTAAAATGGGGGTGCGACTTGCTTCCCATCAGGGACAGAGAGTCTGGCCCCATTTGTGATCATAACTGGGGGACTGTCTGTATATGAAAACAGAACAAGCTGTTCATCCATACCCCTGGCACAGGAGGCCTATTTAAAGGGAAACGTTTGGAATGAATTTCAGAAAATATCCATCGAGGTTGACACTGCAACTCTGAAGACTTCCCCTGGAGCCCTGCCATATATCAGTGTCAGGAGAGTGAAATATGGTTCTTGCTACATTTTGTTATGGAACTGGACTTTAAATGTGACCTACTCTGGGGTGGCAATGGGGTTTTAACTTCTTTTGCTATGCAGCACCTGATCCCCAGTGCATATATTCCTGATTTTTACAGAACACCTTCAACTCTGCCCCCATTGCAACTGGCTCTACATATTAAGGCGAGGCAGCCGTTCTGTAAATCAGATTTTGATCAAGAGGAAAGCCACGCACAGTTGCCTTTATTCCATCAGACTCAATTTACATCCCCTTGCAAGCCATTAAGCGACCTAATCTTGTTTTCCCCAAAATCAAATCCACACAAATGCCATGGATCCAATTTTAGAAAAGGCAATCAAACAGTACCACATTTCTCATACAACTGAATTTAGTTTGATTCAAGCTAACTAGCCAATATTCAGGTTTTAAAAATATCCTTCATTTACAACAATAATATGCTGGCATATTCTGCTCTAGGCTCAATTCAAGAGGACCAGGAATAGAATTATAATGGTCATCTTTAACCTGGCTGAAAAGTCACTTCTCCAAGGCATTCTGTTGGGACAGTTGTTCAAATTTAGCTCTCTGTACTACATGAGTGTCTAAAAGTGGGGTATCCAGGCTTGGCAATGTCAAGTCTTGTGGACTTCAACTCCCAGATTTCCCCAGTCAGCCATGGGGAATTCTGGGTGTTGAAATCCACAGGTCTTAAAGTTGTCTAGGTTGAACACCCCGGTCTAAAAGGAGTGGTATTCACATGGAAATAAAAGTTGACTTGAAGCACAGGGCTATGAAACAAATCCAATGCAAAATAATATTTCAGTTCAGAGAATCAGATACCTCTCTTTTGATAATCTAATCTTTGAATCAGGTGTTTTGATAAGGAAAAAGAACCTCTGGGCTGAAGGTACCTTGCTAATTAAAGAGTTTTGTTCTTTTTATGCTTTGTTCTAAGAATCAAAGACAATGAAATATGCCTTCAAAGCTCTCCAGAATTTTTTGAGGTGATCTCATGACGTACCTATTGTTTTGAACATGTGAAACTATATAGTTTCTTCTGCTTCACAGTGAGATTGTCCATTTAATTCAGGGCTGCCTGCTTTGGAGCAAGAATATCTTTGCAAAATTGTTTATGAATGCAAAGCATTGAGCTATGTGTTGTCACCCAAAAAACTTGTAAGGGTAATTTTCCACAAAATGTTTTCAACAAGTCTCTCATGATGGTGGATCAGGACTTTCCAGCTTATTATAGAATGGATGATGATGAACACAGAATCGTAAGATCAGGTTGCTTTTCCAATTCACAGATTCATCCACAGAGTGAAGTCACTCATAAATACCAATCTGCTGCACAAATTTATAAAGATTGGGTTGGCTGGGAATCCTTTGATCTGAAAAGCCTCAATTGTGGGAAAGCTGGTGTAAGTATTTAAATATCCAAGATACAGAAGCTATGCCATTCATGACTCTGACCTTGTTCTCCAGTTGTTAAAAGACAAAATCTTTTTTATGAAGATACAGTCAACTACTCCAAAAATACATTGATCTCTGTGACCATTGCTCAGACTATAAATGACAGATTTTTCTAAGTTCTCCCCAGGGTTATTTTCAAAGCCAATGGACCAGCAAGGACTCTCCTGCATCTTTGACTCAGCCATAGTCTCCACAGTTTTGGAGAACAGTTAACACCTTTTGATCTACACTATTTGTAGTAGGTATCACACCAGTTGGCTGCTGAGCTTCATTTGAGCATCCATTATAGCTGGGAGGCATGTAGCCGGTGAGAGACTCTTTTGCCCTTGACGGAAAGACAAGAAGTCAGAGCAATCTTCTGTAGTCGTTCAGTTTTAAGGGTGAAAAAGAAGCGATGGAGGAAATGACATTCCTTACTCCCGAGAAAAGAAAATGGAAACTTGGAAGAACTGGGATGTACACAGCATCCGTATACCTCATGGTTTTTGCTGGGGAAAACCATTGAAAAATTTAGAAAGATCACAGTTCGGTGTTTGTTGAGGATGGGAAAAAGGCGATAGCATCTCCTGACAGAGCTGGGAATAACTGGCAATAGCGGAGGAAGAATTTGATTTTGGATTTCAGATGTTTTATGTTCTAAGATTGGAAGCAGCCTAGAGGCCAATGAAAAGACTGCACTGTAATCAATGACTTTATTTGTTCGTTCTTTCATTCCATTTCTATAGCCGCTCTGCATGACTCCGGGTGACTCATCATTTTAAAATCCTAGAACAACTAAAGTTAAGACTTCTATTAATTAACCTTTCATAGCTGAGTGGAAAACCTAGGTCTTCCCTGCTGTAGTAAAGCAGAAAACTAAAGCTTCTTTTGTGCAGATGACCACAAAGGGAATATCCATACACGAGTAGCTTTCTTGGGGACCACATTGAAGTAGTTTGCCCTGGACTTTTTCTTCATTTATTTCCCAGTTCTGAGAATTCATACAATAGAATTATTTCTTTTGTGTCTTACTGTCCATCTTTCATTTTCCATTACTAACTAGATAGGTTTTCAGACACAGCTTCCATGTCAGTCAAGCCTTTTGGCTTTTAACAGAATAACAGAGTTGGAGAGCAACTTGGAGTTCTTCTACTCCAACCTCCTGCTCAAGAAGTAGACCTTATACCAGGCATGTCAAAGTGCCAGCAATGGGGAAAAAGTCGCGATATGTCACGTGACATCACATGACGTCGCGAGTTTGACACGCCTGCCTTATGCCATTTCAGACAAACGGTTGTCCAATCTCTTCTGAAAGACCTCAAGTGATGGAGCACCTACAACTTCTGGAGGCAAGTTGATTAACTGTTCTAATTGTCCGGCAATTTCTCTTAGTTCTAGGTTGCTTCTCTCCTTGATTAGTTTCCATCAGTTGCTTCTTGTTCTGCCTTCAGCTGCTTTGACCTCCCCACTTTTTGCTACAGTCTCAACTCTGAATGGCCTTCAACAGCCATTCTGTGAAAGGCAGTCATTCAATCTAAAAATTGACAAGTGGGGACAATGGAAGGAAGCTGTCAGGACCCCAACTTTATGTCAAATACCCTTGATGAAGTTACCAGTGATTTTGCAGCAGGGAACGATGACTAGGCAACTGCAATTAGTAACCAAGGCATTAAAACGAAAGAGAAGGGAAGATGTAATGTCTTGCCAGACACAAATGGAATGAAAATGATGGACATGCTTGGTTTAAATGAATTCCGAATATGACCTTTGGCATCCGAATATAGAACTGAGCTCTGCTTAGTCTCCATTTCTAAAAAAATAACTTGTGTGGGTTTTGCTGTGAAGCACCCTTCAGAAAAATCCACCGAGCGTCCCAAATTAAGCATTGCTTCGAATAAAATCCATCCTGTAATAACTGTTCTTCTTCCCTTACAATAACAACCAGGTGCTTTTTCAAAAGGCAACTGGACTTTTTTTGTGTGCTTGAGGCTGTTTCGCTTCTCACCCAAGAAGCTTCTTCAGGTCTGAAGAAGAAGAGCTGAAGAAACGTCTTGTATCAGAACGAAACGTCTCCAAATAAAAATAAAGAAAATCTAGTTGCCTTTTGAAAAAAGCACCTTTGGGAAAACCATTACCTGGATGACTGAGAATCTGCATAGACATTTAACAACTTTGACACTTTTCATTCGGGGATCTATTGACAGGATATTCTTCAATCTCATTGGGACAATCTCACTTTATTTTGTGAGGTTTGTGGTCTCTTTATATTCAATAGCTTGCCTTGCCAGTTTTGTTGGCAATGTGGCTTTCTCCTGGGCAATTCCTTGAGTAGCATATTGTTTTCTGCTTCATTGTTTGTCTGGTGTTAATCCCTGCTTATTTGAGCATTGGCTGCTAGTGTCCTGGTCTTAAACAAGGTGCAAACCCCACACTCATTAACACTTGAAATATCTGGAAGCAAACTACCAACCTCAGAGAGCACCAAGGGTTCCACAATGCAACCATATGCTACAGATGTTCCCTTCTATTGGTCCAATAAGCAGTTAAGAGTTGCATTAAACTGATTCTTAAGAACGTAAAGTTTTGCTCACCCTTTTTTTTTTTGTTTAAGTTGGAACACCTTTTTTTGAGCTAAATATTGGAACTCTTCAGTGGTTCATCTGCTAATGTGTAGCCTGTTTTCTCTCCACAAATGTCACTTCAGTATTCCAAACATGCTGTGTATCTTCACTACTATGATTGATTCTAATTTGTCTGACCCTGGTGGAACTTTCTGTCCCTTTGTCTTCTAGCCATCTTTAATATCTTATTTCCATTTTGCTTCCCAGAATGTCTAATGAGCAGGTAACATGTTATTTTCAATGTTGAAAACCTATTATTAAAAGTAAACCTGTCGTATAAATTCTACAGCGGTTACCTGCTTGATAAGTCTCTTAAAGTTACACACACCCCTTCCTCCAAAATGAAACATAGAACATAGAATAATAGAGTTGGAAGAGAACTTGGGGGGTCTTCTAGTCTAACCTCCTGCTCGAGCAGAAGACCCTATGCCATTCCAGACAAATGGCTGTCGAGTCTCTTCTTAAAAACCTCCAGTGATGGAGCACCCACAACTTCTGGAGGCAAGACGTTCCACTGATTAATGGTTCTAATGGTCAGGAAATGTAGTCTTGGGTTGCTTCTCTCCTTGGTTAGTTTCCATCCATTATTTCTTGTCTTGCCTCTTGGTTCTTGGAGAGTCGGTTGACCTCCTCAACCTTGTAGGCATTTGTATTTGGCAGTAAGGGCACTTTCCCCAGCCTGAATTGTATTAATATTCAGAATGGTTAGAATCTGTCTGTTTCCATAGTGAACAATGGTTCAGTTAACTGTGGTGTTGTCATTGTTAAATGAATTGTTTCCAGTAAACTTGGCGGATCTGCTAGTTAATTTTCTGCAACTGGCTTTGAAAAATGATCAATTAATCAATCTGCTTCATGGCCCTTTTAGATGAATTTGGTTATATGGACTAATTGGATTCTAAGCTAATATGTACCATCGATTTTCCCCCTCTTTTTTAAATGGCCTGGCTTGTAATTTTTTTTGTCACCTGATAATTGATTTTTAATGTACAGAGCACTTGGTGTTTACAACAGGATATTACTACGTTACTAAAAGTGAGAAATAGTTTGAAAGAGCTGTGGACTTTTGTTTCTCTACCTGGGTCACACTGGTTCCGAATGCATTCCTAAGAAAGCAGATGGAATATTATTCAACTATTCTTTTTCTTTCTTTTTTCTTTTATTATATTTGTATACCGCCTTTCTCCCAAAGGACTCAGGGCGGTGAACAGGGCACATATAAAATACAAGGTACAAAAGTTAAAAAGAGAATTAAATACAAAGCCCAAGATAAAACAATAAATAATAATGTAAAAAACCACAATAGAAAACCCCAACACATCCCCATCAGGCCAGGCTGGCTTGTTCAAATAAATAGGTCTTCAGATCGCGTCAGAAGGAGCGAAGGTCGGGCGCCGTCCGGAGCTCAACCTGCAACCGATTCCATACGTCTGGGGCGCCCACAGAGAAGGATCTCCCCCTGGGGGCCACCAGCCGACATTCTCTGACCGGTGGCACCCTGAGGAGGCCCTCTCTGTGGGAACGCACAGGGCGGAGGGATGTTGACGCCGGCAGCAGGTGATCCCTGAGGTACTCCGGACCCATGCCATGAAGGGCCTTGAAAACCATTACCAAAACCTTGAATCTTGTAGAGGGGAAAAAAATATCATTTTAGATCCATAAGTGTAGAGTTGATGCATGTATATTAAAATGTTTGCCTTTTGAGACATGTGTGAAAAAGGAATATTATGGAAATGAGTGTTAAAAGAAGATTGCTTGAGAATATACATTAGGAAGTCAGGGAGCAAGTTTACATTATGTGGAAGTTAGGCATAAAAGTGCTCTGCTTGTTGATGGAAGGAAGTGCAGATTCCTTTCTTTTTAATAGACATTCTAATAAAACATCCATTAGACAGTTTTGACAGGCTGATACACCGAGTTGATTTCTAATCCTTCCTAATGCATCAGTGGAAGAAAATCTATGACATCCTTTTCTTTGAGCTTCTCATCCAAGAAGCTTTTTCTGTTGTGAAGAAGAAGAACTGAAGAAGCTTCTTGGATGAGAAGTGAAACCTCTTCAGGGAAAAACAAAGAAAGTCTAGTTGCCTTTTGAAAAAGCACCTTTGGGACAACCGTGACCTGGATGACTGTATAGACACTTGGTCCTTGGTGATCATGTGGCCATGTCTACATAGGTTTCTTGTCTATAAAGCAGAAGAAATTTGCCATCTCTGTTGTCTGGAATGGATTTCTCAATTTGTCCAGGAATCCTAAAAGTTCCTAGTGGTTTCCCATCTAAATATGGACTGTGTATGATTCTAGCTAGTTTTTGAAATCACCCAAGAAATATTAGGTGGGTCAGAGAAGAACTAAGAATTATACAGCTATGTTTCTCCATCATTCATTTGTGTAGGTACAAATCAATATGGTGGCTTGGTTTTCCATCAGATTTCTTCACCAGGTACATAATAGGGAATAAAAATGGACCAAGTGACATATAGACACATTTGTACATAACATGTGGGACTTTCTATCTGGGGCTGAACTTCATCTTGAGGTCTCTCCTAAAATGGACAATCTTGTTCCCCGGAAATTGTTAGCTTATTAAAGTCCCTTCTTTGATAGTCTGTGCTTTTGCTTACAATAGGAGGTTCTGTAGTTTGACAACTGTCCAATTTTGTTGTTGTTGTTTTGAAGTCTACTAGAGTTTCAAGTAGACGTTGACCCTTGAGAAAGAAAACTTTCCAGCAGTCTCATATTGACAGCATGCCCTTAATTACTACAACAGGGACTAGTGCAAACCTGTCAATATAATTAACAGTAGACTGATTCCCATCTGTTGATGCTCCATTTGCTGGCTTTCCATAGCAGGGCAATCTGTGCCCCCATAAAAAGTTCAATAAACACAAGGACATGTTAACTCCATTAATGCTTCTTTAGGGATTCATCACAAAAACAGCTAACCAAAATCGCTCTTCTGCCTTAGTGAATGTATAAATGCTCCCCCGTCTAGTGAATTTACTCAGGTAAATATCTCTGAGTGAAACAAAGAGAGGTACATGCCTTGGCGATTGTAGGAGAAAAAGAGGCAGAGCCTAGCGGGTGGAGTCAAGAGAGGAATCAGCCTAGAGTCATTACATTTCTGTAAGCAGTCATAGTACAAGCCCTCTTGAATTCTGTTAACTCTTATTTAGGGCCATTTTAGTGCTGACCATTAGCTGACTAGATTTTTGTGTGTAGGTGTAAGCAATCAATCAGCTTAACTGGAAATTAATGCATGCTTCCAATTTTTTGTGCTTGACAGGGATATCTAAAAGATTTTTTAGAAACAAGAATTCTAAAAGAAACACAGACAGATATAGTGGGAGCCCACAGTACAAGGTGAAAAATGCCATCATCTAAACAGACATAAAAAGAGCATATACTATTTTTATGAACCTTACATTGCTCATTTCATTTTATGCATGTACTTCTCCTTGAATTAAAGAGCCGACCGGAGTTTCCATCATACATTTATCTACCCAAGTAGTATCTTATGGTACTTGCCATTACGATGGGCCATTTGTCCCTGCTGAGATTTTAATTTTTAATAGTGATATATATGTATATTTAAGGATCACTGCTAATCAGAAGTGGCATAATTACTTCTAGCTTGTGAAGGGTAAATGGTGCAAGTCATTATCCTGCCCCATGAATTATAAAATCAGTGCTGTAGATTCAGAACTGGGATCTAAGGGTAGCAGAAGAAGAAGAAAGATCATCTTTTACAACTTTTCAATCTCGAAAGAGAGAAAGTTACACATTGCTTTCATTCAATCATTTTTATATTAGCAGCAATCCGATTTTTTTAATACTGCAGAAACTTTAATGAAAGATGGCAGGTATACCACGATTCCTCATTCATCCTTGCCCTCTGGCAGCTGCAGGAGAATTGTTATTTATTAGTTTTGGGCCCCAAATTATTCCATCTAGCTAAAATGGAATAAAACTCTTTTTCCTTAAAGGTGACATTTGCCTTTTTTAAAAAAATAAAAATAAAAATAAAATATGCCATCCTTCCTCCCAAAGTAAGCCAATAGATTATTAAAATCAGAATCAGAATAGAATAGAGCTGGAAGGGACCTTGGAGGTCTTCTAGTCCAGCCCCCTGCTCAAGCAGGAGATCCTATACTATTCCAGACAAGTGACTGTCCAGTCTCTTCTTAAAAACCTCTGGTGATGGAGTGCCCACAACTTCTGGTGGCAAGCTGTTCCACTGGTTAATCTCCTACTAACCCAGTCTCCTCTAAACCCCCATCCACAAAACTAATTACTAGTAGTCCATATTCTCATTCTGATTTAGTACATGCTGTCAAATCCGTGTTGACCATGTTTCTCCCCCTTTCAGTCCTTTTCAAGCCAGTGGAGCCACCTTCTTCTAGTACAGAAGTTGTGGTGGGAAAAATATAGCAATGCTGAAGGAGGCTGTAGGGCCCCCCCCGCCCCCACCCCCAGCATCCCATGAAAATGAATAAAAGAAAACACAATATTTCCATTCCCCTTCCCCTCCTCTCTCTCCTTCATCTCCTTCTCCTTCTTCCACACCTATTTATCCAGCTAGGAATGTTTACCAGCAAGGCATAAACAAACTATGGAAAGACAATCATCTGATGATGATGAACTGTTCTTCAGGTAAGAGTTTTCTGAAAGAAATGCAGCTCAAATCCAGCAATTGAAGGCTACTGAAATGGAGGCTCGCTGCTCACCAGTACCCTATACACCGATACACGCATAACGCTAGTTGAATTCCCATGGCTTTGACCAAGACTGGTAGTTAACCCCAAAGGGAGAGGGCATAAGTTCAGGAGGAGCCACCAGAGAATGCCATCCGATGTGCAGCCAAACAATGCCTTTATTCTTCACTCAGAAACCAGAATATAAGGACTTCCTTTGGGAAAGAGGGACAGGTCAAGGCTAGTCAGCACGAGTGTCTGCCACAGTCTGCAGATCACATATAAAAGTGTCTATGCTGTGACGTCATATGTCTCCCGCACATTGTGTTTGCTGTGCCAGTCATTTTGTGCAGAAGGTCTTTAAGGCCATGCAGCCTATGCTGGAATGTACGAGGTTCAGGGTAAGTTGCAAGCCAATGTCTCAACTGCTGCATTGTTAGCATCCCAGAACACACTAAGTTCCTTCGTCCCGCCAGAGGCAGAATCTCCGAATCATGGGAACTTGACCCAAAGGCTTTTGGAAGAGAATGTGTCAGGATTATGTTGAATGTTCCCAGATAATAAACTTTGTTCACTGAGGTCTGTGTCGGACTCTGACGGCAATCTTGCTTTCAAGAATCTTATTCTTGCCAACTTCAGGACTCGTCCTCCATTGAATCCTGCAGTCTTTTTCACTTCGCAAAAGTGAAGCTCAAGACACAGTTCTAAAGAAACAACAGTGACCATGGTGATGATTACAAGCACACGGCCCAAATGATACTTTTGCATCGGCAACCAGTGAACTGGACAATTTCAACCTTCATACATTTCTTTTCAGTTTAGGTGCAGTTTTCTGAGGCCACCTTGCATGGATTCTATCTGACCAACAAAG
The DNA here is from genome assembly GCF_947247035.1 of Vipera ursinii. NCBI lineage: Eukaryota > Metazoa > Chordata > Lepidosauria > Squamata > Viperidae > Vipera > Vipera ursinii. Next base: position 2,745,991 of record NC_139525.1, on the reverse strand, counting down.
GTATCCTCCTTGTTTCCTGTTTGGCTTGTGTTGGCACACAATATCAAAAATCGAGAGAATATAAATATAAAATGTCCATAGACAACATAAAAATCCGACAATCCACACACAACCCCCATGATGCAGGTGGGCTATATAAAGATCCAAAAGGTTGCCTTGTTTTGGCCAAAGCTTTGACTGAAAGGTTATTTTGTGGAGCTAAGTGGTCTCCTGCTTTGAAAGAACAAAGGACTTTGTCTCATTCCACCTACCGCTTACAGAGAGGTGAGTAGCTGGAAGACTCTCCTGCCAATGCGTGCTGGGGAGAGCTTATTGGAGCAACTTCAAAGCCAATTGTAGACTCTTAGCATAAGCCTTTTGGGTTCCAAGGGAAAAAGGTGAGGCAATGCAAATACATCAGGAAAGCCAATCAGAGAGGATTGATATGAACTAAAGCATGAATAAAGAGGGAAGGATCCCAGGAAATATACATGTCTCCGTGTTGAAGAAATAGATATTATTTCAGATTAGACATTCTGTTTGTGAGCGGTGGCTCAGTGGGTTGGGACGCTGAGCTTGTCGATCTGAAGGTTGGCAGTTTGGCGGGTCGAGTCCCGAATGCCGCGTAACAGAGTGAGCGCCTGTTACTCGTCCCAGCTTCTGCCAACCTAGCAGTTCGAAAGCACGTAAAATTGCAAGTAGAAAAATAGGGACCACTACGGTGGGAAGGTAACAGCGTTCCGTGCGCCTTTGGCGTCTAGTCATGCCGGCCACATGACCACGGAGACGTCCTCGGACAAGCGCTGGCTCTTTGGCTTTGAAACGGAGATGAGCACCGGCCCCTAGAGTCAGAAACGACTAGCACGCATGTGCGGGGGAACCTTTACCTTTACCTTTACTTGTGCATTGAGCTGGCTCCCAGTTCAGTCTTTCACCTGAAGGTTCAAGTTTGGAAAAAGTAGAGATCCTTCCTTCCTTCCTTCCTTCCTTCCTTCCTTCCTTCCTTCCTTCCTTCCTTCTTTCCTTCCTTCCTTCCTTCCTTCCTTCCTTCCTTCCTTCCTTCCTTCCTTCCTTCCTTCCTCCCTCCCTCCCTCCCTCCCTCCCTCCCTCCCTCCTTCCCTTCTTCCCTTCCTTCCTTTCTTCCTTTCTTCCCATCCTCCTTCCCCTCTCTTCCTCTCCCCCTCCCCTCCCCCTCTCCCTTTTCCCCTCCCCCTCCCCCCTCTCCCTTTCCCTTCTCCCATCCCTCCCTATACAAAACTATAGACCTACATAGAAAAAGTTGCTTTTCTTTATTTGCTTCATAGGACATAAATCACTGTTAAATTTCTCCCAGGATGCATAGAATTCTTTTCCTCCTCCCTCCCTCTCTTGTTATAAACAATATAGAACGAAGTATTAAAAAGCAACAACACACATACCCATATACCAAAAGTTGGCTTTCTTTTGTCGATAGGATATAAATCATATCAATGATCAGGGCAGCCTTCTTTGTTCTCTCCTTTGATAAATGAAAGCAAGGTTTTACTGGATAGACTTACGATCTTGTACTGATGAACCTCAGGTTTCTTCATCCAGTCCTCTCGTCCACCTTTCATTTGTCAAAGATGGTCTGATGTTTATGCAAACCTGTTGGGACACACAAAAGAAATCAATACTCCAAACCAGATGATGCCAAAGGATGAGAATCAGGGGGAAAACTTGGAAGCTGCCTTTCTTAACTTGGCACATTCTTGGTCTTTGAGGACAACAGCTTCAAGAAACAGCTGGGAGCTGAAGATGCTGGAGCTTCAACGCATCAAGAAGGTGATGTACTGATGAAATAGATTTGCCGGAAGAGAGGAAAAGAAAGATGAGCAGAGGAACCTCTTGTGGAATACATTAGGCTGCAAGCAACTTTAGGGGAATCCAACTTGGGGATGGAGATGAAGGTGAAGAATTTGGTGGCCTGGGAAGGATTTATGCTCACCAAGCCTGAGAAAGTAGCTTCCACATCACCGCCCTTTCCAAAGCCTGAAGTAAACGTTCTTCAGCCTCCTTAACTGGCTAAGAGTCCAGGCTGCTAATTGGAGACTTCCATTCCTATGTGATATTTACAAAATTACCACCCAGTCTTGGCATCTCTATCATCTTGGCAAGCAGTGAGGAGATTTTTATCACACTGATTGGAATCTTGGCATAAAATCTTGGCAGGGAGACACACAACCAGTTTATTGGGATTTTCAATGCACTCCAAGTACGCTTGGATAGATGAATGTTCATCTAAGTGTCCCGTGATCTCTGGTTGTTGCTGTGTGTGTGGGTGTTTTTTTTTACACATCTCTCTTCCCACTGTTTCTTCTTTTGTTTAATTTTAGACAGTGGTTTTACTTTATACTCTTTGCAAGCTCTTTCTCTCCCGTCCTTACAATTCTTGGTTGCATTAATCCTTCCGGCTGCCTTCCTAGAGATTATTTCTGAAGAGCATTTGGCAGCAGCTCAAATAGGGTGGGGATCTCTCTCTCTCTCTCTCTCTCTCTCTCTCTCTCTCTCTCTCTCTCTCTCTCTCTCTCTCTCTCTGTGTGTGTGTGTGTGTGTGTGTGTGAATGATAGAGAAATTCAATCACTGACTGCAATCTGAGCACATTTTATGATGGATACACTGCCCTGAAGTATGTTCAAAAGCTCTGTTTGGGGTTTGCTTTTGAAACAAGTGAGATAAGGATGTATGTGGATCGGCATCGATCAGGCACTGAGTTTCAAGCTATCTTCTACAGCTCATGAATGTCCTGATTGTGAGCAACCCAAATTTCAAAGGACAGATTGCCTTGTATGAGGAGGTGTGTAAGTGATTGGAATTTCAAAAAGCTCAGAATAAAGATCAGCTCTTTGATGGAGTAATTTATTCACAGGAGGGCAGGAAGAGCTGTTGGGGTGGGTCCTACACTGGTCATTGAAAACAAAATTGCTAGTCCTCTTCATTAGGTGGCAGGCCTTACTCCAGTGTAAACATCCGTTTACAGTTTCTTGCCTCTCAAATAGATCATCCGTGAAGACCAACTCTACGATCTCCAAGTAGCTCACGGATGAACGAGAGTACAAAAATATCAACCGTTTCAAAAACCTGAAGCAGTTATGTATAGAAGAAGTGCAAAGCGCAACTCGACAGCAAAAACTGGTTGGATAACAAAGAGAGAGGGAAAGAGGGAGAAGAGGAGGGACAGAGGAAAAAGAAGAAGAGGGAGAAAGAGAGAAAGGAGGAGAGACGAGAGAGTGGGAGAGAGAGAGGAGAGGAGAGGAGAGAGAGGATAAGAGAGAGAGAGAGGGAGGGAGAGGAGAAAGGAAAAGAGGAGAGAGAAGGGGAGAGAGAGAAAAAAGAGGGAGAGAGAGAGGGGAGAGAGGAGAGAGAGAGAGAGAGAGAAAGGGAGAGAGAGAAGAGAGGAAAGAGAGAGACAAAGATCTTTCCTTAACTTAAAAATTGTAACCAGTTCTCTAAGAAGGGGATTTAAACATTTGGGCACTATGGTGTTAAGCTCAAATTTAGCAGTGGGAAACATTTTCCCTTGGGGGACAAACTGTCAGGGTTTATATTCCGATTAAAGGTCGGGGCTGAAGGCAACAGTGAAAACACCTGCCCCAAATTGACCTGGATCATCCTGTTTCTTGTTACTTTCTGCTAGGACTTTCTCGCTCTTTCCGCGTCGTCTTCCTCACCCAGATATCTGTCAAATGAAGAACCAATCTCTTTATTATTATTATTATTATTATTATTATTATTATTATTATTATTATTATTATTATTATTATTATTATTATTATTATTATTATTATTATTGCTAGAAGCCTGAACCCATTTCTCACAGAGTCTTTTTGAAATGAAGCGAAAGATCCTGATTCCCTTACTGATGCTATCCAGTCAATTAGATCACTTCACACCTTTTGGAACAGATTATTTGGGATCATCGGAAGTTGTGTTACAGTGCAGCTTGCTTCTAATAAGAGGAAATTCCTGCCTCTTGGGCTGCACCAATCAGAGGCTACCTTAAGGTCGCATTTGGTCACCACCAGGCAATCTGCAAGAAATAATTCACTCATAACCATGGACATTTTACTTTGAATTTCTTTTTGCATCGTGCAATAAGTGCTCAAGTTGCCATGCTATACTAAGCCGTTTCTATCACTCAAAATAAGGTGGCTTCATTATTCACGACTTTTAATAGATGTCAAACCTTTAAGCAAAGATGAAATAAATTCTGCCGTTGGAACATTATGCAATGCCAAGTGTTCTCATTTTCTCTGGACATTTTCCAGAGACTGTCATTTTTCTTCTTGGTTCATAAGATACTTCTGCAGAATATTACACTTTTGTGATGCTTTTAAACTCCAAAATTCATTCTTGGGACATTTGATTTGTGGCCTGAGCTTCTGTTCAAGTTCCTCTTTATGTTCATTTTATGGTTTTTTGGGGGAGTGGGGTGGAGGGGAGGAAAGTGTGGAATTAAGAGTTGTTTTTCTAATGCTTGAGAGGCAGGGAAGAAGTAATATTCAAATGGCTGAAAATGGGTGAGCAATGCAATCCTGCAGATGTTTACTTTGACATTAACCTTAGCATGTCTCAGGTCCCTAGTTATTGGGGCAAACATTCAAATGACAGAGCGGAACCTCAATTTATAGGTTGCTTTGCTCTAATTAAGGCAGTCCCAGCAAAGATGCATTTAATCGTACAGCTGGCATGAGCCTCTGTAGCCTTGCCTTGTCTCAAAATAAATGTCAATCTGTGTTTAATTGGATGCTAACTAAGTGTTGTCTAATATGATGGCTGTTGTGACCTTCCTTTGGGGCATGGCAAGGAAGGGGTGGAAAACAATAGTTAGTATGTCTTTGACTAGCGGTGGATCGTGGTTGGATTCACCATCCTATTTCACCAAGAGCAAATTTCTGGAAAGGATAACGGGAGAGACAGATTCTGGGATAGTGATGAATGGATGTGGTTTCTTGGTTCACTGCATTCTTGATGTTCTCCAACTCCATGTTGGAGTTGCAGATGTGGAGGTAGTTATTAGGAGGTGAGTTCAGCTCAAAGGTGGCTTTACTATGGTTTGGGGGATGTAGGAGAAGAGCAGACAGAGCTGGGGTGGTGGTGGAGTTAAGCAAGTCATCAGCCCAGAGTCATTATATTCCCATAAGCAATCCAGGCCCGAACACTCTTGAATTCCATTGACCCTTATCTGGCGCCAATTTAGTGTTGAATTTTAGTTGCTTAGAGTCTTGTGTGTAAGTCTGAGAAATACATCTTCTGAACTGCAACTTATGTGCAATCTTGATCTTTCACAAGATGGGGGACGTTATTTGGCACAAGCTAATCAGCAGTTACAACTCCATCTTTGTAACTGTACCTGTAATAACAGGCTCATCATGTATGTTCCTCCAAAACTATTCCACTTCTTTTAGCTCCCCCCCTTTTTTTTAAGTGACTGTGCTAAAATGTGGGACCAGCAGGTTATGGTTTCAAAGCCACCTTGAAGACCGTGTCTTCTGTTTTACTCAGCTTCCCTCTGAATATTGCTCACATAGACTGAAAAGGTTGGGGAAAAAATAATAATAAGCTCCACATCATTCTCACGCCATGGACCAAAGTTGCAAATGGGGTTATCGTTTTCTTTAAGTAAGGAGAAATCACCAGGAAATAAAAACCACATTAAATCACAGCAAGGGAACCCAGGAGACAGTAACACATCAGGAGAGATCAGTCAAAAATTGTGCAGCGCCAGTATTTTATGGGATAAAGATTAAGATATTGGAAGCAATTATAAGGCAGCTTACCTCTGTGAAGGTTTTTGTCTTGTAAATCATTTTGCAACCGAGCAACAAACTTAACACAGACTGGTCTGTTTTGCTAGTTCTGCTGTGGTTTGCTTTCTGAAGCAATGGGCCAGGTTACCAGTTGCAAGCAATTTTTGCTTTTGCATTCCATTATCAAGTCAGCTGACTCGTGAACATGAAGCTGTTGTTTTTTTCCCCAGAGCACACATGTTCTTTGATCGTTCTGAAAGCTGTGTAGGAAAGCTCAGCCCACTGAGGTTTGAAAAGATAGATCTACTTAAGGAAGAACAGAATGACAGAGTTGGAAGGGGCATTGGAGATCTTCTAGTCCACCCTCTGCTCAGGCAAGAAACCCTATGCCATTTCAGACAAATGGCTGTCCAATCTCTTCTGAAAAATCTCCAGTGTTGGCGCACCCACAAATTCTGAAGGCAGTTCCACTGGTTAGTTGTTCTCACTGTTAGGAAATGTCTCCTTAATTCTAGGTTGCTCCTCTCTTTGATTAGTTTCCATCTACTGCTTCTTGTCCTGCCTTCTGGTGCTTTGAGAATAGATTCCGCCCTTTTCTTTGTGGCAGCCCCTCAAATATTGGAACACTGCTATCACGTCACCCCTAGTCCTTCTTTTCACTAGGCTGAACATGCCCAACTCCTGTAACTGTTCTTCATATGTTTTAGCCTCCAGCCCCCTAATCGCCATCAAAATCAGTGAGACTAAAGATTGAAGTGAATGGCATATGAAAAGCAAAAGATACACTGTAATTGCAAGATTTATATTTTAATACTGTTACTCAAGAGTTACTTGATCCAGAAATGACATGCAAACAGCTTGCAGCCAACCATTGGCTGAAAACTAAGTAGAAATTTTCGTAGACCTAGCAACACATGAAGGGTTTTATGCATTTACAGCAGTGGAGTTATATATATATACATACACACAGACACACACACACATGCAAACATAATTTCCTGCGTCTTGCTGCATTAATATCTGGAATTACAATAAATATACCCTTTCATTTTAATATTATCATTCTGTGCCATTTCAGTTCATTTCCTTGATTAAACTCAAATAAACATTGTTTTTTTGTGCAGACCATTTTGCATAATCCAGTCATCATTAGTGATGTCCTTGGGTTTGTGGGTGTGTTCCCCCCCTTTTTCCCTAAAGTGCTTTCATTTGCCACATGCTGCAAGAAATGGTTTCAGCTTCTACAACCAAAATGAATCTAATAATTGAAGAGACAGGAGAGAACTCAGCAGAGTTAAGGCTGAAGGCAGTGTTAATTGAAATTTGAGGCAATAGACTTGACCTATTAAAGAGTCATCTTAATGACGTCTAGTGTGACTGAGGGAGGAAACCCAGCTTGAAAATGCTGGTCATGATCCACAACCTGGAAATTTTTGGTTCAAAGATTCATTCCAACCTTCTTATGCAGGGCTATGACCGTAATAAAGAATTGATTTGATTCGATTCGATTCACCGCCTTGGAACCTTATTATGCATCAGAGTCTTCCCTCTCCAAATGATCTTTGTAAGGAAGGCTTTGTGACGGATCGCAAAGTGTAATTTTGTTTGGCCCCTCACTACAAGCAAAGCAACACATTCCCCTATGTGTCTATGGGGGCTGAAATAAGCTGGGCCAAGGCTAAATTCATGAGCTTCTGTGCATTCCTCCAAAGCATTGTACATATAGTGTCAATAAATAGGTTCTTCCAGCTTTGAATTTTTTTTGAAGTTGAATGAAAATTCTTAAAGGTCAGCAAATTTTCTGAAGACAGGACCAATGAGAGAGTTTTTTCTCACACTCTCAATTGTTCAGTTCCATTTTTGCTAAAGTAATATGATCCCCTTAACATCTATGTATCTACCTCATGTATCATCTATGTATTTATTTATGTATCTATCATCTACCTATCAATCTACCTATCTACATACATCTGTTTATCTCCTCCTCCTCCTCCTCCTTCTTGCTATCTATCCTCCACAATTTTGCATTGTAACTTCAGAACTTATATCTCAGATTCACATAAACTAGAGACAGCAGTGACTTTTAGTTTCATAACTGTCACAAAACAATTCTCCGCTGAAAAATCTTAATTTTCTCCATATTACCCTGTGGCCAATTAGTGCTGCCTTTGGGCTGAACTATAGGTCTTGGAATTCTTAAAAAACAAACAGCAAAACAGAAATATCAAGGCTTCCCCAGACATCATTCATAATTTAATTGCCACATTATGCCACTGAGATATAATGAGACTTATCAGTTACATTCAAATGTTTTGATTTCACAATTAACTAAAGTGTGAGATAAGAAAGAAATGGAATTTCTATTTATATGTCGGGCAAGACGGAGCCGAAGCAATACTTGGACATTGGAAGATATTCGAAGACAGAGAAGGTGTTGAGACTCTAGAAAGAGTACAGAGAAGAGCAACAAAGGTGATTAGAGGACTGGAGGCTAAAACTATGGCTTCTTGTCCTGCCTTCATATGCTTTGGAGAAGAGGTTGAGTGTGGTCATAAGTATCTCAACCAATGGACATTTTTAGGAAAATAGATGAAAATGAGTTGAATTCGCATTTGAGTGGAAAGGAACTAAGCTGCCTGCCAGGAATGGTTGAAAAGGGATTAAATCCACTGACAAACTTGCACTATATTTTGGCTATAAAATCTGGAGATTGAGGGAAGCATATTCTTTGTATCAAATTAATATTCTCACTTGCATCTGTGTTTACTTAATTAGTCTGGAGACAGAGATGTGCTAATGAGAAACAATTATAAGGAAGAAAGGTCTGCTGGAGAGTACGGAGAGCCAAATTCTAAATAAGTTACCCTCTTATTTATGGGGCAAAGCTGGAATAATTAATGTAGGGAAACCAACAGGAGAAACGAATGGGCAGGGATTCTCCTGGGGAAGCAAACGTTTTGCATGTTCAAGTGATAATAAAGCTTATTGTACATTTCCAATACACCCACACACACACACACACACACTTTTTTCCCCCTGGAGGTTCCAACACAAAATCATCACCATCATCATTGTCTATCCGTGCAGGATGAAGGCCTCTTCCTCATGTTTCCAACCAATACGGTCCTGAGTTTTCCTTTGCCACTTGGGACTGCAATACTTTCTGATGTCATAGCTCCATCTTGTTTTTTTGTCTCTTTCGTGGACGCTTTTGATCCAGTGGGATCTGTTCTGTGACTGCTTCAGTCCCCCCTGCCATCAGGTCTCTTTGCTAAGTGACCAGCCCATTTCCATTTCAACACCTGAAGGCAGGATAGATAGACAGACAGATAGCTAGGTTTTGTTTTTTTTAGCCAACTGCATTCTTTGCTACAATGTTCTATTGATGCTTGTAGTGACAAACTGCTCCAAAGGGAGGGAAGCCTTTGATAGTCCTCTATCTCTTTGATCTACAATGTGATCCGACATTTTAGCACAGTTTCAGAATCTTCCCGAGTAAATTTATATAGAGAAAGCAAAAGGTTGACTGCACCCTTCCAGGAAAACATTCCACGTCTGACCGTAGCCCATGCTGTTTTCCTCCAATGCTTAGCAAACGATTCCTCAGAGAGGTAAAAATTACTTCTTTCTTCTTCTTTTTTTTTTTAGTTTTTTAAAACCAATCTACATTTTGGGTCGAAATGCAGCTAAAGAGAGCTGTAAAAGCCGTTCCACTGTAATTAATGGAGGGATTCAGTAGCAATATTTCTACTGGTGACAACTGCTAGGAATAAGTTTCTTTCCATAGGCAAGTAGAAATAAAACTCGAAAACTCAGCTGACAGGAAAAGCTAGCTTATCAGGATGAAATGGAGCTAGCTTTCTGTTTCATTGTCAGTATTTCTAACAGCATACAGATAATCTCAATTTACGACCCCAGCTGACCCCGGAATTTCTATTGCTAAGTGAGTTTTGCCCCATTTTATGAACTTTCTTGACACTGTTGTTAAGTGGATCCCTGCATTTGTTACTAGTAACGTGGTTGCTAAGTGAATCTGACTTTCCCGTTGACTTTGCTTAACCCTCCCGGGACACAGCGACCGTCATAAATATGAGTCAATTGCCAAGCAGCCAAATCACGTGACCACGGGCATGCTGCAACGGTTGTACGTGTGAAAAACGACCATAAGTCCCTTTTTTCCCAGTGCTGTTGTAACCTGGAACAGTCACTAAACAAACTCTTTGTAAATCGAGGATTGCCTGTAATTTTTCTCCTTTAATATGTAAGTTCTGAGTCTGGAGAGTTTGAAGGGAAACAGGTTTGTAGGCAAATCTGCCAGCATCTTACAACACACACACACACACACACACACACACACACACACAAATACACAAAGACATGCAAATACATGCACACACATGCGCACGCGCGCGCACCCACACACAGAGAGACTGAAGTTGTAGCAAAGAACAGGCTCAAACTAATGAATAATAGCGTCAGGAATTCTCATTATTCACTCCGATGAAGGAATATGAGCTGTGACTTTTGGCTGCCATTGGGGAGACAATGAGGTCATTTGTCAACACGCAAAACACCCCGTCAAGAAGGAGCCTGTGCCCATCTATCTGTCCATCTCTTAATTGGACAATATTAAACCCATATTCCTTGGTACTAAAAGTCAAATTGAAGAATAATAATAATAATAATAAAAAATCCAAATCCTTTTCTGTGCCCTCATAAATCTCTTTCGTTCCTTTCCTCATTTCATCCTTCCTTGTTTTTTTTGTGTGTGTGTTGTTTTTTCTCCCCTCAGCGAAGGTCAACAGCGCTGTTTATGGAACAGGGCCATTCAGAACTATAAAAAGGAAGGTTGTGTTATAATTTGATACAACAGCACAGCCCTCTTTCCCATGAGCGTGGCCTGCTGTTTGGTGTCTCGTTCAATTCTGCTATTATCCTCCGATGCCTTGACATCCTCTTTCTTTCTCTATTCTTCTTCATCTTTTTTTGTTCCAGCGTGAAGAGGAAACCTTAGCCTCATTTTTGTGAGAGAGAAGGAAAGAGGATCCCACGTTCAATTCTATTCAGAAGCACATCTGAATTGGTGCCGATGTTGCCAGGAGATGCCAAGGCGGCCTTAAGTTCCGTGCAATTAGTATCTCTGCCTTCTCCACAGTAAATAAATGGTGAACTTTGCTTTGGGAGAATGACTTTAAATAAGATCAGGTGCAAAGCTATTCCTCAGCTGGGGAAAAAAAAACCCTCTTTTGAAGACACAAAAAAATGAGCATTGGTGCGAAGAGAGAAGTCTATCTTGACTCACGCTGGAGAACCTTCAAGTGGTATTGGTAGTGCTCACCTGATGACTACAACTGAGCCCCAAGTCTCTGTTGTTAAGTGAAACATTTACTCAGTGAGTTTTATGCCTCATTTTACTCTTGCCACCATTGTCAGGTGGATCTCTGCAGTTGTTAAGTTACCGACACGGTTGTTAAGTGAATCTGGCTTCCCCCATTGACTTTGCTTGTCAGAAGGTCGCAAAAGGGGACCACGTGACCCCAGGACACCACAACAGTCATAAATACGAGTCAGTTGCCAAGCATCTGAGTTTTGGTCACGTAACCATGAGGATGCGGCAATGGTCGTAAATGTGAAAAATGTTCCTAAGTCACTTTTTTCAGGACTGTTGTAACTTTGAACGGTACCTAAATAGACTGTTGCAAATCAAGGATGACCTGTACATGCAGACAAGAATCTTCTCCACTTCGCCACCTCCAATGAAGGAAATAAAATTAGTATTGCTATTATTGTTGTTGTTATTAATATTATTATTATTATTATGTCACCCATTGAAAAGCAAGTCTTTCCCAAGTTTGTTTTTAATCGAAATTAGATTCCATATCCCAAATAAAAGAACATACGTAGATCCAACAAATTTCAACATCTGAAAAGTTTCCACAAAGATTCCAGAGGAGAGATGAAATCTCTCTCTCTCTCTCTCTCTCTCTCTCTCTCTCTCTCTCTCCCTTTCTCTTTGTGTGAGTTTTTTTCTCTCTGAAAGAAGAAGCTATAATGATCTTTATCCATCACCATCAGCAGCAATGAACACTTGCTGGACACGTACATTGTGATATAGCAGGCTACTAATGTAATGTGACGTTCCCGATTGCCATTGGGTATATTACACACTCTTGGGGTTTGCTGGTGTTTTTTGGAAGAGGATCAATAACCTAAGCATATGTCAGAAAAGAGAAAGACAACATCCTTCTGTTCATTTGAATTAAGCAGGACATTTTGATGGTCAATACTGTCATTTTTTTTCTCCTTTGGCCAAGCAAGGAATGATGTTGACACTGCTATTATTGAGTTATCGATTGACCTGAGACTTCATCCAATGTGATCTGATTTGTGTGTGTGTGTGTGTGTGTGTGTAGATGTGTCTGGGTGAAAATTCCTTGCCATCATAAAGGTTGATAACATTTGTCATTTCTGAGGTCAACCTCCAGCAATACTGCTGCATTGGTGGTCCAGAATCGGTACAATTTTGCTATTCGGTCAGGAGAAAAACCTTAAAAGCTATTGTAGACACCCTATAAAAGTTTCAAGAGTCTTTCAAAAAATGTACGGCAGTCCTTTCTCCCTAGCTTCCATGTGGCTGTTGTCCAGACAGCTTTATATCATGAGCCCCCAAGTATGAAGCCATCAAGACAGGTTAGAACATAGAATAATAGAGTTGGAATTAAGGGCCTGGAGACTTAAACATATAAAGAACGGTTGCTGGAATTGGGTATGTTTAGTTTAATGAAGAGAAGGACTAAAGCAGTTCTTCCAATATTTGAGGGGCTGCCACACAGAAGAGGGAGCCAAGCTATTCTCCAGAGCACCAGGATAAGAACAACGGATGGAAACTAATCAAGGAGAGAAGCAACCTAGAACTAAGGAGGAATTTCCTGACAGTGAGAACAATTCATCAGTGGAACAACTTGCCTCCAGAAGTTGTGGATGCTCCATCACTGGAGGTTCTTAAGAAGAGATTGGACAACCATTTGTCTGACTTGGTATAGGGTTTCGTGCCTGAGCAGGGGGTTGGACTAGAAGACCTCCAAGGTCCCTTCCAGCTCTATTCTGATTGATTGAACTTATTTTAGGAATAAGTTGCACGTTCCTGCATTAACTTCTCCAAATCAAGTCGCCTCCAGGAGTGCCGAATCCCCACCACCACCGTATTACAAAGTCACATTGCAGTCTATGAGTGTTCTTAAGTTTCAATCTCATTCTATCTAGATGGAATTAGTTTCCAATCCTTGTGTTTGCACCAGAGGCTTTTTGCTAGAGGGAGAAGACAGGGATGCAACCGGTAAAATAAATAAATGTTAATAGAGTGTGGGACACGCATAGCCTGAGCTCAGGAAAAAAAAAAGTTTATTTTCTATTTTGCTCCAGGATATGTATGAGCAACTGTGAAAGGAGAACAGACCTGGGAGGTGGATATTTATAGCCTGGTATTCTCTCCCAGCAATTTCCTGTGAAGGTAAATTACACTGAGTACTGCATTTGACCTCGGTGTCTTTCTGATTTCTCCATCATACCCTTGTGTTCTGGCATGCTGTTCGCCAGGTAGGAAATGTTTAGCTTGCAGTGTGACTTGTTTTCAAGCTGCTCACATTCCCTGCCCTGTTCCAGTCTGGCAGACATAAAAGGATTCTGCATTTCACTTGGGTGCCCAAGGAGAGATAGGAGGAAGCTTTAAACTCTAAGCAGGGGGTGTCGCTGGCTTGGCAAGACCTGAAGTCAGGGGAAAGTAAACACGGGGGGCCACCTGCATTTGAGCACAAAAAAGCAATCCAAGAGAGAGAGAAAAAGAAAGGATTGTACGGAGTCTGTGCCTGTTTTAAGTAAAAGGAGGAGGAGGAGGGGGAGGGGGAGGAGGAGGAAGGAAGAGAAGGAGAAGAAGGAGTGGGGAGAAAGAGGAGAAGGAAAAGAAGGGAAAGAAGGAGAAGGAGAAGAAGGTGAAGGAGAGGATGCAAGTGAGGCACATCAATCTTTCTCCAACCTTGGGCATTAAGTCACTAAGTTTGGATTTTATTTTGTCAGAGTTCTCAAGCTTGCTCAGATTCTGTGAGTTGATAGTACCTTACATTTCAGTTTCATGTTGGTAGAACAACAGAAGGAGGAGGAGAAGGGGGGAGGAGGAGGAGAAGTTGAAAGGGAAGGAGAAGGGGAAGTAAAGGAAGAGGAGGAGGAGGAGGAGGAGGAGGAGGAGGAGGAGGAGGAGGACTGTGGGGTCCTTGGTGCTCTCTGAGCTTGGTGGTTTTCTCACAGATGTTTCATGACCCAACTAGGTAATATCATCAGTACTAGAAGAGAATGGGGTTGGAGGAGGAGGAGGGAGGGAAAGGGGAGGAGGAGGAGGAGGAGGAGGAGGAGGAGGAAGAGGAGGAGTGTCCTAGAACAGTTGTAATCCAATCTCATATCCTCAGATATATCGGACTTTAACTCTCATAAGGGGGCAAAATAAATAATGCTTTCTGAAAGACCTCAGGGCCAGAAATTCTGCATTAGAAGGTAATTTAAAGAAAATACAAGAAATATGCAATTATTTTAAAAGTTGCACATAGGAGCATGCATGCCAGATGATTAAATACTTGCTTACTTCAGGCGGACAGATAATCCTTGTTTGCTTAATTTCATATATAATGCACGGAATGCCTTAATTATTGACATTTATCTTTGCCACACACTCAGGCTGCTGCAAAGTCACTGTTTTTTGTTCATTAAAGCAGTTGACGGGCAGCTCTTTAATGAGAGGGCAGAAATTCTTCAGTAGGCAACGTCAGTTGTAACTTAATGGGCAGGAAGTATAACAATATTAACTACGGAGCATGACAAGACTAAAATATCTGTAAAAACAGAAACAGAACGAAAAGTCAACAGATGTCTAAGTCTGTCATCCTCTGCAGTTTTATTGGAGGTGAAAAACACTGTAGTATTTACTGTGGATGTTGGAAGGGGTGAAATTGTTTTTATCAATGTAAAGTCTATGGAGATTCTCAGTCATCCAGGTGGTGGTTGTTCCAAAGGTGTTTTTTCAAAAGGCAACTGGATTTTCTTTGTTTTTCTCTGAAGACATTTAGCTTCTCATCCAAGAAGCTTCTTCAATTCTGACAGAATGGCGGGGAATAGAATATAATTACAACACAGTCCTTTCAGCAGTTCCAAGAAGGGTTGCACACCCATTTGCACTTTTTTAGGTGACCCCGATAAACATCCCAATGAACTCAACGACTCTCAGAGAGAGTGCTAATGACCAGATGACTGCAAGGAATATAAATCCTTCCGTTCTCCACCTTTCGGTCAGAACTGAAGAAGCTTCTTGGATGAGAAGGGAAACGTCTTCGAGGAAAGACCTTTGGCTTTTGAAAAAAGCACCATTGGGAGACCAAGAGCCAAGCTTGAATCGTGGGAGACTTTTATAGCAGAATATTAAAATGAAAAGCCAAGAGCAAGACAAACCCATTCATCCCATCAGAATCAGATTCCTCCTTCTCTAAGCACCTTTGGGGCTAATGAAGGTGAAGTCGACAGATAGAAAAATGGAATCCCGGATAGGATACGTTGAGTTTGGGTCAGCCAGAATGTTAGGTCTCTCTCTCTCTCTCTCTCTCTCTCTCTCTCTCCCTCTCCCTCCCTCTCCCTCTCTCTCTCTCTCTCTCTGTCTCTCTCTCTCTCTCTCTCTCTCTCCCTCTCCCTCTCTCTCTCTCTCTCTCTCTCTCTCTCTCTCTCTCTCCCTCTCCCTCTCTCTCTCTCTCTCTCTCTCTCTCTCTCTCTCTCTCCCTCTCCCTCCCTCTCCCTCTCTCTCTCTCTCTCTCTCTCTCTCTCTCTCTCTCTCTCCCTCTCCCTCTCTCTCTCTCTCTCTCTCTCTCTCTCTCTCTCCCTCTCCCTCCCTCCCTCCCTCTCTCTCTCTCTCTCTCTCTCTCTCTCTCTCTCTCTCTCTCTCTCTCTCTCTCTTTATAACTGCTTCTTTTTCAAAAGACAAAATGCTCCCCAATGCATCCCGAAACATATGAGACCATTTTCGCACAGAAGTGAGAAAGTTTAATAAATCTCTAATTAGGCTCATAAGCTCAGTGAATGGAGGCAGAAATTGGATTTTTTTTTCCAAAGGCTCAATTTATGGGCTCCCCCCCCTGCCAGTCTCACACAATTTTAATGAAAAATTCCCCAATGGTTAAAGAGCCATCAGTGGACCAATTAAAGCAGAACATTGTGTGAAGGTTCTTTTATATAGTATTTCCACAGTGGGCTCCAGGTGGGTGGGTGGGAAGGGGATAATAAGTGGGTTAAGAAACTGGCCAAGAGAAAAATGTCCACTGAGGTCAAAAGAGGACAACGTTCATTTCTATAGTGGTGGAATTCCAGAATATGTTGCTCAATTAAATAAACAAAACTCCTTAGCTCTCAAAGGTGGAATAGAAAATGTGAATCTAAATTCCTTCCTTCCTTCCTTCCTTCCTTCCTTCCTTCCTTCCTTCCTTCCTTCCTTCCTTCCTTCCTTCTCTTTTTTCTCTCTCTCTCTCCCTCCCTCCTCCCCTTCTATCTTTTTTCTCCTTCCCTCCCATCTCTCCTTTCCACCTTCTCTCTTTTTCTTCCCTCTCTCCCTTCTTCTCTCCTGCCCACCCTCTCTCCCTCCTGCCTTAACCAGCTTCATTGATGGCATCAGAGAGGTCTTCCCTTTGGGCCAACATTATCTGGGGTGAAAACTCTGAAAAAATTCTTCTTGATTCAAGCTTTGGCATTCCTTAAAATGCCCAGCTTCATAACATCAGCTGCCAACATGTGATTTAAATGAGAGAGGAAAAAATAAAATAAAAATGAATTTGGTTTATTGAACTAAGTTGCCTTGCTCTACTGATCTGGAACTTAATGTATTTTTCTAACTGTCTGCCGTTATCTCTTTTTTTAATTGCTCTTTGTTGATTTTTATAATTGCTTTTACCGTGTCTTTCTCATTAGGTTTATTGTAATACTGATCTTTTGTTTCGCTTTGTTTTGTTACATTCATGTTTATTGTGTTTCATCTTCAGCTCTCCTGAGCATTAGAGACAGAGAGATGAAATATAAATATAACAAATAAGAGCAAGACAGAAAAATGTCTGTGTGTGTGTATGTGTGTGTGTCTGTGTGTGTGTGTGTGTGTGTGTGAAAGTGAAAGGGGGAGAAATGGAGAATATCTGTACTTTTGGTAGGGATAGGAGAAAATTGAAATTCTGCATCTATTTTCAGTTCAGTGACTAGAGATTTGGAAGGAAGGAAGGAAGGAAGGAAGGAAGGAAGGAAGGAAGGAAGGAAGGAAGGAAGGAAGGAAGGAAGGAAGGAAGGAAGGAAACTCCTGGGTGCCTTGATGTGGATTCAACAATACTGTACCTCTCTCAGATCTGAACCTTCATTGCACCATGCTGGAGAAGTTGAAAAGAAAAGATGACAGAGCCTCAAAATTCAGAAGTAGCAGCCTTGTGACTTGGAAGAGGCTGTGAGGGAAGAAGTAGGCAATGACAGTTTGTGCACGTTTGTGCAAGAATGAAACACTTCTCTCAAGACAGATGGGATTTTCAGGTCATAAGAAGGTAAGATAAGGACACTAAGTTAGAACATTGTGCTTCTGTCTGCGTGCTGGGCTTTAAATGAGATTGATTGGAGTGGGTCTCATTGCTCAGAGTTTTTGCCATTGTCATCTGCTACCACCATCTCTTGGCCTGGAAAAGACACTCAAGGCAATTGATCTCTTCTATTGTTTTTCTACTGAATTACTGACCGCTCCAGATCTCCCAGATAATATTTCCCCAAAAGGAGTCAGATGACAATGGACCCTTGAATGTTCATTTGTCTCTTCTTGTATTTTATTTTATTTTTTATTCCTTTCTCTGCCAGGTAGAAAGAAGGGGTGATATAGAATGCTTTGTGAAAATGTGGAGCTTTTGACAGATTAAAAGTCTCCTTGTTGTTAGAAAATCTATCTTGGGAAGGCAGTCATAACTCACATGAAGAAAATATGACTTTCTATCCTTGACATCTGCAGAGAAATTTCTTGCAGGACAGCAGCTGCACAGTTGGGTTGGCCATACTATGACTTGGTAGCCCCCCCCCCCCCCAACAAATAATGTTGGTGTAAATCCCAGAATTGTGTAAATATCTCTTCCCATCAAATCAATCTTTGTATTTCTACAAGTCAGAGCAAACTGATGGTGTGCAGAATGGGACAACTTGCCATAGTCAACTTGCCACAGCCAACTCACCATGGGACAACTTGTTGTGGCCAACTTGCCATGAGACAACTCGCTGCAGGACAATTCAACACAGGATAACACAACCCCATTGCTTCTTCGACATTATTTTTGTCATTCATATCTCATTTTGTCCCTTCTTTTGCATCCTTTCTTTAATGGTTCTATTCCATTATTTCTTTGATATTGGTGAATTGTCCCCTCATGGGTTGGCCGTGGCAAGTTGGCCATGGTGAGTTGGCCATGGCAAGTTGACTGTGGTGAGCTGTCCTAGACCCAATTATACCTTTATGAGAAACACAGAAAAGGATTTTTCTCTCTGTTTTAATACATTGCTTTTCACTCCACTGACTTTCCACCCTTGCTGTATTTTGGGTCTCTTCCAACCTGTCTATATACATCTCAAATAAAGCCATGTAATTCAGCATGTTGAAATCTACTTGATGACACTTTTGAATGATGGGACTTTTGGAAACATCCTCTTGTCCTTGGTCTCCATCCAAAGTGGCTCCTGGACTCTGTGCTTGCAGCATAGTGTAAGTTTTTCCTCTCCTATTAAAATTGTTCCAACACAAGTCACCTTTTCCTTGCTCTCTTGATATCTTCATCCTCCCCTGAAGACAAACCACTGGTCTACACAGTCTGAAAGACAGGAGATGAAAAGACTTGCCCTCTTACTGAAAAATAAAAAATGGGTCTTGGTAGATATATCAAATATATCTCTATGCCGTTCAAGAGAATTCATACCAGTTGGCATGAAAACAAGTCCTGAATTGTTGACCTCAATGAATCCAGTAGGAGTATCAGGTAGACCTCTAAGTAACTGATCAATATCAGCAGTCGATGAAGGTCCAAGTTGTTGGGCACACTTTGAGCTATAGATAGCAAGCTTAATTCAATGGGAAAACTATCACTATTTTGTTTTGTTTGATCAAGAGAGAATTAGTACTCTTTCATAGGATACATTTCATACATTCATTGACTGAAAGGTTGGAAAGGATTTTGGACATCTTCTAGTCCAACCCCCTGTCACACACAAGAAATGGACAATTCCAGTGAAGAAGAGGTCCAAAACATTATTAAACAGCTCTCACTTTTAGGCTTTCCCCCCCTGATGTTCCAGCTTCTGGAAGAACTTTGAAGAATTCTGCCCTAGCTTCTCATAACTCCATGGTATCCATGATATCCCTCAAGATGTCAGCCCTTCTAGGAAACCAAAGTCATGTGGGCTAATATTGTTTTTATGAGATACCTATTTTGTGAAAGATAATGTCTCCATTCTTTCAATAAAATAATGAACATTCTTCCTTAGCCTTAGGTAAAGGTAAAGGTTCCCCCGCACATGCGTGCTAGTCGTTTCTGACTCTAGGGGCCGGTGCTCATCTCCATTTCAAAGCCAAAGAGCCAGCGCTCATCCAAGGACGTCTCCGTGGTCATGTGGCCGGCATGACTAGACGCCAAAGGCGCACGGAACGCTGTTACCTTCCCACCGTAGTGGTCCCTATTTTTCTACTTGCATTTTACGTGCTTTCGAACTGCTAGGTTTTGGCAGAAGCTGGGATGAGTAACAGGCACTCACTCTGCTACGCGGCACTCGGGATTCAACCCGCCAAACTGCCGACCATTTGATCAACAAGCTCAGCGTCCTAACCCATTGAGCCGCCTTACTAGCTTCCAAACTGCAAATCTTTTCTCTATTTCCTTCCTTGCTTAAAAGAAACAATCAGGATTGCATAGATTTATGGGCGTCCTGCTAAGCCAGCCTTGTTGATAGTTGTCTCTTGAGAAACTGAGAAGAAGCTAAAGCTTCAGCTCACTGCTTCCTCTGCTCAGTTCACCACCCTCAACTTGAAAACTTAATTGGAATTTCTTTTGGGTAGACTGAGAAGTTTTGTTTTTTTTAAAAAAAAGTCCCAGAACACAATGTCAAACCATTGCTACCCTGGGTCCACTAGGTTGAGGTCCTCAGTTTGTCACTAGGTTCACAAGATTGTTTACTTATTTCAACATTTCTATATCCCACATTTAAAACAACCCTGGACAGATTTTGCTAACTTTTTGCATGTAAAGTTCAGCTCTGATTTCTAAGTTGGGTCTTTTGGTCTCTGAAATCTTGGTTCCAAGCTCAGCTGTTGGTCACTTCTCTCAGCTGGTGCCGTTGGGAGATGTTTTTATAAGCACTTTGACTTGAGGATATAAATATGAAGAGAAGCAAAGGATCTATTTGGACGAGGAATTGGCAACGGAAAGGTAGTGTATTAAGAAAGAGTTTAATTATTATAGCAGTTTTCTGCATGGAAAGGTGTCCGTGTTTGCGTGTGTGTTTTTGTATTTCTGTCTCCATCTCCAGGTCCTATCTCCAGGTCCATGTCCATCTCATCTTCATCACTGTGTCCATCTCCATTTCCATTTCCATCTCCATCTCCATCTTTCCATCTCCTTCTCCTTCTCCATCTCTCTCTACATGATTACATGGAGTGGCATTCTAATCCATTAATCCCTCACTTAATAAGGAAAAATGGCCTACCTAAGTAGATCTAGAAGTTCTAACTGCAGGACTGTCCTTGTGTAATACTTTTGTATCTCAAAGAAGATGTGCCTCTAAGTCAAACATTTTAGATCCCCAAGGGTTAGTACAGCCCCAAGCAGTTGCACTGGGAATTCTCTGAAACTGCCTGTGGAGAATATGTTCTTTCTCTACTAATTCAGGGTCTCTGATGTTATCGCCCTGGCAACAATGAGCTTGAGATAATGCACTTGCTTAGCTAACTAATTTCTTCCTTAGAATGCATTGCAATTAAGAGCCATGAACTTTTTTAAATAAATCTTTATAAAGATTTTTATCTACACATGCTTATTAAAAATTGCACTCACCCTCCGCTATTTTGAACCTCCCTGTTAATAAGACTTCTGTGCTGGGATATGATATATGTCCCAAAATACATTCTTGTTACTCTAAGGAGCTGTTTGCCTGATAGCTGAAGGGACATATTGTACCTTTCCCGTAATGTTTATATGATTAAAATGAAATCTACTTTACTTCTACAATTGCATTTCTCTGTCTCCAATCCATCTAAAAAAAAAACAAAAATCCTGCACAGTGGCAGTTCTGTAACTCTTCAGAGTCCAGGGATGGCTGAACGCAGTGGCTATATGGCCAGCTCTTTACAAATGGAGAGAGAAAAATTAATATAGTGTAGTGAAAGAGTTTACTTCTTTGCTGGACTGTTAAAAATGACAATGGTTTCATTCTGTCGTGCAAATTCTCCCAGAATAATTAGATTTGATCTTCTAGAATCAAGTTTAGGTCACGCCCCCAAACCATTTTTTTTTAAAAAAAGAAAGTCTGTCAATTTTTAACATTTGCAGCTACAAGTAGTTCTCAACTTACAACAGCTCATTTAGTGTCTATTCAAAGTTACAATGGCACTGGAAAAAAGTGACTTATGACCATTTTTCACCACCGTTGCTGTGATTCACTTAACGACTGTGGTAAGAAAGGTCATAAAACGGGGCGAAATTCCATTAACCAATGTCTCGCTTAGCAGCATAGATATGATTGTTAAGTCGAGCAGTGCCTGTGTTTCTCTCATATGCACGTCTGGAGTCTAATTACTGAATTTATTTATTCTCACCTGCTTCCTGCTATTTTTCCCCCTGCTATCACTTACGAATCTTGGGTTTCAAGAGGTATTCTGAAGCGATACCTGCTTGACTGCCTTAGGAAAGAAACTCATCCACAGTTTCTACCAAGACAGTGGATCATTTTTCCCCCCCTCAGATACATTTTGTTATGTAAGGAGACCTCTGTAAAGAGATCCCATCCAGATATCCAATTACTCCATGTTTCTTGCACAGCGTCGAATACCTCAACTTATTTAGAACTTGGCTGTGTCTCTTTTAGGGTCCACCTAAAAGAGACGCAGCCACATGACCACGGAGACGTCCTCAGACAAGCGCTGGCTCTTCGGCTTTGAAACGGAGATGAGCACCGGCCCCTAGAGTCGGAAACGACTAGCACGCATGTGCGGGGGAACCTTTACCTTTACCTTAAAGTCCCTTTGTCATCTCACGGCTTGATTGAAACAAATTCTCACTTCATCTTACTCTATTAGGTAGGTGTACCTTAACCCCAAGGAGGCAAACCGATTCTAATTTGGCGTATTATGGCTTCTCACTCCTGGCCTACATAAAGCCGTGGCTGTCAGGCAGGAAAGATCAGGTCCAATTAAACTGATTTGTTGCTACTCATGCCTAACGACAGGAATATTCTCAGCTAAAGGTTAGCACCTGCTAGGAGTTAGATAAGGATCCAAGGAATTTAAGAGAGGATGGACTTTGTTTGCTTGTGGCTATGTAGGGATTCTAGGCTGATCCCTCTTTTAACGGCATCCCCCAGGGTCTGCCACCTGTTTCCTTACTGTAGCTGCACTTAAACAGAAGATTTGGGATTTAGAGGTTCTAAATGACCAAACCAACCTTTTTCATTCTCACTACAATATAATTGCAGGTTCCTGATCCCTAAATAATGTTATAACATCATGTTCCTCATTGGAAGCTTCTGACTTGGCTCATGACCCATCGTCTCTTGGATCAAGAGACTACTTCAAAGTTTAACATGTGCAACCACTGAAATGTCATCATATTCTTAGCAATAACTACGATTATGGAAATTGGCTGCTTTGTCCCTCTCATTACAAAATGTTTCAGTTTTGATTTTCTTATCCTTGTAAATATTGTGTGTTTGTTTTATTGGGTGGGGGACCGTAAATACCTAAACTAATATTTTATTTTCACTGGGTTTCTTACTTTATGAACTGCAATTTCTGTTTGACCTACTTCTACATCAGTACATATATCTTTCCAAATATACCTGCGGGGAAAAAAATAAGCTCCTTCTCATGCATTATTTTCCTAATGAGCATAGTTTTCATCCCACACGTGTTTTGCAACTAATTTTATTCTCACCCCCCCATTATAAATTGTGTTTCTCCTAATTTAGTTTTGGGAGGGAAGGTGAGGGAGCTGTCAGCTGCAACCCCTTGGGACGTTGAAAATTGGTTTATAAATACAAAATTCTGAAAGAATGAATTTCTCATCCATCTCTTTGGGGAGGTGTGTGAAAGTATTGTGTAATAAGGCCTGAATGCCATGGAAATTCAATTCACTACTGCCGTACCTATATTTTTAACTGGGTTACACGTTTTGAGCCTATCGATCTAAAATAGGATAGGGAAACTTGCTGAGATGGGCAACCATACAAATTGAATAAATAAATAATTTACAATATGATGCTACAGATATGGATAAGGGACAAAGCAAAACTGAGACAGATCTTGACCTCTGAAGGGACTGTCTCCTACGTGGTGGCAGCTGTATCAGAAGAATCAGAAAAGAATACACTTTTAGAAGGAGGAAAATCTCTCTCTCTTTTTTTTTAAAAAAAATCTTGAATCTTGGCTATGTTCCCCCACTGGAAAAAGATGATGGATTGGTCTTTTCTGTACTTGATTGGTCCCCTCTGACTAATGGTTGAGCTTCGTCTGTGATGGATGGAGGTGTCAATATTACTTACTTAAGGCTTACTTATTATCTAAGCAGGTCACTGTTGTAAGAGATAAGATGGGTGTCAGGGAGAGAGAGGAATGCCCTCTGCCTGGTCTCCAGCTCCATTGCAGCAATTAGTAATCCCTCTCTTATTAGCATTTCTGTTGCAGTCAGCAGCTCCTGTGACATCATATTTTGTTTTATGGCGGCCAAGCAAATATCCATCTTGACTCTCAGTGTACCATCTGGCATGAGATGGATACAGAGAGATTGATAACTATCGGAGCAAATTATAGTGGGAAGCTATTGATTCTCTAGAGGAGCTGTGATGATGGTGAAACCCTGAGCTTGCCAGCATTGGTAATGATCTTTGAATTGCAAGGCTTCCCAAAGAAAGTGGCCCGTTCTCTAGACCACAGGCACAACACACTTGATGCATGTCTAATTAGCAGATGGCCACAATAGAAATGGATGACATAGGCAGGTTAAAAAAAAGAAAAGAAACATCAGTGATCTCATGTAAATTAAGATTCCATCATCTTGCTTTTCATTTTGAGGAGAAAACCCCTGCAGTCTGCATGGCAAGAGCTAGTTCTTTCCAATGACTCTCTGACTCTCTGCCCATTTTGACTGAAGAAGTTACTTGTATGAGCATTGAAACATCTCAGTTTTAATAAACTTTGGTCCAGCCGCCATGATTTAACCTTTTTAGATACACCAGTGAATTCTTGTCACAGATTTTTTTTGTTGCATTTCCCCTATCAACTCACATACCCAGACCTGATGACCAGGGGATGACCAGCCCGAGGGAGGGAGGGAGGAGTTAAACACATCACAAGTCTTGAGTAATATTCCTTCCTTCTTTCACTTCTCTCATCTTCCTTCCTTTCCTTCCTTCCTTCCTTCCTTCCTTCCTTCCTTCCTTCCTTCCTTCCTTCCTACTTACCTACCTACCTACCTACAGTACCTCCCTCCCTCCTCCCTCTCCTAATTTCATTTACTCTCCCTGGTCCTTTTTTCAGAGCCTTCCTTTCAATTTCTTTGTTCAGTTGCTTTGCCCAGAGCCTCTACTGTATGCAATGGAAGGAAACATTGGATAGATTTATTCGAAGAGACACATCCCTGAAATCATCACAGGGATAAAGCAATGGGCTTGGAGCTTAACTGGTTGGCAGATCAAACTCACTTGAAAGCTTATCTGGATTCTGTCACCAGCAAATCCCGAAGGTGAAGCTAATTCTCTCCTTCCCCCATATTTGTGTCCTCAGTCTCAAGATTTGAAGTGATCAGCTGTACCGCAATGCATACAGAGGAGCGATAGAGATGGCTGTGTGTCCAGGATCTCTGCTAGAAAATAGATGCAGATCTTCTTCCTCTAAAGATGCAGCACTCATTGTCCTGTCAAGCAGGACAATGATGTCTCAATCATAACACCCTAAAGTCTATTGCAATGGCTGCTGGAATCCTCAAATCCAAAGCTCACCCTTGGCATTCCAAAATCCTGAAGAGACATTTGAGTGAAAATAATCTCATTTAAAATGGTATCCCTCAGAACTTCTACCACAATGTTATCCATCACCAAAGTTCCTTCAGGCATGCTAGAAGCTTCTCCGGTGAAGCCAAAGAGAATATGAGAAAAGTGATAACCCAAACGAGAGAGACAATATATATATATATTTATTTATCACTTTTACTTCTTTGCCCAATCACAGCTTCTCTCAGTCCCTCCTCTTCCATTGGCATGAGACTTGAAATAATCTTTCGAGGATTGTTCAAAAGAACACGTATGTCACTACTCTTTGCCTTGCAACACATAAGAAGTCCAATTCTGTTTACATAGCAATCCTGGAAACATAAAAGTGTGTGTCTGAATTCAGGCTTAAGGTTATCTGCAGACTTATGGGCTGTGGCTGGAAAATTAAACTTGGATTTGCTAGTTTTAACTTTTGGCTGCTTTTAACAGAAAACAGAATAACAGAGTTGGAAGGGACCTCGGAGGTCATCTAGTCCAACCCCCTGCTCAGGCAGAAGACCCTCTACCATTTCAGACATATTGTTGTCCAATCTCTTCTTAAAAACCTCCAGCAATGGAGCACCTACAGCTTCTGGAGGCAGGCCGTTCCGCTGATGAATTGTTCAAACTATCAGGAAATTTCTCCTTATCCCCAGGTTGGTTCTCTCCTTGATTACTTTCCATCTGTTGCTTCTTGTCCTGCCTTCAGGTGCTTTGGAGGATAGGTTGACCCCCCTCCTCTTCTTTGTGGCAGCCCCTCAAATATTGGAACACTGCTATCATGTCTCCCCTAGACCTCCAGCCCTCTTTATTGATCTTCTTTATTGATCTTCCCTACACTCTTTCTAGATGCTCTTTTCTTGGCCTACCATTCGTGCAGACCCAGGTTATGGTGGAGTAAATTGTGTGAATGAAGGAAGGGAGTTAATTTGTTCATAAGGTTAAGGATACTGAACATACTGGGGAAAATTAGCCATTGGTCTTATCTCCAAAGGTATAATGCATATCCAAGCAGCCTTCCTCATTAGGTTCTCTGAGTAATATTGTTTGATTTCAGCAGTTGTTTTTCTGGCATCAAAATATTAGCTCTTATGGAACCCTAATAAAGCAGTCGATGGATGATAGCAGCAGAAGAGCTCCATTTGTAATTGATTTTTTTTCCCCTGGCTCCTTCAGTTTCCCATCAGTCAAAACTTTATGGCTGTTTAGCAATTCAACTCATTCTTTCTAATGCAACCAGCCTTGTGACCTGCCAGGACAATAAGACTGGGAGAGTCTTCTGCATGCAATGTGATTTTGAACAAACTGCCATTGGAACGGGTAACCTTTAGCTAATAATGCCACTTTCAATGCACGGGCCTTTGAAAAATGAACAATCTCGGCGACAGCGTACCGAAAACAATTAAGCACAACTTGTCAAAATTAATAGGAAAGATGGTGCCTTTGTCGCAGTTCGTAAGAGCAATTAGAATCGAGTAATTTTGCTAAGTGGGTTTGGGTTTTATGTGGAAGTCTGGCCCCACTAAATAACTATATATAAGTAAATATATATATCAAAGTCTGTTGAGGTTGAATAACAGTATTTGTTAGAATTGTGAAGGAAAAATAATCTTTTGCATTTTAATTTCCCTCAGCTCTCATTCTATTGGAGGAAAAATAATTTACTTAATGCAAATGTAGACATAATGACAGTTATATATTAGACCAGAATTACAATGAAATTCTCATGGGTGAATGTGAGTTTCTGCCACTTAGGATATGACTCCATGGGGCTTAATGCCCTGTTTTGCATTTCTTCTTCAACAGTTTACAGCCTCTCTGGGTTATTATGCCTTCATTTCATCCCACAAAAGAAATTGATTGAGACACGTGGGTAGTCAGGGAATGATGGGCATCTGTGTTAGAGAAGGCAAGCACACCTGTTCAAGAAAAATGTCAAAGTAACGTCATCTTATCAAAAGGCATCAGAATGGCAAAGCACTGCAGACAAAGCAGGTACAAACCACACAATGCTACAAAAAGTGCTTGAGTCATAGGCAACCCCAGGCCAACATTTTCCAAACGCCCTTTAGACTGACTGAAACATAAAGCAAGTTCATAATGTGAAGCCCAGCATTTAAAATCTAATTTGCCACTACCCAATTACACACCGCAGAGTTTCAGGAACATGGTGTGTAGGATTCACAGTTTGCTCACATTTTGCCGGCTGCTGATTCAATCTTTTTCTTTTGCTCTAGTAGTTCACTCTGACACCTTGCTGGGATGAAACAAAATTCACATTTCGCACTTTGGTCGTGAACCAACCCACTGGAAAACTGCACCATTGAAGGCATATTCATGGTTCACACCATACATATTGAGAGACGTCTGGAAAGTAACATGGTTAGAAACCTGAAGTCTTGTGTTTTCAACCCCAGAGACATTTCCATAGGTTCTCTCCTCCTCCTCTAAGTGTCCCTTTGATGCTTCAAAGGCTTATTTTCTGAGATCACATACTGTATGTGGAAGTTGTTGCAGGAAGAGAGCGACTCTATAATTCTTTCCTGAGTATTTCTAATGGCAAGTAAAGAGAACTCATTTGTCCAAATATATTTGCACATCATTGTATGAAGTAGTTATTGGTAACTGAGAAGTGCAAAATCTCAATTTCAAACGCTACCCAAGCAAGACATAGTTGGTGCAGCAAATAATGAAATATATATGGATATATGGATAGCCATTGTCTATCCAACTGCAGGATGAAGGCCTCTTCCGCATGTTTGCAACCAATGTGATCTTGATCTTGATCTTTCCTTTGCCAATTGGGCCCACAATACTTGCTGATGTTGTTGCTCCATCTTGTTTTAGGTCTGTTTCGTGGATGCTTTTGATCAAGTGGGATCCATTCTTTGACTGCCTTGGCCCACCTGCCATCCGTTCTTCTTGCTGTGTGACCAGCCCATTTCCATTTCCATTCTTTTACTCTCTTTATGATAGTTTACACTTTCGTTGGTTCTCTAATTCATGTGCAAGTCTTTCTATCTTCTTGTGTAATGTGTGTCTCTGTGTGTGTTTGTATATATGTATGTATGTATGTATGTAGATAGATAGATAGATAGATAGATAGATAGATAGATAGATAGATAGATAGATAGATAGATAGATAGATTTCACATCAGTGAGTAGTTCTGGTTTTATAAAGAGGAGAGAAATGAAAATGCAGAGGAACTATTCACTGTAGCTTTATTGACCTAAGACTGGTATTATTTCAGAAGCCATCATTCATGTAGGTTCTAAAAGCAATCTTGATTTTAATCAGGGTTTGTGTATCTTTTTCTACTTATTTAAATGAAAAAGGGACTCTGTTTGAAGCTGGTCTTTGGGAGAAGGCTGAGTGATAACTGTCTGTTATTATTTAGCTAACCCTATTTATCTAACTAGATGTGTTGCAAGCTATTTGGGGGATTTTGGTATTTTTGGCCTCTGGATGTGATGGATGGTATGAAGGACCTGGATTTATATTCCCTGCAGACAAGATTCAGCAGTCCATCTGCATTTAAAAGACAAAGGCCACTCTTTTGAAGAGAAGCAAAGGCCACGTCTTGGACAGAGAGGACCATTGGTTTGAAAGAGGGGTCAAAGAGGCCATCTAGATCAAAACTGAACAGCCCTCTCTCAACAGAGGGGTAGGGATATGACATCATCCAGTCTACAACATAGTCCTTTCAGCAGTTCCAAGAAGGCTCCACGCCCATTTTGCACCACTCAGGTAATCCTCAGGATACAGATAAACCTCCAAGTAGCCTCAACGACTCTCTAAAAAGAATGCAAATGACCAGCTCTCCTTCCATTCCCCACCATCCAGTCAGAGCTGAAGAAGCTTCTTAGATGAGAAGTGAAACATCTTCAAAGAAAAACAAGAAAGTCCAGTTGCCTCGTGAAAAAGCAACTTTGAGACAAGAGAATGGAAGACTGAAAGATTCTGTTTTCTTTTGAAGAACCAAAGAGATTTTTTTGTTACAAATAGAACACTGTTCCCACAAAGAAAATTTACTGTTGGAAATTTCAGATAGGAAGGACAATCTGATGGTTGATTGATGTTGGCTTTTTTGCAAAGTGAATGTCTTGAACAGCATATCACCATACAATATGTTTCTTGTTTCTGTTGCCTGCCTACAGAAAGTAAGAGTCTTCCCACACAATAAACACCACAAAATTCCAAGATGCTTTTTTCCCCCTGTGCTGCATAGAAATAATGTCTCTTGCAACTTCTATTCTTTTCTCCAAAGAATGGAACTTGTGTTAGTAAATCTGGCCCCAGCCTGGACCATTTATAATTTTCTGGGATTTTTCCTTCAGATGTTTAAAGCAATGAAATGTCGGAGCAATTAGAGGTTGTCTGTCAGAGTGAGATATCAACTTTTTACAAAATATCTTTATTTTTTTTATTCTTTAGGCAGACCATGAGTTCTACTGCACCAAAGTGGAAAAAGAAATCTCTCCAGATAACATTAAAAAACAAACCAACCCTTAATTAATAATTATATCAGCAGCATCTAGCAATTAATTCACACCCATATTCTTGGCTGAAGTAACTGGAAAGGGATTTCAAAGCCAAACTTCCCATATGATTTTGTGCAGTCTACAAATTGCCAGAGAACTTCTTAAACTTTAATGAAAAAATTCTGCTTGCTTTGAGCAAGGGCAAAGGAATAAGGAGCAGAGAAAAGAGAGGGGAAATATTTGGCCATATTTGCTTTGAAATTAAAAGGGCATTAAAGAATCACATTTTGTGATTTATTTTCATTCGATGTATAAAAAAAACACCCCATGAACTGTATAATTCTGACAATAGAAGCTTGCAAATCAAAGATTGGATGCAAATCTTTGCATCAATCCCAAAGGAGTAGAGCAATTAAAAAATAATGTTAAGAAAAGTTAGTTCAGAAGAATCCAAGATCTTTTTTGGAGTCGTATATGAGACACTTCCATTGGGAAGTGTTTTCTCCATTCCATTGGGAAGTTCTTTTCAAAGGCAATGCTTACTAATTACTCAACAAACTGCATCTTCTCCCAATATGGGAAAAATGTGATCTTGACAGAAGAGAATATGTGTAGCTCAGGGTTGAACTGTGGGGACCTTGGTGCACTCTGAGCTTGGTGGTTTCCTTGCAGATGTTTCATTATCAAACCAGGTAGCATCATGATATTATCTAATTCGGTCATGAAATGTCTGCAAACTCAGAGATCGCCCCACAAATGTGGTCTACTTTGGCTACTTTGTAGACATTAAAGATGGGAAACCTGCCAGATTATCATGAGACAGCATCACCAGCATGGCTTCAATGTGTGAGGATTCAAACACCAACTTTTAAGATATTAACCTTTTCCTTCCCTATTCATAAATAAATGGTCTCTTCCAACTCTGTTATTGTATTCATTTTTTTTACTGAACTCTAAAGCTAAGCAAAGAACTACCTCAGAAGAACAGAAGAACAGAGTTGGAAGGGACCTTGGAGGTCTTCTGGTCCAACCTCCTGCTCATGGAGGATACCCCATACCATGTCAACAATTGGTTGTCCAATCTTTTCTTGAAAGCCTCCAGTGTTGGAGCACCCACAACTTCTGGAGACAGGTTGTTCCACTGATTGATTGTTCTCACTGTCAGGAAATTTCTTCTTATTTCTAGGTTGCGTCTCTCCTTTATGAATTCCCATCAGTTGCTTCTTGTCTTGCCAACGAACCAACCAACCAGCTAGCTAGCCCCATCCATTGTTGCCTACCATAGTTAGAATATCTGAAAGTACAGTCTTCCCATCTGCAAATCCACTGGCAAGTAGCTGCTTTATTCATAGTCAAAATACAAAATAATGCACAAACCCATCTGCTTTTGTTGCATAGCAGAAGTAGCATATAATTCATATTCTCTCAAGTATGCATTATGATGGAAAGATTTGAGCCAAAATAAACTAGAATTTAGGGATATACCAGTCAGTTCCGACTAGATCAGAACTTCTGATTAAACACCAGTTTAATCTGAAGAGATTAATTTGGATCATTAAAAAGCATGATGGTATTGTGAATAAAAAAAGAAGAAGGTTTCAGATGAATTCAACACTACAAAACTGTCCAAAATGTTTTGTGATTCATAGCACTGAATATTCATAAAGTCCTACTGAATTGTTCAATCCAACTGAACAATGAAACAGATACGATCTTTCTATACTCAGCAATGGCAGACACATGAGCATTGAATAAATTGAAAAACAGGTGACTTATGAAAATATTTCATGGTGCTATCAGTCCATAAAAGCATTGCAAGCTAGGTTAGGTTATTAAAAAGACTTCCGCCCCACCCGTAGCACACATCTTCCTTCTGGCTTCTGTGTGCTTCAGTTGATTTTAATATATTTTAATCAAGAAGAACTGGATGCCAACTTGGTAGTATATAATAAAACAAGCCAGTTTGATTTGCTAATAAGCACCACACAGAGCAGGGGACAAAAACGAATTATGCTGTCCAAAATAAACAAATGTTTTAATTGGAATATTTTTTCCTTCATACTTCAAGTCTCATGGAAAGCTGTTCTCTCTCTCAAAAAAAAACAACAACAAAAAAAAACAAGAGGCATTTTGAAGAAAAACAGAACGGTAGAAAACACCATTGTTTTGAGATTGAACTCCTCCAATGTTTTTAGGAGAAGGAGAAGGAGAAGGAGAAGGAGAAGAAGAAGAAGAAGAAGAAGAAGAAGAAGAAGAAGAAGAAGAAGAAGAAGAAGAAGAAGAAGAAGAAGAAGAAGAAGAAGAAGAAGAAGGAGGAGGAGGAGGAGGAGGAGGAGGAGGAGGAGGAGGAGGAGGAGGAGGAGGAGGAGGAGGAGGAGGAGGAGGAGGAGGAGGAGAAAAGTTTGAATAATAGGCGAAGTTGAAAGTATGTTTAAAATTTCCTTTTTCCCATCAACCTTTAAGAACTTCACAGTCTATTGCAGGTTGGCATCTGAATTGAATCTAGATATTGTATCTGGAAGTGGGAAAAGCTTTTACAGGGTGGATATGAAAGGAAAAAAGAGGCAGGCAGCAACCTCTATATAGCTATTATATAGAATAATGTTCCAATGGAGTACATTCAATGGTGAGCGTGTTTGTCTGTCTTTCAGTGTGTGCCCTCCCTTCCTCCATTTTCCTTCCCTCCCTCCCTCCCTCCCTCCCTCCCTTCCTTCCTTCCTTCCTTCCTTCCTTCCTTCCTTCCTTCCTTCCTTCCTTCTTTTCTTCCTGTCTTCCTGTCTTCCTTCCAAGAAGGAGAGGGAGAAAACAAAAGG
The DNA here is from genome assembly GCF_947247035.1 of Vipera ursinii. NCBI lineage: Eukaryota > Metazoa > Chordata > Lepidosauria > Squamata > Viperidae > Vipera > Vipera ursinii. Next base: position 2,713,628 of record NC_139525.1, on the reverse strand, counting down.
AAAGGGAAGTTTAAACTGAAGAGATAAAATGGAGAAACGTTGTAGGAGTAGAGGTAGATAATGTATGTATAGGAGAGAAAGAGATGGAGGAAAGAACTGCCAGAAAATGTATCACACTAGGTGGGTGGATAACAAGCAGGGAAAAATAATTTCTCAATGCAACCACCAAATAGGGGTGGGTGATAGGAGAAAAGGGGTCGCAAATGACTTGGTTTCTTCTGTTCTACAAGTGATGGTTCAAATAAATATCTTTGCCATAGAGAAAAAAAAATCTTAAGCAAATGGAAAAAAAAATAATTCTCTTGTTCATCAGCGAGACAGAGACGGAGCTACCTCCGCCTGGCTTTGTGGATAACTGCCTCTATTAATAAACAGAGCCTAATCAAATTGCAGCATCTTGAAATGTGATTTAATTTTCTGGGTTCTAGTCTGTGAATATTAACCACCGGCAAATTAAATTATCCGAGAACAAATTGCACTGGGCTTCCAGACCGTATCAATCCAGGTCATCCTTACCCTACTGAGCAGAAAGCTGCAGGGAAAAAAAATTGGGGCAGGTAATTTGGGCTTTGGGTTTTCATCGCAAATGAACAGCTCATCACCAGGGCAAAACGAAAATTAATTGTACATCCCCACCTTTGCCTTCGTATTGCAAATGACTGCTCTTTGACATGGCTCATCGTGGACCTCACATAATTTAGAATGGAAGAGGCTAGACTTCCCTGTAGTTTATTTATTCATTCAAATGGATTAATAAATCCCATCATTTTGCAAGGATTATAGGCCACCCTAATCGGAAACAATTCTGATCTCTTCCGCTGTTGTGCTATGGCCTTTACCTGTTTAATAAATATATATATAAATTCAGCGACTAAGGGGTTGGGATGGAAAAGTGTGGGATTCTTTGGGATGAGACAAATTAAAGGCAGCCCAAGCCACTCAAAATACATTTTACTCTTCAAACTGTGGTTGCCTGTACTATTTTGATTAGCAAACAGGCTTGCATTTGATTAAGATCAAGTACATCCCTTAATTCTAAACTTTTGATAGGCAATTAAGTTATAACATTTTTTTTAATTAAGGTATAAACATGTAAATGGTGTGGTGTCCTAGTGGTGAAGACACTCGTTTCCCACTTGGAAAGTTGAGAGTTTTAATCCTAGGTAGTTCCACATGTTTCTCTCCTGGGGCACAAAGAAAAAATATCTGCTGTGAACTTTGTCTGGCATCAGGAAAAGCATCCAGCCAGTAAATGCTGAACTCCATCCAGTCACCCTGACTCTACTCTGAATTAAGAGATTACAGGGTCATAAAAAGGGGGTTAATTAAGTTATCCGTTAACTTATATGAAAACTGGGGAGCAGGAATGCAAGATTGCAGAAAAAAGGTGCAATTGCCTGAAAACATCTGTCTACCTGTCTAGATATTATCCATCTAAGTAGCCATCCTCCCATCCATCCACCCATCCATCCATTGAACCATTGATTCATCCATCCATGGACCCATCAATCCATTGTTCCATTGGTTCATCAATCCGTTGTTCCATTGGTTCATTAATCCAATCTATTGATCCATCCATCCATCCATCCATCCATCCATCCATCCATCCATCCATCTTTCTAAGCATGGTAGGTGAGGACAAACCCAACTCAGATCATAACAAACACTAGAACCCCATCAGTAGACTCAACCAACCTCCAGACCCCATGCCTAAAGGAATATTTGGGTCTTTGAAGTCCCACAGAATGATAGCAGGTCAAGACTGAACAAATTTTGGGTGTGTGGGTGATATTCCAGAGAGCAGGTACATTTCCTGGGTCCCACCGGATGGGCCTGATTAATAAATAAGAAATGGGCCATATCCACCTTGTGGCTAGAGTTTTCCTTCTACATACCGTTCATCAATATTTATCCATCATTTTCCACCAATTCTTTTCTGTTGATCAATATTTGTCCTCCATTTTCTACCAATTCTTTTCCACATGTGCAAGGAATGATCCTCTGAATTGCTACAAGACCTTCCCTTCCTTGTTGGCTGGGTACACCCTTCCCTTTAATCTCTCGTGATAAATAGAAAATGTTGGTATATTTGCATTCCCTCCCTCCCCTCCCCTAACGGATGAAAGAATTAGATCTCTTAGCTGTTGTCGGTTGTCACATTCCCCTGCTTTGCTTCTCTTCTTGCTACGAGGTCTATAGGAATTTTTTTTAAAAAAAAAGAAAAAAAAAGAAAACAACATTTCACAGTGTGGCATTTTACAACTGAAATCCTTCAGTATTGGTAAGCCACAACAAAAACAGACCCATTTTCTCTTGAAATCTGTACTTTTCAGCATGTAGACTTGTTCCTGTGATTATCGGTACTTCTGCTATTGCAGAGGCAGTGGTTTCAAGTAGTAGAAGAAATAGCGGGTTTTGAAAAACACAATAGGCCTCGTGGTTGCCTGAATCACCCTAAGCTCGTTTTATTTCCCCAGCCTCCACAGAACTCCTCAAGGGTTTTTCAAGAAGGGTATTAAATTTCAGCTTATTTAGTTTGTTGCTCAAAAGAATTCTGCTGGTTTTGCTGACACTATACAAAACCTGGAACGGTCAGGCTTGACAATCTGAAATAGAGGTAGTCCTTGACTTACACTAGAACCGAGCCACAAAGTTCTGTTGCTAAGGGAGACGGTTGTTAAGTGAGTTTTGCCCCCTTTGAGCGACCTTTCTGGCCCCTGTCATTAAGTGAATCACTGCAGTTAATAAGTTAGTAACCTGGTTGTTACGGGAATTTGGCTTCCCCATTGACTTTGCTGGCTGCAAGGTTGCGAAAAACCCCAGGACACTGCGACCACCATGAGGACAATTCTGATCACATGACCACGAGGATGCTGCAACGGTCGTAAGTGTGGAAAAGGGTCATAACTTATTTTTGGTTAGTGCTGTTGTAACGGCCAGTAAACAAATTGTTGTAAGTCGAGGACTGCCTGTATTGCAAGTCATGAGGTGGGGGGGGGGGGAAAAGAATGTTTTGCAAAGTTAAGGGAATGCAGGAGAGTTTGCTCCTGATCTGAGCCATTAACAAGAATTGTTTGGGTGGTCTTTCCATGCCCCAGAATACCATGAAAACACAACAAGGTGTTGTTTTTAATGAAAACAATATGCCAGTTCCCCCCAAAAAAGGGAGAGCATTAAGTTTTCATTGCTTCTTCGTAATTGAATCGGCAGACGGTAAAACAGCCACTTATGTCTCATTATCTATTTCCCAGGAATAAGTGGAAACCTAGAGAGACTTTCCCTGTTGTTGCTATCTTGCTAGGCAGAAAGACACACACACACACACACACACACACACACACACATGCATGCACACACACAAATGCCTACACCAGCACAGACACCCACAAAGAGTGGGTGATTACCTATGTTTGTGGGATGGATTGGTATTTTAATCCTCCCAGCTGGGATATAATTTAATTTTTTTAAATTTTAATTCCATTTATATCCCGCCCTTCTCCGAAGACTCAGGGCGGCTTACAAGCTTAGCAGTAGCAGGTGGCCCTTGACTTATGAGTGTATTTTGCCCCATTGTATGACTTTTCTTCCCACAAGTGTTAAATGAATACTGCAGTTGTTAAGTCAGTAACAGAGCTCTTAAGTGAATCCGGCTCCTCCATTGGCGTTGCTTGTCAGAAGGTCACAAAAGGGGATCACATGATCCTGGGATGATCCGACCATCATAAATATAAGTCAGTTGCCAGTAATCTGAATGTTGTTCACGTCACTCTGGGGATGCTACAACAGCTGTCCGTGGGGGGGGGGGGAAACGGTCATAACTCCCCTTTTTTTACTGCCTTTGTAACTTTGAATGGTCATTAAATGAAGCATTGTAAGTTGAGGACTACTTGTATGGTTCTGCTAAGATAAAAAGCAAACAGGTTTCCTTGACATCCCATAACGTAAAAGCCAGAGGGTCTAGAAGCATCAAAATGGGATACAGGTAGCCCTTGAGTTATAACCATTCATTTAGTGACTATTTGAAATTACAAGGGCACTGAAAAAAAAGTGACTTACAACCCGGTCCTCACACTTACAAACTTTGCCGCATCTCCACGGTCCAGGTGATCAAAATTCAGGAGCTTGGCAAATGGTGTGGATTCAGTATCCCAGGGTCATGTTGCAAGTCAAAGCTGGATTTGCTTAACAACTGCACAATTTCCTTAGGAATGCAATGATTCCTTTAACAACGGTGGCCAAAATATGCCCCTATCGTTAAAGGCAATAATTCCGAATCCAGGATTAATCATTTCAGAATCCAAGGAACTCAGAAATCTGTAAACACAATGCTGGCCAAAGAGCATCTACCCAATCACTGAAGCTGTGACACTAAACTAAGATGACTTCTGAGTGCAGATCCATGTTTGGTTATAAAGGCCCATATGGGAAAGAAGTGAACATCCATCCAGCGTGGGGCGAGATTTTTAGTGCCGCGTGAAAATATTCAGAAAGAAACTTCGTTCTTTGATATTAGGCCCAACAGGATATATTAATAGCGGATGAAAATGTTAACAAGTACTGCTTTGGCAACTGAAGCACTCAACTGAAGGCAGAACCCCTGCAATCTTGGAGCAATAAATTCACACATGGCTGGCTAGACAGACCATCTTCTCGGCATGCAACAGTCAACGGGAGAGAAGCGATGCTTTTTGGGAACATTAGTGTGACTAACAGCGTTCTGGAATTGCTTTCTTCCCCGTACTCACCCTTTGCAAGGATTATCTCACGCAATGAGAATTGGGGTGTGTGTGCTTTTTTTCTTCTCATGTATCTTCATTTTGTGTTTTCCTCCATAGTCCTTGTTCTCCAGTGTCGGAATATTAATACTCCATCTTAGGGCCACATCCTGGTCTGTTTGGAGGAACCTGACCGAGGATTGGAGAAATAAGTTGTGCACTGCTTCGCTTCAAGGTTTCGATGCAAAGGTGATCCCCTCAATGGAATGGACTTGTTAAATCCTAGTGTCAGGCATGAAGAATCAGGACCACACATTAAACTCCAGTTAAGCTGAATTATTGCTCATGCCTATACACAAGAATCCAATCAACTAATGGTCAGTGCTAAATTGAAAGAGGAGTTGGATTTAAACACTTATGGGAACATAAGGACTCCGGGCTGATTCCTCTCTTGACTCTATCCCTAGCCTCTGCTGGTCCTTCTCCTACATCTAACCAGGTTGCTTTGAACTGATGCACCATAGTTTGAAGGGACTTTCTCATGGATGCTCGTCTTCAGTTGAACCAAATTCAGACTGATCCAGTTTTTGATTTAAGCTCTGAAGTGGAATCACAGTTTTGAATATGGGCTAATTCAGATCACCCCCCTTTTTAAAAAAAATCTCTGGGCCAGACCACAGTGGGTTTTTTGATACCAGTATATAAAATGGGGCTTTATGCTGGTATGCCTTTTTAAATAAACCCGATGGATAAATATCTAGTGATAAATCTCTACTATTTATCAAATAGGGAATCTGAATTTGAACTAGAGGTGTTCAAGCTGCAGATAGCTACTTGCAGAAATGAATGTGTTGTAAGCCAGGAAGATGCTAGACAAAGCTGCTTCTGGAAAATTCAAATCAAATATGCCACTTAAAATACCTATATGAGTGAGGCTTCTACTTATTTTTTTTCCAGTACAGAAGAGGTCAACATCTCCCTTGTCTGCACTCCAGGCAAAGCCACTGGCCAGCTGCTATATAACTCCTAAATGTAGATCTGCAAGGAGAGTGAACAGTTGGAAACAGATGAAGTCAAATCTCGGAGGACTTCTATGCAGTACCTCATTGCATGTCTAATGTAGCCTTTCACTTAAGAGTCTGGGCTGGAACTTAGACATGGCCCTGTTTACTCAATTTTTGACTTAAATTAATCTTCGCCTTCCAGCTGGCCAGATTCCTCATCTTTACTGGATAGTTTCCAGTTCATTTGGAAGAGACTACTAAAAATCAAAAGATTCAGTCAGATGGGATTCCCATAGGCTTAGTTCGGTTGGGAATTCGTAGTGTGAAAATCCTGCTCAAACAACTTGTTTGGATTAAAGGTAAAGTCTGCCTCCAGTCAGTCCTAGAAATTAGATCCTTGTTGACAACAACCTGCATGTGGTTTTGCAAAAGAAATTAGCTCCACATATTTGTTTCATTGGGGAGAGTTCCATCAGTGACATGTCATGAAGTCTGCAGTCAAAATGTTGTGTGATAGTGAACTTCTGGATCTGAGGCAATGAAGATCCCAAAAGGGCCCCTCCCAGCCACATGTTGAACCTCCATTCCAATTTTAAAATTTTGGAAGGCTTCCACTTTAGGCTGATTGGATACTATGCATCTGCAATCCTTCTTGGACATCTTCAGTGATGTCCATGTGTTGACAATTCATTAGAAACTGTGAGGCACTTGGTGTTCTCAATGAGCACTGATGATGTTGCCTAGTTTGGAAATGAAACATCTGCAACAAAACAACAAAGTTCAGAGAGCACCAAGGCCCTCACAGTCCTCCTCCTCCTCCTCCTCCTCCTTCACAAACCCCATTCCTTTCTAGTATGGATGATGCTGCTTAGTTTGGTAATGTGATGTCTGCAAGAAAACAACCAAGTTCAGAAAGCACCAAGGTTCAACCCAGTGCTACAAAGATTTTCTTCTATTGGGCAATAGAAACTGTAGGCCATCTGCTATTACACCTTTCCCTTTTTAAGGACTCTAGAAAAATGCTGATATATCCTGAAATACAAACACATTTCCAGTTAGGGAGCGCAATTTCTATTTAATTGTACTACTCTCAAGCAAGGACTTATTAGGGTTTATTTTAGGAACTATGTTCTTAATTATTTTTAGACTCTATTGTCCTTATTGTTTTTCTCTTACATGCATATACATATAGAGAGAAGGATTTAATGCTTATTTTATTCAATATCTTATTTATATCCAGCTTCAAGTTGGTACTAAATAAATCTGACGAGATAAAGATGGTAAAACGTGTGGTTCCTATTGCTGATCTTGCAAAGAGTGAACATCCCAGGAAGATCCAACAGGTTTGATGTACCTTTTTTATTCAGCTAGTTAGGGTTAGGGTTAGGTCACCATGAACTCATAGAGCAAAATGGACATTGCCAACAAATTCAGAGTGATTGGGGATGGTTAGGAGGGTGCTGACTTTTCTAGGCTTCCCTATCTATGTTTCCTGGTAAAATACATGGGAAACATTGGAGGAAATTTCCACTTAGGGTTAGGGTTAGGTCACCATGAACTCATAGAGCAAAATGGACATCGCCAACACACTCGGAGTGCTTGGGTATGGTTAGGAGGGCACTTACTTTTCTAGGCTGCCCCATCTATGTTTCCTGATACAATCAGGGCTTTTTTTTGTCATGGAACGCTCAGAACGGAGTTCCGGCACCTTTTTTGGATGGAACCTTGTAGGGTAGGCAAGGTGGGTTGTATGACGTGTGTGAGTTCCGGCACCTTTTTCTTTTACAAAAAAAGCACTGGATAAAATACATGGGAAAATCCCATTGGAGGAAAATTCCACTAGACCAATTTCAACAATGTCTGAACATCTGGCTGAATTTCATACCCTTGTTTTGAGAACTTAGCAGTTACCTCCAAACAATCTCAACCTTTGCTATTTATCGATGCCACTGAGTTTAAATTGATATTTAACTTGCCTCTCTTCTGTTTCCTGGTTTGTTTTTTGTGCTAGTGTAAAGCCAGCACGACATCAAACTGCACAAAGGTAAGCTTTGTCCTAAATGTAGGTGGTTGTTTTTTTTTTTTAATGTGAGTCATATTGTGAAGAAAATATGACACACTTGGGAATAAGTTTCCTCCCTTTTTGTGACTTCTGGTCTGAATAACACAATCTGGTTTCTTGGCCGTGTGAACAGCCAACCTCTCATTCTTTTCCTCTGCTAAGGGAAACATTTTTCTGTACTCATCCAGCCTTTTTTTTAAAAAAAAAGTAATTAACTGTAATAAAGAATACGAGCTGCCATCTGTTGTTTTAGATACCTTATGGAATTTTTTTTTAAAAAAACCCCTCAGCTATTTTAATTTTCTGAATCAGGAAAGTTTATTCCAATGAAGAATTCATGAAGTGTTTATATGTTTGTGTGTTTTAAATGACTACGAGCTTGGCCAAAACAAGCAGTAAAAAGTGGCAACATTGTTCATGCATATTCTTAATGAGCCATCATCAAAAGCAATGTCCTATATAGATCCAAAGCGTCAATGACACCAAAAGAAGATCATTGCAATCTTTCATTCTCTTCCCCCCCCACACACACAAACGTTTACCTGCAGTTCCAGAGCTTCTATTTTCTCAGACTTATTTGCTGTCAAGTCTCTCACGTTACTGCTTTTACTTCCAGCAATTTAATATCATTTGCTCTAGATAAGCAAATAATACATAGTTTGCTGGTTAGATTTTTTTTAAAAAAGGAACATGTATCAATGCTTGTCATTCTTCTTTGCAAAGGATCAGACTGTTGAGCTTCTACTGTTGGTTGGCCTACAAAAAATTCCTATAATAAAAAGCAAACCATGGAGGAATATGGATCAGAGGAAGGACGGGGCCATGCTGATTTTTCCATCTGCCAAGTTGACAGGCCTTTGAATCAAAAGTAAACAGGGTTGATGGGAAAGTCATTCGGGGCTGAAGGACTTAGGCTGTTGTTTTGGTTTAGCTAAATAGAAAGAAGAAATATTTGAATGTTTGCCAAGTATGCAAACAGATTTTTAATCGTGCATTGCTTGACTTCCGAACAATAGTCAATCCTAAGGCAACAGGTATAGCTGAAAGGATCAGAGAGAGAGAGAGAGAAAGAGAGAGAGAGAGAGAGAGGGAGGGAGGGAGGGAGGGAGGGAGGGAGGAAAGGATGGGGATTTATTTGTTGAAGATGTTAAATATTTAAAATATCTAAAATTAAGGTTAAAAGTGCTGCAATATTTAATGCATGCACCATTAGGCCTCTGAAATGTTATCGCTTAGAAGAGAACATGCTGGATTCACCAGCAATGGCTGAGCTTATTTTAAAACATCCCTAAATCAATTCGAATCATACTTTTTTGGGAGAAAAATCACAGAAATACATAATGGGCATTTTCAAAACTGTCAATATATCAGGAGATCTTCTACATTGGGGGGATTTTTTAATTGTCATTCTTTCATCTTTTGCTAGCACTGATGATGTTACCTAGTTGGGTAATGAAACATCTGCAAGAAAATAACCAAGGACAGAGAGCACCAAAGACCCCACAATCCTCCTCCTCCTCCTCTTCCTCCTACTCTTCCTCCTCCTGTTCTTCTGTGTTCCATAAACCCCAATCCTTTCTAGCACTGAAAATGTTTCCTAGTTGGATCATAAAATGTTTACAACAAAACAACCAAGCTCGGAGACCACCAAGGACCCCTCATGTCACTTTTTCAGCTTACTAATCCCTACTGAAGGGTAGCCTACCAAGAAAAATTGTACAGGCTTAGTAGATGAATATTGGATGGTCTTCCCCTTGCTCCAGATGACATCTGAGATTAGCTTTAGAGTGATCCTCGTTGTTTTCGCAATCAGTGTGCGAAAGAATTTGTGGAACAGGACAATTGTTTGAAAGGAACACTTTTTTATGCCCTTTGCTCTAATATGTTTAGAAGAAAGTGTTCCTTGTCTACTGATAAGACAAAGAATAAATTGCCTTGAGCTCTGCCAATCAGTACAACCCCCTGGTTTTGCACTCTTCTTTACTTCTGTACAGGTATCAGAATTAGACAGACTAATATTCAGTTTGCTTCAATTATTTTCCAGAGTTAAATATAACAAAGAAACAAGCATGGGGTTCTATCTCTGAAGGAGATAATGCAAAATTGGCTTGGAATATTTATTAACCCAGCCAAACCAAGCATTATGCATCGATTTTTCAAAGTAATTAGACTGTCAGGAATAAAAAAAATATTAATCAGACAGCACATTTCGACTGTTCAAGTGGCTTCCCATACATTTTTTTCACTAATCCTCACCACAAGTTTGGAGGCAGTCCTATCCATCCACGGATGACGAAGGAAAACCTTGAAATAGCACTGTGATCTCCCCATTGCTTTCCTCAACAACTGGAGTTCAAAAGTAGTTTGTGTCGCGAATCCCCTGATATGCGCTCATCTTGTAAATTTGGCCATTGCCTTTGGAATTCTCTAAATTGAGGCCATCATTCATAAGAAGCTGGCAACATTCTTCATATCCCAGGTAAAGAGTAATTTTTGCAACTTTAATGACATGACAGATCGGAGTAGTAGTGGGTACTCTATTGCTGGAGGTTTTCAAAAGTACAACTATTTGACCTGGATGGCATAAGATCGCCTGCCTTGAGAAACTGGTTGGACTAGAAGACCTTTGAGGTCCCTTTTAGCCTTATGATTCTATGTAATGATTTCAGGTGCAACGCTTCCAAAATGTCTTATACACCCTAGAATTCCAAAGCATACCTTGGATAATATCACGATTTGACCTGTCAACCAGGAAGTTTACTCCCATTGACATTTTAGTCTCTGCAGAAATGTCCTTGCTTTAAACTAGCTCTACCTATCTTCTTTTTTAGACAGATTTTCCCAGGAGGGCTTCGAGCAACTCAATATTTGTGGGTCTTCCCAGTTTGTGTTGCACAGAAAATAATAATAAAAAAGCACACTACCCTCATTCTGTCATATTTGCCTGAAGTGTGTATTTACATAAATAAAAGGGCTGTGTTTAGACTCACCCAGTAAAACCAAGCAATAAGAGAAACAGAGATTAGTTCTTCAATTCAGTTCATTCTGTAGCCAATTATTTGATAGGCCATTGGTTCATAACTGAATGTAATTATCTTTGATGCAAGAAGTGCTGTTTTCTCAGTCACTCATTTGAAAACAACAAGAACTCCATTTTATTGGGTCAATACGCATTGATGGATTGTTTGCACATTCATGTGAACAGGTCATTTCTTTTTAAAATAACCTTCTACTCCTTAGAAAGAAGGCTACAGATTGAGATATGCTGAAATACATGTCTTCCTGGGTTTGGTTATTGCCAATTAATCAATCTTTCAAGAATCTTTCCATTTGGCCTAGACTTTTAGCCACTCCACAATATAAAAGTCTCTGTTTCATATCGAGAGAAGCCGCCAGCTAATTTAAAGTCTTAAAACAATGTCTTATCTGGATTTTCAGATATGTAGTGGCTTAAAATCAAACACCACCTGAAGGCAGAACCAAAGGCCATCATTTCTGAATGGCAGATTCTTAAGAAAGATTGGTCTCCAAATTCTTGAAGCATGGCGTCTACGGAGTTTCTAAAAGTAGCTAGCAATCCTCTCTATTTAATTTCTTAGTGATATCATTCAACAGACTCATTCTTCACCCTTCTCTTCCACTCTTGGATGCTTAAGGTATGACATCATTTTAAGATGGAGTCACTAATACTTAGCCTGAAGCTAAGTTGGCAACATCACATCTCAAATATAAAGGGAACCTCCAAGGAAGAAAGAACTATTGTCATGGGCTGATATGACCAGGCTCTTGGGGTGAAAGGTCATCCACTGGCCTCTCTGAGAAAAATCTGACTTTCCCCCATCTCTGCTCAGTACATATGTGTATTTATTTGCTTTGGTTTGTATGACATTTCACTTCTGAAGACTCTAAGTAGTTTAAAACAGTCTCAAAAAATTGGATTAAAATTCCAGAAAGCAAATCATTTTGATATAGCAACCCAACCAGCCTGATGTGGCATTATCCAATGGAGGAGTCATATCCTTGCTCAACCCCAAATGCCAAAATGGAAGGCCATGTTCTTAGCACCATTTGTAAATGTATTAAGGAGGTGATGCTCCAAATGAGTTTGTGGAATAAGCTTTCCCAAATAAAAGGACCACAATAGGGATGGTTGTCAAAAATGAAATAAAAGATGAGATTCCTAGATACTTCTCTTTTGGATCCTGATTGGTCCAATAGAGGACAAATTGGATTGGACTGGAAATGCTTATAAGACCTGTAATAGTCTCCTCATTCACATCAAACAATTTTGTGTGGTTCAGCTTTCAAGCATTGTTAGGGCACAATGAGAAAATCACATGGGTGTACAAGGGACCAAAACAGGTGATATAAGATTAAAAAGAAGAAGCAGATCCAGAAAATTCAGACTTTGTGGGTGCTCCATCACTGGAGGTTTTTAAGAAGAAACTGGACAGCCCCTTGTCTGAAATGGTATAGGGTCTCCTGCGTGAGCAGGGGGCTGGACTAGAAGACCTCCAAGGTCCCTTTCAGCTCTATTCTGATTAATGATTAAAATAATCCCCTTGTAATCTTGGAAAATCTGTTCCTCCAAATAATAATCTGACTTTGTTTGTGCAGGACAACAAAATGTGAATTCTTTTGTTTGTGGTTTAAACCAAGGGCAGTTTTATTTAATAAACATGATGATGGTGTATTTAATAAATTGTAGATAAACTGTGATAGCTCAGAGTATTGCACGTATGTTCACAACATAGGCATCTTGCTGGGCTGAGTTGGAAGATTTAAAAATAAACCCTCTCACCATCCTGGAGATTTCACTGCAAAGGAGAGAGAAATATATTGGTGGCAACTGGCACAGGCTTTGCTGCAGCCTCTTTGTCAGAGTAAATGGTGGTCAAATGGAGGGAGGTGGAAGGCCTCAGCCTTCCTTTCACAGCAGTACATCTGCAAGAATAAACACCCACTGGCACAGTTAAAAAGCTGATGAGGCATGGCAGAAAAGGAGCTTTCTAAGCAAATGTGGAATAAAATCAAAGGAGGTTTGAAGGAAGCCTTTGACGGGAGCAAAACTGCTCCGTCTGAGATCTCAAAAGATGATCACAACTATCTGCAATTACCCCTGACATGGGCTTGCATAATGACACACAAAAATGACACATATAAACACACATAAACCCTTTTTCCTGCCTCTAGCACATCACTCCTTTGGAAAATTTGCAGGAGAAAATAGGTCCCAACTGCCAGCTTTGGGCATTGAGAAAACTACTCTGAGAAATTATGAATGAGTCAGAAATGGGACGCTTGCCCAACAGGATTTTTTTTTTTTACAAAAGGCCCTGAGAGAGGGGAGGGATGATGAAGTTGTAAAACGTCCCTTCCAGTGTCTTTCCATTTGCGGGCTTTTAATGAAGAGAGAATTTCCTTTTGGGAGGAAAAAGTGAGGGGGGTGATTAACGATGGAGACATTTTGTTCCCTTAGAAGCTGCTCTGGGAGCAGTTCTGACTGAGGAATGGATCACAGCCACCCAAACCTCTAGATGGGCCACAAATATATTAGATAGATGGATGGATGGATGGATGGATGGATGGATGGATGGATGGATAGATAGATAGATAGATAGATAGATAGATAGATAGATAGATAGATAGATAGATAGATAGATAGATAATTGATAGATTAGATAGATAGATAATTGATAGATTAGATAGATAGATGATGATGATAGATAGATAGATAGATAGATAGATTTTTAAGATAGATAGATAGATAGATAGATAGATAGATAGATAGATAGATAGATAGATAGATAGATAGATAAAAAGTGAGTGGGTGAAGAGAGAGAGAGAGAGAGGAGGGAGGGAGGGAGAGGGAGAGGGAGAGAGTGTGACATTCTTGGTCCTGGTACATTCAGGTGAGTTTGCTGCTGCAGCTTCTTCCATAAATTCTGGGAAGATACAAGTCAATGGTGAATTTTAGATTCATCTATTGGTCCTCTGAAAAGAATCCTCCATTTTTCTGAAGAAGGTAGAGAATATCACTCAGGGCTATTTTTTTAAATAATATTTTTGAAAGTCAATAAGCTGAATACATGTGGGATGTTATCAATTAGGAGCCTTGGTGGAGCAGTGGGCTAATGCCTCCTTAAGTAACACCAGCTGCCTGCAATTAGTGCAGGTTCGCATCCCACCAGGCTCAAGGTTGACTCGGCCTTCCATCCTTCCGAGGTAGGTAAAATGAGGACCCAGATTGTTGGGGGCAATTAAGCTGACTTTGTAATAATGCCACTTGGTGTGTGTGTGAAAGCCCTAATAAGCAGGCATATACATAGAATGAAGGCTATTGCTAAGCACATTGATTTGTGCTTCTTAGATTGTAAGCCGCCCTGAGTCTTCGGAGAAGGGTGGGATATAAATGGGATAAAAAAAATTAAAATGTTCATTTATTGATCCACATTAATGTGGGGAAAATGTCTTAAGGCTGGTTGAGCATGAAATCTTGAGCTATGGACTGTACTGTATAGGTACCTGCAGTTGCTGTCCATGGTGCTGAACTGGCTCTCCTCCTTTCTCTGGTTCCTTCCCTCTGTCTTTTCAAAGAAGCTCTGCTTTTCATTGACTTTAAGGAGGTTGCAAAACCTGGACGTTTTCTCTGGGCCCTAAAGCACCTTCCTGAGGTCATTGAGACGTCTAAAGCACAATTCCTGCTAAGAGTTTATTGCCTAGCTAACCTTTCTAAAAAAGAAAGAACAGCAATAATACAAAAAGGAGTGTCATTCAAGACCAGCAAATATAATTAGGATCCACCATTACTAGAAAGTGCAAAATCATACATCCAAGATGGTTTCATTATCTTAGCCACAGTCAGAACACCTTCACAAGTATCATGTACTTCGTAATAACCTTTAAAGAAAGTTTCAAGTGAAAAGAAGCATAATTATTCTTAGTCCTTGCAAATGGCAACTCTAGCTCACAAAGTTCAGGTTGTTGTTTTTTTTTTTTCAAGATCACATTTCATATTGTGGATTGTTGTCATTTCCTGGAAGGGAACAGAATTATGAGCAGAATAAAGGTGTGGGTTGAAAACTCCTGTTTACCCACAGAAAAAAGACAGCATTCTGAAATCCCCTGAAGAGGACAGAGGCCCTTTGATGTCATAGATCAGATTTTAGCACTCGGAGATGTTTCAGAGTTTTCTATGGAAATTCACGGAGTGAGCCAGAAGAAATGGAATTCATGGAACAGGCAAGGAGAAAGGGGATAAACAATAGATAAATATAAAGTAAACTTGCCATCATGAAAGTTTCCAACCTACTAAATTTCCCAACACCCATTTGTCCACTGAGATTGTTAGCTAGAAGAAGTTATAATCAAAGGGACTGTGCAAAATCCAGTTAGATGCAGGGGTGAGCAAAGGTCAAATAATCAGTAGACCTACAAAACCTCTCGTGAAAATACCATTTGTCTAAAATCTCTTCCAAGCTATTCTTTTTAGAACCAGCAAATATATCGTCCTTGTGTTTTCTTTAACTCACAAGTATTCGCTTTTTCTTCCGCCCTCTTCCCAGTGTTAAATTATCTTCACAATGTGTTGCAGTAATCTTGAAAAATCACAAGCTGTATCTCTGGTTATCTTGGGAAAAATATAAAAAGTGGAAGAAGAATAAACAAACTACTGTTAACTTTTCCCCCCTCACAATCTCATTTCACTCATGAAGAGTTTGGGAACCCAGCATTTATATTCTGGAGGAGAATGATCTTAAGCAAAGTGTTTCCTTGGTGATATAAACAATCTTGTTTATACCAAGGACGTAACTCTGTATCAATACTTCTCAGAATCAAGGACTATTGGATGGCGTTTTGAAGCCGAACCACAGCACTTCAACTTATAAACAAGGAATATCACTTCTGAAATAACTCTAAAATAAAGATTATGAAATCCTTTTGTATCAAAATTTATATGTCAAATTGTGTGTGTGTGTGAGAGAGAGAGGGAGAGACAGACAGACAGACAGAAAGACAGACAGACATAGAGAGGAGGGGGAAAGAGTAACCGAACAAATGAGTATTCAGTTCTTTTGAATGGAAGTATCCTTACTAGGAATGCAACAATATTTTGTTCATTCTGCATTTTTAAATAAACCAATCCGATTTTCCTTGGCAGAACTTAAAGCATTTGTTCTCATGTTTTCACACCTCTCTGAATTTCTGGAAAGAGTCCTCAGCCCGAAACGGGGAAAAAAAAACAAATTGAAAGCATTCAAATGCATTTTGAAACATGCCCTTGAAAACAAGTGCATTTAAATCATACATTTTTGTGAAAATATGTTGGACCTAAAGATGAATATTCTTTTGTGGGTTTTCTTTTAAACTCGTAGTTTGATATGAAACTAGAGGACAGGTATGAATGAATGAGCAAAAAAATGATGTGGACAAGATATGTATGTGTTGATTCATTCATCTCTAGTTCTCATTTGGTGCCTATTGAGAGAATGTCCAAGTTTAGATTGATCATCTCCATGAAAACAACAGATAATTAGAGCATATTGCATTAATCAAAATACTGCACACTTCAGCCATAAATGAATAACACAAAAATGGAAAGGCTAGCTATTTAAGTACTTACCTTTTTTATATCCTCACCCTTGGTACTCAATTGCTTTGAAACTCATCAAATGTGGTATTCAATGCATTTTGATGCAAAAATTTTGTCCCAGTTACATTATTCCTTATGGAAAAAAATATTTGGTACTCATCTTTTTTGATACTCATCATGCCTCCCGGAAGCAATTAATGATGACGTACCACTGTATCCGGATTTCAAAACTTAGTCATCATTTGATGACAAAAATATCATCTTTGATCTCAAAAAAATTGTCTCCTTTCCAGATAGAACAGGAGTATTGGGGAAAAATATATCTATTTAAGGAATGAATTTTTTTTCTTCCTTTCCATCTGTGCCTAGTGCAAATGAAAAACAAGTTTGACCTTTCAAATTTAGCCAAAAAGGAAATCTGATAAATGCAGTGCAGTTCTTCTAAAGGGAGAAATTATTCCTTTTTATATGAAACATTGGAAACATATGGACAAATGTGGCTGAATTTCCCCATTTGACCGTTCAAGTAAAATTCCTCACCATGTCGCAGTTTGGAAGTCGCCTGCCAAACCTGTAGTCAAAACCTGCTTTCTCCACATAAAGCTTGAGAATTTGCAATAAATAAATAAATAAAATAATGGATCAAAGACAGGTTTATAATAAAACTTCCTTGTCATGAGTCAAATATATTTTTCAGACAAAATCAGCACTTAAGACAGTTTTGGGGGGAGCTTTTGAGATCTAGGATGCCGTGGACCACAGATTGGCCTGATCACTGTACATTGTCATTTTTGTCATTTTTATCAATTTTATGGAACTTGGAAATGGCTGGGTATCTTCTGTGGAGTCCACAGAATGTGAACATCACACCTAAGTAATGACTGTAATAAAACACGAATAACAAAAAGTAGCATATATTTCCTTAACAAGAATACAGTATGCATTTACCCCGAGTAAAAAGCTATGCCTGCTTGTACATCAATAGGAACACATTTGGACAATCAAAGATGCAGCCAAGCTTGAATCACAAAGCATTTCCTGCCCCAACTTTTAGAAGTCTACAAACAAATAACTTCTCAAGACTAGAGTAGATGTTACTCATCCCAGTTTAACACCTGGGATAAACCTTGCTAAACAAGTGCTGCTTGTCTTCCCTTAAGCCACCACCCATTGGGGGAGATGGATTTTCCAGCTGTTTTTTTTTTTAAACATAAACGTAACATAAAATTTGATCTAATGAGGAGAAAATTTAAGAGAGCTAGCTCTAGAAAATCAACATGTAAGAAAACATTGATTAGATGTCACATTAAGACAATTGTCCTTCAGAAAAGCCCTAGATTTTGTGCCAAAAGGTAAGTTAGATAGAATAGAATACAGATGGAAGGAACCTTGGACATTTCTACTCCAGCCCCTGCTCAAGTTGAAAGAGGGAGAATTATACATAGATACAGACAAATAATAAATATAGACAGATATGCAGATAATAAATAGAGATAATAGAATGATATAATACGATATAAAATGATAATAGAACGATATAAATAATAGATATAGATAATATAGAGATAATGGATAAATAAATAATAGATAATAGATACAGCTACATAGGTAAAGGAGATAATAGATCATAGAGAGGTACATAGATATAGATTCTCTCTCTATTTCTCTCTCTCTCAATCATCTATCCTTTTTTAAATAAAAGAACTTTTATTAAAAAAAACTTTCAGCGTATGAGGCAGATAATGTTTCTTTATAAATATATGGTGACCTTTTGAGGATGCTATTTTGATCTTTGAATCACAGGACACAATTAATCACTGTTGATAAAGATAGATGTTTGTGTGTGTATATATATACACACACAGACACACACACAGAGAGACACAAAATTCCTATGACAAGATCTCTTCCTATCACTAGATCACATGAGAAACTGCAAAAGATGTGTAGATCCCATCAGACAGAGTCCAGTTCTCTATCGGCATCATAATAAAGGGATTATTTTCTCCACTAATCTATTTATGAAAAGGAAACAGTGGATTCCTTTCAGGAGCCATCAATTGCTTTAATAAGGAACTGAAAAGCCTGGCCTACTTTATATGCTGAACATCACCCCAGTTGCATAAGGATTTACAATAGCGAAAAACAAAACTGGTTTTGTTATAAATAAGAGGAATTTGTTGGGAAGGAGGAAAAAGGGAAAGGAAAAGAACTTTCCTTATTTATGTTTGCACCTAAGGAGTCAGGGGGAAAAAATATTTTAATGCTCATAAAGATTTGTCAGGTTTTCATTCATTAAAAACATCTTGTGCATTCTAAGAGAATCAAACTCTTCCTTAAGACCGGCAAATATGAAGACACACCAAAGCATATGTTCTCCTAGAATAATCCCAAGATGTTATGGAGAATAAAAATGATTGACATTTCTCAGAGAGAAAGGTTTTTTTTAAAAAAACAATCCAGATGAAATTAAATGTTTATGCAAAGAGATGCCGTGCAAATATTCTTTGCAATCATTTTGGTAATCGTTTTTTTTAAGGGTGCGCTAATCCAGGAAGTGCAATTCTGTTATGGGGGAGGAAACCCTAACCAATAAGAGGAAAATATAAAGAAACATTGTGGAAAATCAGCTTATTTATTTAAATAATGGCATGTAGCAAGAGTTGTCCTCCCATCTGTGTCTTTTGATTCATCTTCTTGCCTGGATTCATGCCTGGACAGAATATTGATGGAGTAGCCGTCTTCAACTTGACGTCCTCCAGATGCCTTGAGATGCAACTTCTCTCTTCTTCAACTGGCAGCCCCCATTGATGGAAGACATGATGGTAGCTCAACATATCTAAAGCATACCAGATTGGTTTGGAGAAAGAAGAAGCCTGCACATTTTTTCCTAATGTTTCATTACCATCACTACCCCTTTCTCTTTGATGCAATGGGTTTAGGTTGATCTAAAAAGCACCTATCTGATTGGCTGGTCCTTCATCCAATGGGTGTCAGTAGGCCACAATTAGTGATCCATACTCATGGAAGTTTAAAAGGAGGCCAAACAGTAGAATACCCACAACTGTACAGAGGTGGTTGGCAAAACTACATTTTATTTTTCAGGGGCAATATTTGTGGTGCTAATGATAGCAATAGCACTTAAACTTATATACAGTCCTTTACAGCCCTCTCTAAGCGGTTTACAGAGTCAGCATATTTGCCCCTGACAATCTGGGTCCTCATTTTACCAACCTCGGAAGGATGGAAGGCTGAATCAACCTTGAGCCGGTCAGGATCGAACTCCTGGAGTGAGCAGTGAGTTAGCCTGCAGTACTGCATTCTAACCACTGCACCACCATGGCTAATGATGACAAGGCAGCCGGATTATTTACTTATTTGTTTGCTTACTGATTGGGTTACTTGAATTAATTTGCACCCCTGCTTAAATGAATCTCAAATGTCCATGGGAGAACTCAGAACACCCTGAGCTTTTCACAACAAGTGAAACTCGGTTGACAAGATCCACGAATGTCCCCATTTTATCAGAGTTTCACGCTGCTTTTGATTCCTGGTTGACTCTTCAAACTAGAAGTTAATTTATAAACCAGAAATGGCCATAAATTCTTCTGGAACTAGCAGGGACTGACTAGAGCTTTGTGTAGGTTACAAGTCCTGCTTTTTTGGATACTAAAAATTTGTAGTTCCTCCAGTTTTAGGCGATATTCTAGGCCAGTGGTTCTCTTTTCCTCACCACAGACCCCCTTTAAATACCTTTTGTAGCTATGAACCACCAAGACGTAACTCAAGGTTGAAATCATAACATTTCTTCAAATCTTCATTGACCCCCTGTGATGACATCATGACCCCCCCCCATGGACCACAGGTTGAGAAGCCCTGTTCTAAGCCATAACATATGATGAACAATACAAGGATAAAATCTTCATTGACCCCCTGTGATGACATCATGAACCCCCCATGGACCACCACCAGAGAACGCCTTTAGGAATAGTTCAATATGAAAACCAACGAGACTTCAAAAATGCGTAGTTGAGACTGGATCTGACTTAGTAGCTTCTTGAGCCAAATTTAGAATTCACAAAAGACCCTTATATTTTTACAGTATAGTTGTATACAAGCCCTTACGATTGTTCCCCCTCTTATGGGAAAATTCACACTAGCTTGATGTGATCTCTATAAACAAACATTACATCTGGAATTAAAAAATAATAATGTTTTCTCCATGTCATGTTATTCAATATATATGCATACAATATATATACACAAACATACACACACATGGAGAGAGATATACATATGTGTGTCTGTGTATATTTGTGGCTGTGTATGTGTGTGTACGTATGCATGTACACACACACACACATTCCCCAAACACTGGAAATGTAAACTCTTGGCTTTAAATGTATAAAAATATCTAATTTTAATGCAGAAAAAAATATATTACAAGTAATGTTCTTTTAATTAGGCAAATGATCTGAAAAACACTGAACATTATTACAGTGTTAGGAGCTGCAGCATAACAAATATGGGATGCCTCTGGATCAGGTGATGTAGATTTTGTGTTAATTTCTTTCCTTTTTTTTTAATTAAAGAACTATCACTCCCAAGTGAGGAAGCTGGATACCTCAATCCACTGCTAAATTCTTAAGTCATTTTTGAAATATTTGTAAAATCAGGCCAGAAATAAAACTGGGCTAAAGAATTTTTTTTTACAGTCCAGTCCATTAAAAACTTTAGAAATAAACTCTCTTATTTGGGATTTTGCTTGCCAATTAAGCAATGACCCCTTGTCACAGAGAAGTGCAGAGATCCAGTTTACACACCTCCCCTAATTAAAAAAATATAATACAATTACCTTCAGAGCATGACGTGATGGTTATTTAAAGTGCAGTGACACCTTAACGCACACATACAGATGTGACGCCCAGTGCTTGACCATTGAAAAAGCTGTACCGTCAATATTTTTTTATTTACAAAATAAAATAAAATAAAAAAGGGAGGAAGGGAAAGAAAAAGACAGTTTCTAATCTAGTGAAGGAATGACAGAACATCCGTTTCAGACATTATTTTTCCAACTCAATTCTGTGGATGTGGCCAGAGGTTTCGAGAGAACCTTTTCATTATCGTCTCTTCGTCTTTTTTCCCCGCCCCCGAAATAACCGATGCAAATGCTCCGAAAATAAACATTCATTCAGTTCTCAAAAGGCTGAACAGGGAGAAAAGGAGGAAGATATGCAAAATCATAACAAGAGTAATAATTATAATAACTTAAAGGGAGTTTAGTAGAAGACGCCCCATCCAAAACCTGGCTTGGTCTGAAAAATGTCTTCGTTGATGATGGGGGGGAAAAAAAAAATTATTATTCTGTGACCAATTTTCATTGGATGGCTTCAGTTCAGGTCTGGCATTGCTGTTTTGAAAGACTTTCCCCACCCCATCCAATGAAACCCTCCCCTCCCTCCCTCCCCCAGGCCTCCCCCACTCCCTATTTCACAGCTGACTGATGGCAGTTTGTTTTTCCAACACTTCGAGGTAGTCCGGTTGGGCCTGCAACTTTCCTTGCAGCAAAGGGAGATCAGGTTTAGATAGCTCCGTAAAATACTTCCTCGGAGTCCCATACAAAACTGTTTTATTGAGCCTGTCTTGGTTTTGCCGCCTGGACTCGTAGGAAGGGGCAAACTGCCTTTTGGGGAGGGTGCAAAAATTATACTGGACCATGCTTCCACTGGGCAGTTCCTTCACCCTCTCCACAAGGTTTTGATACAACAGTTCAGGCTCCCTGGAAAAGGACTGCTTCTCCAGCATGTCTGCTGCTGTGATGGTGAAGGCAAAGCTGGTGGAGTGCTCCTTCTTCGGCTCGAGATTGCTGTAGCTAAATTCGTGGAGATTCCGGTAGTAAGCGACGGGGTCTCCTTCCTTCTGCATGTAGATAGGATTCTGGCACATCTCGCCAACGGGAGGAGGGATGTAATTATAGACGTGCCCTTCAGCTTTCTCGTGGGCCTCGCTGTTGTAGCACCCGTACTGCAGTTGGAAGGAACTGACGTCAAGGTTGTTGGCACTGCTGGGCACACTTGGCAGCCCCTTACGTCGTTTGAGGACAAAGACAAACAGCCCAGCCCCAAAGCAGACCGACAAAATAAACACAACCAGAAGGCCCAAAATTAAGACAGAGAGAGGGACTTCCGTCCGCATTTCCGGAAAGGCGCTGGGGAACATACTGAAAGCTGATGGCATGTCAGTGTTCAGATTGAGGGACAACAAAGGAGAATCTAAGAGATTGGGGTTCTCGGGGCAGATGGCTTCTTTGCTCAAGGTCTTCAGATGTTCTCCAGCATGCTTGGCAGGAGAGTCACAGATCACTTCGTTGATGACCACCGGGCCTCCTGACTGCTGATTGTTCTGCTCGGTGACTTGTTCTATCCAGTATCTCAACCCCATGATATCACAAGTACAATCCCAAGGATTTTCTTGAAGGTCTATTTGAATTAGGGCTGAAAGCTGGTCGAGGACACCTTGCACAGGCAGGTAGGAGAAGTGGTTGTTTCTCAGGTTGAGTCTCGTTAAGGTGGTGCCTCCAAAGACGTTGTCCGGCAGGGACCTCAAAAGATTGTTGTTCAGAAAGAGTAGGTGAAGATTACCCAGTGCATCAAAGGTACGTGGTAGGATCTCTTTTATCACGTTATACTCTAAATAGAGATACTGTAAGCTGTGGAGCCCTTCAAACATGGAAGGATACAAGACCTCAAGGTAGTTACCATTGAGATAAAGTCTGCGTAAACTGGTGAGGTTAGAAAAGGCACCTTCTTGGATCACAGCAATCCTATTGTTTCCCAAATGCAACAGGTCCAATGAGGGATAGTCCAAGAGATCACTTTTATAGATCGTTTGCAAGTAATTGCTTGTCAAATAGAGTTTCTTTGGACTGGTGGGCTTGGGGTGGAGATCGGAGATGTTGCCAATTCTTTTCTCCTGGCAATTGATGTTCAACCCATTGTCAGAACTTTGTGAAGTGCAAGCACAAAGACTTGGGCAAGTCAGGGGCAGGGGGGATTTGGTTTGATAAACCATGATGGGCCCAAATATCTGCCTGTCTTTAGACACGGTGACCCGTGGGGTTGGTCGATTCCTTGTTTTGGGTGGGCGGCTGGCTTTGGGAGCCCTGGTGGCCCCAACAGCAGAATTAACTGTTGGGGGAAGTCTCTGGATGTGTGTGTCTGAGTGGGAAGGATATTTCTCCCTTGGGTTGGCATCGGCCATACTTTTTCGAGGGCAGAGATCCTGCCTGGTGAGTTGGGTGACATCTTTGCCGTGCAACCTGAAAGGGGTCTCGCATACAATCTCCCCGACAAAGACTGTGATGGTATCTAGCCATGCTTTGAGAGGCAGAAGGTCACAGGTACAGTTCCATGGATTCTCCTCCAGCTGAATTTCCATAATTCCGCCAATGTGCTCCAAGACTCCAGCAAAAGGCATCATTTTCAGCCGGTTCCCTCTAAGGTCCAGGTGGGTCAGGAGGACAAAACGAAACACGTTGCTAGGAAGGGATAACAACAGGTTGTCATTGAGGATCAACACCTTCAGTTTGTTGAGTTTGCTGAAAGCCCCCGCCTCAATTGCAGTGATGTAGTTGTAGTCAGCCTGGAGATACTCCAGACTCTCTAAGCCTAGGAAGGTGTCCTCCCGTAAGATCTCCAGTTTGTTGTTGTTGAGGTGCAGCCTCTTAAGAATCCGAAGGCCCAGGAAGGCCCCAGTTCGGATCTCCTCCATGTCGTTGTAGCCCAAGTGGAGTGTCACGGCATTGGAATAGTTGACAAATTCGTTGGGGTAGAGTCGGGTGAACGCATTCCCATTGAGAAAGAGTTGATAGATCTTGGATGGGGGAGGCAGCAGGAGGCCAACCGTTGTAAATCCCTTGTTTTCACAATTAATATTCAGCACGTTCTCCTTCTCCTCACAAGGGCAACGGCTCTTGCTGCAAATGTCTTTGGCAGGTTTGCGGCTCTCTGTGGTCGGCGCGATCCCAGCTACTGTGAACACACTCAGCAGCCAAACCCCCTTCTGCATCTTTATGGAGCCTTGAGCCCACCTTCTGCGCCAAGAGTCAAGCCTTGAGGGAGATGGGGGAGGCAGAAAACAAGGCACATCAATCAAACAGCACCCAACAATCTGGAGGCAATACAGCAATGCTGCGATACGGTCCTCAAGGCTCACCCTCTGCCCGACTTTCAAGGATTCCTTTGGGGGCCTCAAAAGGAAGGTTGCTCTGACCTTTCCACCCCGCCCTCTCTGTTCCTGGGTCCCCCAAGTAGAGCTAGGATTGTTTGACAAGCTTGGGCTGCTCTTCAGGATTCTTCACCCAGCTGTCCTATTCTGCCTTGCCTCCCCCCCTCCAAGAACAGTATATTTGGGGGAAGGGGAGAGAGGAAGGGGGTTTCAACCTGCTGAGAGCCAGCAGTCTTCTCCTTTCCCTTCCTTTCTCTGGAGGAAGGATATTTTCTGACTCAACAGCCCTTCACTTCCGCAGCTCTTTCCCCCTTCTTCTCCACCACTCACACGGAAACTCTTTTGTGTGAGGAAGGAGGCTGGCTGCACTCTCCTCCCCTGTGGCTTCACCCCTGCCACCCCTCCACCCACCCCCATTCCCAGCGTAATCAAAAGCTCTTGGTGGGGGGAAAGGATAGTATTCCGTTCCTCAACCCCACAGTTTCTACTTGGCCTAATTATGCCCAACGGCTCCCAGCAAATAGTCCAGGGATGCCTTGGGGAAGCCCTGTCCATCTTCCACTAGAAAAGCTGGACAAAAGGAAACGGAGAGAAGCCCCCCCACCCCGTTGGAGAGTTCTCTCGAGCCTCCTCCCCATGACTTTTTTGGGGGGGGGGGGTGTCTCACGCCACTGCTCTTTAATTCGTCCTGTTGGGAGACGGGATGGTGCTATCCAGACATGCAAACAAGCACGAAGGTTTTTTGCAAACCCGAACCGCCAATCTGTAGATCCCACAGAATCTAACTCTCTTTATTTCTTCATTCATCACCCCCCCCACCCCCGCCCCACGCCTTTCCCATTAAAACCAAGGCTTGGTGGTAGGAACGAGGGAGGGGCTTGTGCTCTCCTCCTTTCCATGGAAATCACGGGGGGGGGGGAAGGGGTTGGTGGCACGGAAAATGAAGGTACCAAAAGTCTCCTCCACCCCCGCGGTAGCGTCTCCTGCCAGAAACCCCTTGACCTTCCCTAAGGAGAGTTAAGGAGAGGCGCGCTGGAGAAGGGAAATCTATAGCAACTCAATCTTCCCTTCCCTCCCCCCTCCCAAATAGCCCACAAACCCTCCTCATCTCCGGGACTTCTGCACCCCAAATCTACTTTATACCCCGCCCGCCGACACTTTGCGGCACCCCCCCCCCCGCCCGCCAAAGGTGGAGCCGGGTTGATGGAAACGAAGCCCCCAAGAACTAACAGCAAGTGAAACCCTCCACTTGAAGTTAACCCGGAGCGAGAGGACTAGGTGGAAAGCGAACTGGGACCCCCGCAGCCCCCACTGCCTTCTACCTCCAAATCGTCAAGCTCAGAATCCGACCCCCCCCCCTTTTCCAGAACCACCCGCGCCCGCAGAGCTGCCCGGCTCGGACCGCCCGCCGTTGCGGTACTCACTCATCCGGAGAAGCGCAACCTCTCAGTCTTGGCCCGGGCGCGCAGCCCCGAGGTCAGCATCTTCCGCGGCGGGGAGGGAGGCGAAGTCGAAGCAGCAGCAGCAGCAGAAGCTCCAAAACCGGGGCAGGCAGGCAGGCAGGCAGGCAGGCAGGCGGGCCGGCTTGCAAGCAAGCAAGCGAGGAAGGGTCGGGCTGAGCTGGACCGGAGGCTGCGCCGCCTCAGCTTCCCCCTGCGCGGAGAGGCGGGCGAGACTTTTTGCCAAGCGCCCCGAGCGAGCGTGCCAACCAGCGCGTAAAGCAAGGCTGGCTGCAAAGTGTGGCGCAAGGGATGCGCGGGTGGGCGGAGGAGGAGGAGGAGGAGGAGGAGGAGGAGGAGGAGGAGGAGGAGGAGGAGGAGGAGGAGGAGGAGGAGGAGGAGGAGGAGGAAGAGGAGGAGGAGGAGGAGGAGGAGGAGGAGGAGGAGGAGGAAGAGGGGCGCAGCCCTTCCCACCGGGTGGGGGGAAAGGAGGGCCAAGGCGCGAAGAGCGCAGCGGCCGCGCAGAGCTCCGCTCGCCTTGGCTCGCCCGCTTCCTCCGCTCCGCCGGTGCCTCCGAACCTCTGAGTTACTTCGGCTGCCTGCGAGCAGGCTGGCCTCCTCGCGCGGAGCCAGCGCGGCTGACGTCACGCGTGGGGCCGGTCTTGCCCGGCCGTGGTGGGGGGGGGCGAGGGGGGGTTAGAGAGATGCGCGGGCGGGCAAGGCGGAGATTCTGCACGGCGCCGCTCTCCAGCTGCTGAAGTGTGTTTGTGTGTGTGTGGGGAGGGGGAGCAGCCGCCATGCCCTATTTTGGGTGGGGGTGGGGATATGACTAAGGAAAGTGGGGCAATTTGCCCGGGTTGGGGTTATTTTTTTGTGGGGAGGGGAAACAATGCCGCCTATGGAAGAGGAATGGTGGGATGAGGATGGGCGCTCCGCTCCGGAGTGGGGTGTGAGGCGGAGATTGTCGTCCCCCCCCCGTCTCTCTCTCTTTTCCCTCCGGGAGAGGAGGAGAGTGGAGGGGAGGGGAGGGGGGAATCTGGCTGGGAATGATGGGAGGTTCAGCTTAAGGTGTCTGGAGGGAGGGAGAGTCCAAGCTGGGGAGCATGGGAGTTCTATCCCAGCCTGTTGGGGAAATGGATCCTTAGGTGCTTACAAAGCTTGGAGGTTTTGTGGCAGTGCAAGCCCAGAGAGCAGCCAAGATCCACAGTTCAACCCTGAGCTACAAATATTCTCTCCGTGTTGGAGAGTGCCAGGGGACGAGGAGCTGGGGATGATGGGAGTTTCAGCCCAGGGCACCTGGAGTGTGCAAAGGCAGCTGGGGGCTTGGTGCGTTTTTCGGGGTGACGGAAATAAAAAGGCTAGGAACAATCTCAGGGCTGACTCCTTCAGAGAGGAAGGAGACGGGGTGGATTTGCTCAAAGTGTAAGGAGTCTCCGCCAAAGGGGGTGGGGGGAGAGACTCAGGAATTGGGGCGTCCCTCTTCCCCTCCTCCTCCCACTCCTTTCCCCCTGCAAAGCAGTCAAAGTTGACCATTCAAACTTGTTTTGTCAGCTGCTTACGTTGGCTGGGAATCTGTTAACAATAAATAGATAAAAAGGGGTAAATGAGTTCAAGAGGCTCAAAGAACTAAAAAGAAAAGGTGGGGGGGCGCTGATTTTAAAATTCAGCTTCCTGGGTGGGGTGGGGAGAGAATAGACCTAAAGGGTTTCCCCCCTTGGAACAAAAGGACACGAAGCCTTTCCATACATGCAGTACAAGCCGGATGCTTTTTCCACCTTCCTGTTCCAACCCTTCTCTTATCTTTCTGTTCCTCTCCCCTCCCCGTAATCTCGCCTGCCCCCTCCCCACCCTGGCTGAAATTATTTTGCTGCAAACTGCAAATGGAGTTTGGAGCCTTGGTGGAGCAGTGGGCTAATGCCTCCTTAAGTAACACCAGCTGCCTGCAATTAGTGCAGGTTCGCATCCCACCAGGCTCAAGGTTGACTCAGCCTTCCATCCTTCCGAGGTAGGTAAAATGAGGACCCAGATTGTTGGGGGCAATTAAGCTGACTTTGTAATAATGCCGCTTGGGTTGTGTGTGAAAGCCCTAACAAGCAGGCATATACAGAGAATGAAGGCTACTGCTAAGCTTGTAAGCCGGCCCTGAGTCTTCGGAGAAGGGCGGGATACAAATGGAATTAAATAAATAATAAATAAATAAATAAATGTTCAGTTCCAGGCGTTTGCTGGCTCTTCTTCATCAGAGAAACAAGCTCCATCCGAACAGCCGTCCCATTGAATTCGTTCCCACGCTCAGGGTGAGAGCGGAATCACCCATTAAAAAAAGCAGGTGATGTCTACATATAAGCCAGGACTAAACCTTTGAAGAAGTCTCTCTTGTAATCATCAGAATAATGTTCAGTTTCAGCTTTTATTTTATTTTTATTTTATTTTTTATTACATTTATATCCCGCCCTTCTCCGAAGACTCAGGGCGGCTTACAAGCTTAGCAGTAGCCTTCATTCTATGTATATGCTTGCTTATTAGGGCTTTCACACACACCCCCAAGCGGCATTATTACAAAGTCATCTTAATTGCCCCCAACAATCTGGGTCCTCATTTTACCTACCTGGGAAGGATGGAAGGCTGAGTCAACCTTGAGCCTGGTGGGACTCGAACCTGCACTAACTGCAGGCAGCTGGTGTTACTTAAGGAGGCATTAGCCCACTGCGCCACCAAGGCTCTTATTTTGACATCTACTTCTTTTGAGTGTTTCTCTTTTCTGGATCATTTCACACACAAGGATGCACCCCAAACCTGTGTTTTGTGATGAGCCAATCCACACATAATGACGCGCTGAATCTACTTTCTAGGCACCCCAAGAAAGCTTTGATCCAGCCTATTCAGGATTTTGGAACAAGCCCAACAGATTTTTGGTGATTTCCCCCCCCCCCAATCAACAGCGATGCAGCTTGGAGACTTGAACTAATATCTGCAGAAGATTTTGATTTTGCAATACATTTTGGAAGAGGGAGTAAGCTGGGGAGAAAGAAGCATCAGATCCCAAGCCCATCTTGGCATCTGCTTCTCAACTGAGGCAAGACCAAGGTCAAGCCAACTTGCATCCCAAAGTCTTTTTTTTTTTTTTTTGTACTTTTTGAAGTGAAGTGGCTGGACGAAGGAGTAAAACCTTCACGTTTTACTCCCAAAGAACTTTTCAAACAGCTGAAAAAGTTATTTCTTGATCCGGAGTCTCTCCCATACCCTCACGGAGGCATCACAAAGTGTGTAGAAGTTTCATGTTATCTCCCTTTGGGAGGCAAGTTTTAGCAGGGTCGGCAAGGGCTGGGAGAAACAGCAAAAGAGCAACGCAAATAATTTGGGGCTTGGTGGGAGATGGTGCCCCTTTTAAAATCAGGCACTACCTGAACAAAATGAGCAGCAGATTTCCTCTGATGCTGATGTATTATTCAGGGCAGAGAAAACAATATATTTCCAGTGGAATATGTTAACAGAAATTAACAGTCCTGGAAAAGGAATGTTTAGCATTGACTTTGACCCTATGTTTAAAGGGAAGCGATACATTTGAGACCAAGGCATTTCTGGATTCGGTTGTGTCCATATTTTTAAACTCTGTGCAAATCTTTCTGATTTGGGGAGGAGGAGGAGGAGGAGGAGGAGGAGGAGGAGGAGGAGGAGGAGGAGGAGGAGGAGGAGGAGGTGGAGGAGGAGTGTGGTGTCCTTGGAGCTCTCTGAACGTGATGGTTTTCTTGTAGATGTTTCATTACCAAACTAGGGGACATCATCAGTGCTAGGAGGGGATAGGTTTGTGAAGGGGAGGAGGAGGAAAATTCGTGGAGGCTTTGTGGATTCTCCATATTTAGAGTCAGTGTTTCAGTGTCTAGCAGCTGCTGGGAGAGAAAGGGAAATGAAAAATTCATTTCAGATCAGAATATGGATGGATGGATCAGAAAAAGGAAAGAAGGCGAGGTTGTCAGAATACAAGCGAATTTGAGGGCTAGTCCACATGGAGCCCCATTTCCATCTGTCCGGTTTGCCATCGTTCACTCCCTAGAGACTAAAATGGACAATGTGAAATTTGAGCGCGCCCCGAACAAGGAGTATATATCGGAAGTGGTGACCCTTTGAGAGCTGTACGCAACGAAATTTCACTTTGATGTATGCCGATTGGTGTACATTCAAAGTGACCATAAAGTTGTTATCATCATCATACCCTGTTTATGGGTTACTGGGAAGCTTTGGGCTGACCCTTTTCCTACTAATTCACATTGCTGCAGAGTCCTTGCTTGGATTTAATTCCAGTGTTTTCCAGGAGCACTGCAGATTTGCCCAATCAGCATTGAAGCCCAGAAGAATATTGCAGTTTGAGGTATCCTTGCTTCAGAACGGAGTCATACTGAACTGGGGGGTGGGGGTGGGGTTCTTCAATTAACTGCAGCAAGGGTTTGCTGAAAAGTGGGCCAAAGTGCCGGAGATAACCCAATGCTGATAGCAAATGCATATCCCAACCAGCAATAAATTGATACTGGAGCGTCACTCGCCTTGGACAAGTGCCAATCTGGGTTTATTGGTTTCTCTGCCTCTGGATCGAATTGGCAGTATTCCTGGGCTTCCAAACAGATCACTTCCATTGCCTGCAACCGAACACAAGAGATTCTAGGGGCTGTTTTCTTCAGAAAACAGGGCTGTGAACTAAGGCTAAGTTGCAGCAGATCCAAAGAATGTTTCCACTCAACCTGGATGCTCTATGAAAGTCTACGCTCGCTTGCACTATCAGCGTGAGTGTTCACACTCCGTTCACAGCAGCCCTTGTGGTAAGCAGGCACTGGACCTTTTTTTTTTGGAAAAAAATACAGATTTCCTCTGTCCAGTCAAGTCCAACTCTTGCGCTGGTGTTCATGTCCATTTCTTAGCCAAGGGAGCCAGCGTTATGGCCGGTATGAGAACAAGTAGTCCTCAAACTTGCAAAAGTCCATTTAGTAACCATTCAAAGTTACAACAGCCCTGAAAAAAGTGACTTATGACCGTTTTTCACACTTATGACCGCTGCAGCATTCTCCCCTGGTCCCGTGATCAAAATCCAGAGGCTTGGCAACTGATTCGTATTTATGACGGTTGCAGTGTCCCAGGGTCACATGATCCCCTTATGAAACCTTCCAACAAGCAAAGTCAATGCTAAAAAAGTCGTACCTATTTATCTACTCGCATTTGCATGCTTTCGAACTGCTAGTTGGGCAGGAGCTGGAGCAAGGAACGGGAGCTCACCCGGTCGTGCATCGTTCGGGTCTCAAACCTGATATCATATTCATAAATGGAATGTTTCAAACATTATTCCATGGATCCTGCCATCTCCCGAAGAGAAGAGAATGGATGTGTATTGAACCGGTATTAGACATTTCAAAGGAAAGGAGAAGCCTTTTGAACTGGGGAAACAAAAGGGGGGGTTAGCATCTGGCTTTTGTCAACGGAAGACAGCAATAAACATGAAGGGTCCTAAGTTCCTTTTTCCCACGAGAGGGATGATACGAGATAAAGGATGGGGGACTGACCAAATGGGGTTAAGGGGGGTTAAACCGGGAACTCTTTATAAGGGTTTACTTCGTGGAATAATATTAAGTCCTGTCTCGTTTCCTACAACCAAGCATGTCATAGTAAAGATTCTTTTTGGAATAGATTTGACTCCAAGAATTTTGTCTTCCTAAGACGTGATTTGGGTTGGGTCCTGACACCTGAGCTGTCAGCTTTCCAACTGATAAGCTTAGCATCTTTAACCACTGAGCCATCACACCCCTGGTTTGTTTTTTTAAAAAACTTTTTTACTACTCCCCAAACCCTCAGCAACTCTTTGAAAGAGTTCTTTGCGCCTCACAGGAGATCTAGCTTTGTGTACAGTCTTAATGTCAAAGCTTTGTCCTCTGCACCAGCCCGCCCGCTTATTACTCCTTCTGAGGGTCACTGTAGGCAGTGCAGAAAACCCACTCCAGCTTTTAATGAAACGGATGGCTTTTGCCACCTCTGTTCCATCCTGCTGGAGAAGAGTGATGGAGACATGACAGGAGCAGAGGAGAAGGCCTTTGAGGTGATGGCTACACACAAAGGCAGGCAGCGTTTCAGTACATTTCATAATCATCTAAAAAATTCTTTTTTTTCCTTTTGACTCAGAGATGTGCAATGTTTTTTTTTATTTTAAATAGGAACGTTTCAGAATGGGAAGGATATAGCTTTTTTCTTTTTTCCTTTGAATTTGAAAGAAAACATAAGTTTTGATTCATCCATCCAAGCAGCAGAGAAGTTTGAGGCTACCTCCTTGAAAAGCCTGGTCCTGAATCCTCAACCATTTCTGATAGATTTCTCATCTTTAACCCCCATGGACTTACTCACACTATCCAACTTGGTCAGGGTTAAAGATGTCTTCAGCACATTTTTGGATTTAATTCACTCTTTCCAGAAACAGTGAGAGCTGCAAATGAAACAATGAGAAGGAGATGAATTAGACAGATGTGTCTCCCTCAGTACTCTAGCTTTGGGTGTCTTTTGTGCAATAATTCAAGGGATGAGCCCCCTGCACACATTTGGACCTGAGTATCCAACATTCAAGGTAACCCAGTAAAACCCAGGAAGACTTGGGAAGCTCAACAAGACAGACAGGGGATTTTACCCATTGCCCAGAACTACGTACGTGTCTGTAAAGCCTCCCTTTTCCTCCCTGTTCCGTGAGCTTTTGATTTACTGCATTAATATTACTTTTTGTTTTCCTTTTGACTGCTCATCCATTCTTGGTTGAAAATGAAGGACATTCCATTTTTGAACGCCGTGACCAGAAAAAAAAAAGAAAAAAAGATTTAGAGTCATCTTCTGCTTCACTGAGAAGTGTAAAAACCACAATTTCCAAGGAATGCCACCTCTCTGCTTCTATAAAATATTTCTTGCAGCTTTCTCCTGCCTTGATCTATCCGTATCAAGTAATGGGATTTTTTTGGGGGGGGCCTCCCCTTGGGCACATCTTAGATGAGCTGAATAATTGACTTCACTGGACCATCGGAGTTCTTAGTCTTGCTTCAAAGGGTCCAAGTCCAATACCCCCCCCAAAAAAAAATTCCATTGACCCTTATCTGGCACCAATTTAGTATTGAACTTCAGTTGACTAGAGTCTTGTGTATAGGCCTGAAATAATAATAATAGTAATAATAATAATAATAATAATAATAATAATAATAATAATAATAATAATAATAACAATGATGATGATGATGATGATGATGATGATGATGTTGGAAGGGACCATGGAGGTCATCTAGGCAGGAAACCTTATACCATTTCAGACAAAGGGCTGCCCAGTCTCCAGGTAGTCCTTGACTTATCACCACGATTGAGCCCAACATTTCTGTCGCTAAGGGGGACAGTTGTTAAGTGAGCTCCGGCCATTTTGCAGCAACTATCTTGCCAGTGTGTCTAAGGGAATCACTGCGGTTGTTAAGCGAGTCATACGGTCGTTAAGTGAACCTGGCTTCCCCCATGGACTTTGCTTGTCAGAAGGTCACCAAAGGGGATCATGTGACCTCCGGGATGCTGCGACCATCATAAATATTATGAGTCAGTTGCCCAGCGTCCGAATGTGGATCACATGACCACAGGGATGCTGCAATGGACATAAGGGTGAAAATGGTCATCGGTCACTAAAGGAACTGTTGTAAGTAAAGGAAAAGCTGTCAATCCTCACCTATGGTCCTGATCCTTGGGCCAGAGACCATCGCCTTTTGAAAGAGTGTCTCGTGTTTGCAGTCCTGCTCTTGGCATTGAGAGGGGCTTTGTGCTTTGTGACAACATGACTGCTCCACCCTTTTCCTCCCCAACTGAAAACACGTAGAACTTGTGTGGCCACTGTCACCGTCACTGTGTTGTTGGCTTCCCTTTGTAGTCAACGTGGTTGCATACGGCGAGGTATTTTTATTCCTCTCCTACCACGATTATTAAGAAAATCAACAGTTACTGCATTTAGCTGTAAACAGCCTGCCGTGAAATCATGGGGTAGAGCCAAGCAAATTCCATGCCAGACAGAAAGGGAAGGGGACGGAATGAATGTGCGGGATGGGGAGGAGGTGGGCCCTCTTGTCATTGGCATCTTTGGAGAGCAGAGGAGGGGTGTGTGAAAGTCAACGCAAAGGGCGAAAAGCACAGCGAGTTGGCAAGATGCCCATCATGCCTCCTGGTCCCACAGCATCCTTTCTTTAGTCACAACAGCTGGCACTGTGCAGCTTTAGGGCAGGATGCGTACACTTTTCCAGGATAAGAGAGAAGGAGAACATGGGAAAGAGGAGAACAAACTCGGAAGCAGCCATTCGTGACTACAAGGGATGGAAGAAATGGACTCCGTTTGGACCTTGATGTGAAATCCTCCCGGTTCTCATGTCTCCTATCGCAGAAGGATAAATCTTGATTTTCAGTCTCTAGGGCTTGTGAATACGCTGTTGATGATGATGTTGATTTTCTTTTATTTTAAAAGCAAATCAACATGATGATTAGAGAAAGGACTGTATAGGCATGCAGATATGCATGGAAGTAATGTACAAAAATGTATCAGATGAATGATTTGAAAAGAAGGAAGGAAGGCAGGCAGGCAGGCAGGAAGGGAGAAAGGAAGTACGGGAAAGGGAAGGAAGGAAGAAAAAGAAGGGAGGGTGGAAGGAAGGGATGAGAAGGGAAGGGAAGGGAAGGGAAAAGAAAAAGGAAAGGAAAGGAAAGGAAAGGAAAGGAAAGGAAAGGAAAGGAAAGGAAAGGAAAGGAAAGGAAAGGAAAGGAAAGGAAAGGAAAGGAAAGGAAAGGAAAGAGGGAGGGAGGGAGGGAGGGAGGAAGGAAGGAAGGAAGGAAGGAAGGAAGGAAGGAAGGAAGGAAGGAAGGAAGGAAGGAAGGAAGGAAGTGACTGACTCAGGATGGGAACTCTCATCCTGGAAATATTCTCTGATATAAAGGGAAATCAAATGAATGAATGGGTGGATGAAAATAAAAGTGCTGAACAATATAATTCATGACATTTCAGGAATAATATTTTTCCAGGAGTGGGTGTAGTTAGAGGGAAGGAATCCCAATATCATCGAGTTGCTTTTTTATCTTGAAAATCTTTACTGGATTCCCCCTCCTTTCCTGAGCCCTGCTAACTAGATGCTGCTCCTAGCACAGATGGCGAGTTATGATTTATTAAACATGGCAGCACCAGCGTGCATTGTGTTGGCTTTTAAGACAACTTCTATCAGAGAAGACTGTCTGGTAAAGAAAAAAAAGTTGTATCTGGTAGGTGTTTAGGAACCAGAGGAAGGAACTCAGACATTCTCGACAACCTGACCTGAATTTAATCAAACAACAGCAACTCTCTTACAAAAATTCCAAGAATGGTGGTAGAATTCAAAATGCTTGCAGTTGTAGAAGATAATCCTAGAGAAATAAAGTTGCACATATTTTTAAGGACTGTACTTTTGTGCAAGAATACGCTCTGGGCTAGATTTGGGGCAGTTGGCCTTGTTAGAAGCTAAATTCCTTTGTTTGTTTGTGGATAAGTACAACCTGCATTCTTGGAGAAAGCACAAAAGGAGACGAGATGATAATAGCTGAGGTTCCTTGGACTTAAATCAAGATGGTAATAGATTCCCAGTTTTTATTATTTCTTGTGTATTACTCAGGAATGTATATAGGACATATTTGATGGATGGATGGATGCCTATAGATATACATATAGAGATAGAAATATCTAAAATAGTTCTGATAGAGATATATAGATAGATATAGAAAGTTATAGATAGATATGTTTAAGAATTAGAACTTGCCTTGGGATGGTATGGGCTGCTCAAACAATGTTTTGCATCTAATGGAGCAGGAAGACTTATCATACATCACTATATATCTGGACCAAGGAGGTGACTGTATAGCTCATTTTGAGGTTTAGCAGTCTGCATGTTATCATCAATCAAAATAATGCTGAATTACATATCTGTCTGCTTGTAGCCCCAGTGACCTTGAGGATGACTTTAGATTCCACTCGGCAAATGAAGTGAGTCATTCCCTTCCTTTGAAACAAACAAATATTGTCCTTTTTTTTTTGAAGAAGAAGAAGAAGAAGAAGATCTTTAATCTTATTAATATTTTAAATTTGACAGAACAAATGTCTTTGCTTTAGATATTGCAAATCTTACCTGAAGGAATCTTAGGAGGGAATTTCCAACTATTGGCAATTGTTCTGAGCTGAAGAACATCTATCAATAGTTGATGTAGGAAGCAGTCAAGAAGGACCGCTACTTAGCTCTGTGTCTTCTCATATTTTCCAGGCCACGATGAAGTCATTGAAGCTCTCCTATTTTTATGTGTGGTGCATGTAAACAGAGTTATGATTACATCATCGTAGTTGTCACCTTGACTTTTTTTTTAAGTCAGAGCTTCAAGAACCTCTTTGTGGGACTTATTTAGGAGGGCAAATTTCATCTCCACACAATCTATCTTCTATGCATTACCTACCAGGTTTAATGTATATTTATGTCAGCCCATCGCCTCATTATGTGTGAGTCCAGGAGAAAATGGGAATCAGAAGATGTGTTACATCAGAGGTGTCCAACCTTGGCAACTTTTAGTCTTGCAGACTTCAATTCTATCTATGCTGGCTGGGGAATTCTTTAAATCCACAGGTCTTGAAGTTGCCAAGGTGGGACACCCCTGCCTTGCCTCCTATTTGAGAGACAAAGGAAGAAACAATTTAAGGAGCTAGGTTGGGCAAGCTTTCACCCCTAGCCAGGCACCATTTTCCATGTTTTCGCCATCAATCCACGTTTGATTCAGGCACATAAAGATCTGGACCCCTTTTAAAATTACAGAGTTTTGTGATTCTGTATCCTTGAAAAGAAATATGCTTTATTTGTCCCTCTGTGGCAAGAAAGGTCCTTGTATGGATGCCAACCTCAGCTAGACTTATTTCTTAGTGGAGACTCTCATAAATTGCCCGGTCCTAGCAATTCTTGTAAAAGGAGGGACACAAATGATAGTCAAGCCATATGGTGACCAGCTGGCTCCTGCAGCAGCTTTTATGTTTTATAATTTCTACATCTCTTCCATTTGCAAACTGTGTTTAGATGCCAAGAAGAGAGAGGGGGGCTGTCATCCCTTCCAGGTTGGTCATCTGTCTTGAGAAAATCCATGAGAAGCTTTCTGGTTTGTCTTCATTTTTCAAGGCAAGCAAATAGCAAACTCCCATTGCATTCAGGAATGGACGGGGTAAAGATTCCTTTGATACCACCAACCCAAATTAGCTAGTCAATCAAGTTCATTAACTGTTGTGATGGCTAGCTAGGAATATGCTCTTTTTCAAATGTGCAACAAAGTTTTAGGAGCCAAGTTAGGTGGGGAAAAAAAGCAATGCTTCAAAAGAATCCTGGAATAAAACCATAATAATGCTCAGTGCAAGAATCCAAATTAAAACATCCCTGACAGATGGCTGTCCAGCCTTTGCTTGAACCAATGAAAGAGAGACCACCACACTCAAGATAACTAATTCCACTCTCAAACAGCTGTTACTGTTCCAAACATAATACAAAATTGGATTCTGCCTTTCTGTAATTTTTCTTTTTTGTGCCCTGAGCTCTGGGGTGGTAGACAAAGTCTTGACCTTCTTCTTCTGTAGACCATCTCATCAGATCTTGCAAAATGCTTCTAGGTCCTCCTATCTTGTTTTTTTTTTTTTGGCTTTCTTCTCAAAACTATAAGCCATGTGGAAGGGCATAAAACTTTGAAAGGGATCACTGGAGCTTTGGGTAAAGTTCCTCTCCAAAATGAGGTTGCAAAACTGAACAGTGCCATTCTTCTAAAGATGTGGCCACATGGCTTAGTTCCTCACAATGATGAGTTTATCTGCATATCCTAAAAATGCTTCTTTGCAGTCTAGGCAATCAAAGCAGGACAGATTCTATAGAGATGGTGGAGACAATTGGATGTGGATCTACTCAGGCTTAAATGCCCACTCCCTTCAATCTTTTCTCATTAGTTTTAGTTTCAGGTTTTTTTTATAAATTCCCAGAGACTCTTGAATGGCCTTCTCTAAATCTATTCCATTTATGGAAACTTTTCTTAAAGGACGATGCCTTTAAGAACTGGCCTCTGCTAGGCTTCTGCTTGTCTGCCCTACATAGTGGACATTACAGTCCTTGCACTATACGTCGTTAGATGACTCCTGTTTTTATTTATTTTATTTTATTTTATTTTATTTTATTATTTTATTTTATTTTATTTTATTTTATTTGTATACCGCCCTTCTCCCGAAGGACTCAGGGCGGTGAACAGGGCAATACATGTTAAAAAACAAGAATACAAAAGTTAAAAAAGATTAAACAAGATGCCCAAAAACTATAGCAATAAGTTAAATTAAAATACATAAAAAACAATAAAACCCAAACCCATCACCTATCAGGCCAGGCCGGCTTGTTCGAACAGGTAAGTCTTTAGATCGCGCCAGAAGGAGCAAAGGTCGGGCGCCATGCGGAGCTCAACCGGAAGATGGTTCCATAAATCCGGCGCGCCCACAGAGAACGCCCTCTTCCTTCTTGGGCTGTTGGGTTTTTGATTTAAGATGTTTTGGAGGACTTTACTCGATTTTGTATGCTACGTCAATGTCATGTGGCTGTAATAGTCTGCTGTTTGTCTCTGACAGGGCTTTGATGTACCGTATTATAGTATTTTTTCAAAGCTTGGATTGATAAAGATAATTGTGATAAAATTGTGTGGGTATCCATTTTGTTAGGTTCATAGGCAGTTGTGGTGTTCATGGTTGCTGCAGTGCATTTGTACTCATCTGGATTATTGATTATTGATTATTTTAATAACCCCCTGGCAAGTAAAATGTCCAGATGGTGTTGTCTGATTTCTAGCTCCTTGCTCTCTTTTTCCCTACTTCATCTGTTTTCCCCCCTCTATTTTCTGGTTCTGTCCTGAAATTATTTCATGGCTTTCTCTATGCTACAGTATTGTACTCTAAACTCCAAATTATTGGTCTAAAACACCTGGAGATGGCTTATTTGACAGCTGACACGGAAATGTTTTAAATAAATACATGTTGTCTGCTGCTGAAAAAGCTGCCATGGGGAAAAACATATTCAAAAGACTTTGCATGTGCACGATATTCTGGGAAAATGTCCAGCTTGGTGACCATGGGAAGGCAGCGCACAATACAGCAGAAAGAAAGATGCTGTTTTGGGAAATTACGGTAGCCTCCAGCTGAATTTGAAAAAGTTAAATTGGGTTAAGTCTGAGTATTAGTAGGACAAGAACTCGTCAGCAGATCTCAAAGAAGTTGCAGTGCTGTGTGGGAACGACCTTGCAGTGAAGTTGGAGATGGCTTTCATTGCGTTTTATTGTCCTAGTCTCGGCTAATGTCAATTTTACAATTGAGGTTTCCACCATTTTGGATTGGAAAGACTAGCCAGTGAA
The DNA here is from genome assembly GCF_947247035.1 of Vipera ursinii. Taxonomy (NCBI): domain Eukaryota; kingdom Metazoa; phylum Chordata; class Lepidosauria; order Squamata; family Viperidae; genus Vipera; species Vipera ursinii. The sequence goes on along the minus strand of NC_139525.1, from coordinate 2,674,131 downwards.
AAATAAATTCGCTGTTACCAGGGACACCACTTCGGGGTTCCTTCCTTACCCCAACCTGGAGACGCTTAAACAGATTGAACACTGATCTGGCTAGAGTTAAAGAGAACGTGGGAAAATGGGAGGTTTCCCCGAGGATAAATATATTCATTGTGAATGTGGCACCATTCAAATAACTATCCTTGGTGGCCCAGTGGTTAGAACGCAGTATTGCAAGGCTAACTCTGCTCACGTCGCCAGGAGTTCGATTCCTTCAATCCTGACTGGCTCAAGGTTGACTCAGCCTTCCGTCCTTCCAAGGTCGGTAAAGTGAGGACCCAGATTGTTGGGGGCAAATATGCTGATGCTGTTAACTGCTTAGAGAGTGCTGTAGAGGACTGTGAGGTGGTATATAAGCCTAAGTGCTATCGCAATCCATCTTTTACAGGTCCCCCTGGGAGTGACTTGCACACAGAACGACTTGCTGGCCAAAAATATACCTGCCATTAATATGGCCCAATACTGGGCTAGACCTATATAAATCTCCATTTTATTAAAGCTTTTAAACTTTTTAAATATCAAATTAAGAATTACCCCTTTTCTAGTCCATTTCTGACACCAGATGAGACAAGATGGGTTTCTTGCTTGAGCAAGGGGTTGGACTAGAACTAATTTTACTACTACTACTACTACTACTACTACTACTACTACTACTAAGTAGTGCAAGATCAGAAGATGTGGAGAGACCTGGCCCATGGAATCACCAAGAGTCAGGCATGGTTGTTTAACCAACTAAGAGATGAGATGGCGAGGTTATAAATAATATAACCTCGCAAGTCTGAAAGTGTTTCTCCCCCTCCTCTGCTTTTATTCTCTGCGATAACTAGGGAGGGCCCCCTCTGAAAACTTTCCCAAGCTCTCCTTCTTGAAGGCAAAGATATATTTCACATACCAGTTGATTAGTCTGTGGTTCATCTGTGGTCTGCCAAGGTCATTCTCACATGCCATCCCAGAGGTAGAGTAGACTATGAAATTTTAAGCAAGATAATCTCAGAAGAAGACCGTGGAAGCCCAGTTCCGTAAGTGTTGCTAAAAAGTCCCAAATGGATCGGTCTACATACTATCAAGAATTGAGTTCGACTTCAGGGAGATATTTCCTTAATGTTAAAATTATATATGTTTTTCATGATCTTGTCAGTTCATTATAAATAGGGCTAGGGACTGCTGTTCTTTCACTGTTTAAAAAACAGTCATAGCTCTATAGATTCCAACACTATGTTTGCAAAAGTGCTATATCTGTCTTTTTTCTCTTTCCCTCCCTCCTTCCTTCCTTCCTTCCTTCCTTCCTTCCTTCCTTCCTTCCTTCCTTCCTTCCTTTCTTTCTTTCTTTCTTTCTTTCTTTCTTTCTTTCTTTCTTTCTTTCTTTCTTTCTTTCATTTTTGGCAGTTCAATTAGCTCTTCAGAATGGTCGGCCTTGGGTTGATACACTAGATGATTAAATTATGATCCCAATAATGAGATTTGACATGATTAATGTCAATTACCTCAGTAACCTTTAAGCGGGTTAATTGGCAACACTGATTAATGATCACCTTCCAGATTGAGATTAAACAAACAACGGTGTCATTAAATGAGGAAACGGAAAAAGGAAAATTGAAACCCTGGGTCCTATCTAATGAACTGTTTGATAGACTTGATAGGTTCTGCATCTATTCATTTATTTTTTTTAAAAAATCTTTATCCAGTGGATCAATGATAGTGAAGTCAAATAAATAATGAAGCACCTGCTTTGTTAAACGAGAGTTGACAATCTTATGTCCTGAAAGATAGAACCCTCAGCTTAAATTTTATTCAACGTTTCGGCTCCCTTTGCAAATATAACCCACTGGAAATTGCTCCTCTCCAAACTCCACCATGCTTATTTAAACATGTAAGCAAAAGAAGTCACAATAATAATGACAGAATACCAGAGTTGGAAGGGATGTTGGAGGTCTTCTAGTCCAGCCCCCTGCTCAGGCAGGAAACCCTATACCATTTCAGACAAATGGTTGTCCAATCTCTTCTTTAAAACCTCCAGTGTTGGAGCACCCAAAACTTCTGGTGGCAAGCTGTTCCACTGGTTAATTGTTCTCACTGTCAGAAAATTTCCTCCTTAGTTCCAGGTTGCTTTTCTCCTAGATTAGTTTCCATCTGTTGCCCTCAGGTGCTTTGGCGAAGAGGTTGACCCAGTCTTTTTTGTAGCAGCCCCTCAGATATTGGAACACCATTATCATGTCACCCCTATGATTGTGTTCTACTTGATATCTACACATTAGGGCAGCCTCTGTCAACCTCCTACTCTCAATCTGCAACTATCAGATTTACTACCCATTTGCAAGCCCAACACACTTAGTAGGTCTACATTTTCACACACCACTGCAGACCCACACCAAGCAAAACAAATTATGGCTTAGTGCCAAGTGTGTACCCAGCTACACAATCTTTCAAGGCAAACAAAGGATAAGGATTAATTATCCACTTGTGATTTGGGACAACCTTCTATGCCTGTCCCCCCCCCCGCCTCCTCCATACCCTTAAACTGGTGAGTAGGGGAGGGGGGATATCAGGGTTTTGAGTTATCCTCTCTAATTAAACCAATAATTCCAGATCTTATAGTTTAATTCACCTTTTAAAATATTGGAATAAATTACCTGGCTGTATATTTGACATCGGAAAAGCTGCAGAATATTTAACGCAAAGGAGAAAGAAGGAAGGTTTTCCGAGGATTTTATCTGGAAGACACTTAAGCTCTTGAATTCCCCCCCCCATGTCAATCAAACCTATTTTTAACAAAAATGTATAATGAAATAAGGCTGCCTGGGAATTCTGAGAGTTGTAATCTAGTCCATTTGGAAGATGTCAGTTTGGAGGGAAGGAAATCTGTCCTATTTAGAAGAAGAAGAAGAAGAAGAAGAAGCTGAGGGATTTGTGCTGGTCCCAGCTGTCAAGAAGGAAGGAAGGAAGAATGAACAACCTGTCTAGTTAAATAAAGCTGCCACCCACCGAGAATAACAAGTAGAAATGTGCATGCCTCAAAAATCATCAGGAAGTGATCAGATAGTTCTCTCAGTCCCATACTTTCCAAAAGTGAGATTGCAGTAGAATTTTAAAATGCTAAAGATTCATCATGACACAGGATGGGAGGCCCGTCTCTCCCTGTGTCAGTTCTCTGCTGGATTAACAAAATCCTTGGGCACAATCTACTTTTTTTTTAATTCTTACCCATGTCTTTCCCTTTAGTGCAATGACAAGCAAGGGAACAAATCAAGGGATAGACTGCCAAATAATTATTCCCTGAGCAAGGTGAGATTTTGTCTTTCTATCCAGGGGCTTAGATACCCTCAGTCTGTCTGAGGAGATTGCTAGTCTTTGTAGCAGGTCCACTTGGATGTCTCCTGAGATGTGGCTTACATTAAAAGGCCCCATTTCCCAAGTGGACTTTTGCTCATATGGTAAAGGATTGTGAAAGAAGGGAGGGAGGGAGGGAGGGAGGGAGGGAGGATGGGAGGGAGGGAGGGAGGAAGGAAGGAAAGGGAAGGAAGGAAGGAAGGAAGGAAGGAAGGAAGGAAGGAAGGAAGGAAGGAAGGAAGGAAGGAAGGAAGGAAAGGAAAGGAGTTACTGACTCATCCAAAGGATGGGAACTCTCATTCTTGAAATGTTCTCTGATGTCAAGGGAAGACCCGTTGAGATAGGTGGCTATAGAAATCAAATGACTGAATGGATGGATGTTCTAGGTCTGTGGTGGCGAACCTACGGCACACATGCCACAGGTGGCAAGCAGAGCCCTCTCTGTGGGCACACGCACTATCGCCCCAGTCCTGGGCCTTCAGCTGAGTTTTATAAAACCTTTTCGCTTTAGGCCTCCACCGCCGTGTGCAAAAAAAAAAAGGTTCAATCAATCAATCAATTTCAACTTCTCGCGGGAAAACCAAAGATCATGCAAAGTTGGGATTGACTTAACTTTTTAGTTCCACCCAGTCTGCCGTTACCACCATGACCATGCCCACCCAATGGGCCACACCCACCCAATGGGCCACACCCACCCAATTGGACACACCCACCCAGCACCCGACAATACATAAGTGGGTTTTGGGTTGCAGTTTGGGCACTCGGTCTCTAAAAGGTTCGCCATCACTGTTCTAGGTCATTATCTGATGGGACTAAATATCAAGATGGTTAGCCATAAAAGGGAGGAATATAAAACTTTTTTCTCTTCCTCCCCTCCTGCCCTCTCTCCCTTCCCCGATTCATCACATTGTTTTCATTGCACTTTCAAAGGGAGATATAATTTGGATACTGTTATACTATCTATAAAGATAGTTCACAAAATTGAAATGGATTAAGCTAGTTGAATCACAAGCCCTGGAGTTCATGGAAAGTTGCTCTAATATGGGATAGTGCTGAATTCTTGTCCAGATTTTTAAAAAGTCAAAAGTAAATCACGAGTTTCCTTTCTAACCTCAGCTAGTGGGGTTGTTTTTTTTTGCATTCATTAGAAACATATAAATAAAATATCTATTCCACAGTTATGACAATGGAAATGAGAAATCACATTCTTTTTTTCCAGCCAATGTCTAAATTAAGACTTTTTAAAGAACCCTCTCTCTGTTAATTACATAATTTTATAAAGCTTCCTGTTCAACTTGGGTTTCTATGGTGATAAATGGGAGCTTGGAACATTCTCTGATTCATCTTAATTGCAATGAGCGTAAGCATCAGAAATCAGAATCCAAAATATTTCTCCATTTCCAAGTGGTCCTTTGAAGCAAACTATGACTGTTCTGGGATGAAAAGTCATTTGATAAGATTTTATGGAACAAGGGCTGGAGGTTTGCTTGAAAAGAAACATTAAAGCCAAGTATTATTTCAAGTGAAGCTATACAACTTCTCTTTGGTACATCTGTGTTATCATCAGAGTTTTATTAAGTAAGTCTTTTGATATCCTTACATATTAGAAAGTTTGCCATGTTAAACATTTATCTATCATCCATTTATCTCTGTGTGCCCCCACCCCTCTAACATCTATCTCAAGAAACAAGGTACTACCTTGATGTAGCACATCAGTATAAGATCCCCTCTTGTGAAAAGAATGCATGGTTCCTGAACACCTGAATAGTAATGGACGATTATTGACTTGATATTGAAGCTGGGTTTGAGAATACACAGGACTTAAGGGAGGCAGAAATGGATGTACTCGCTATGCTACATTTTCACTTAGAGTGGAAGAAGCATGAACTCATCAGAACTTTGCCATAAAGCCTGGTATCAGGATCCAGGAGAGTTCACAGCAGAAGATAAGGGGAATATTCTTCTCATCTTTTTTTGGTTTTTTTTAATCTAAATATGTAGAAAAAGTTGCCTTATGGTGATCCTTTTCTTGAGAGGAAACTGGGTGGATGCAAACAGCACTTTGAGACATACTGAGGAATTAAAAAAAAAAGAGTCCTTAGTGGTGTCAAGTAATATTAGCTGGAAACCAATCCCTCCACAAACAGCCTCCAGACATCAGCCCAACATGTGATTTGATTTATTTATTTTGAGAATCCACCTTGATGTGAGGATTGTTGTTGTTGTTGTTGTTGTTGTTGTTGTTATTGATCATCGCACAGTCAGCCAGATGTTCAGACTGGATTTGGCATTTTTGTCTACCTATCGAGTCCATACCAAGGACCTGGGATAGGCAGATGTGGATGTTTGATGGTTGTTGTTGTTGTTGTTGTTGTTGTTGTTGTTGTTGTTGTTATTATTATTATTATTATTATTATTATTATTATTATTATTATTATTATTATTATTATTATTTCTCCAGAAAAACATCTTAGGCTGATCAACCGTTCAAGGTGCTTCTTCCGATCCATCATTTCCTGTACTGGAGATGTCCCCTGACATGCTTTTGTTGTATGACATTTCATCTTAATTAAAATTTTAGCTAGGAGATTGCATGCAGGTGCTAATGAATAAGAAGGGATTGGCAGAAGTTAGCCAGCAAGCAAACCAACAAAGAAAAGTCAGCCAACGATCAGTGGGCAAGTAATCTGGACCTTTAGCATAAGTGAACGCAACATCAATTCTCTTGACTGTTTTCCTGGGCTAACTTTTGCTCCCTAACATTTGAAATTCAACCCACTCTTCTTCCCCCTTCTAACAGTGCTATCTTAGTAGTGCACTGTAGGATCAGATGCTCATGATGCTTCATTGGGTACACCAAAAATTGTATTTCATAAGGAAGGAAGGAAGGAAGGAAGGAAGACTCTTATGGCTCATATTTCATGGCTGGCAGACAATAGCCTAGAATATCATATTGGATGATAAGCAGGTGAATAAATCCTTATTGACGTGGTTTGTTTCATAAGGCCCTGCAGTAACATTGCTTTGAATGAATTCAGGGACAGTTAATATTTAGACGTTTCTTTTCAAAATTTATAGCACACTCTAATCAACAAGGACTCTAGCTGAGTCATAAAAAAAGAACAAAACGTATATGCAATTAAAACCCCCAATAAACATAAATCTCAAAGTCACCCCATAACTTAAAGTACTCTGAGAGTAAAATTACAAGGGGAAAAGCACTATTTTAGCTAATTTACAGAATGCCAATAAGGTAGACAGCAAAATATTGGAGAGGTCAATGGAGATTAGAATAGAATAGAATAGAATAGAATAGAATAGAATAGAATAGAATAGAATAGAATAGAATAGAATAGAATAGAATAGAATAGAATAGAATAGAATAGAGCTGGAAGGGACCTTGGAGGTCTTCTAGTCCAGCCCCCTGCTCAAGCAGGAGAACCTATACCATCTCAGACAGGTGAATATCTAGTCTCTTCTTGAAAATCTTCAGTGATGGAGTGCCCACGATTTCTGGGGGTATTTTCTGGGGGTATTTGAATATTCCCCAAATCTCAAATGTGCTTTTTTTTTCAAGAAGCAACTGGATTTTCCTTGTTTCCCATAGCAAGAAGAATTCCCACTGTCACAAAACCAGGACAAACCCTTCAACGGGCTTTCTGCACGCAGTCTCCCAACGTCAACGCTGACTCGATTAAAGCAAAAATGCATGTAATCAAAATTGACAAACTCAATTTTCCTAGCGCCTCCACCATACTTTGTTCTAATTCAGCCATAACTCTGATTGAATTATGCTGCATTGCCATGATGCTTGTTTGTTTGTTTGTTTTACAGCTGCAGCTTGGTTCGTGAAGGTGGGAGTAGAGGCACAATGTAATCTTCTTTATATATTACATAAGAGACATTTTGAATGAAAGCGTCTGTGAAGATTCTCGGCCATCCAGATCATGGTTGTCCCAAAAGTGCTTTTTCAAAAGGCAACTGGACTTTGTTTTTCCTTGAAGAAAAACAACAACACCTAGTCTCCTGTTTACTACACGGTCCTTTCAGCAGTTCCAAGAAGTTTCCATACCCATTTCCACTATTAGGTGACCCTGAGGGCACATATAAACCTCCAAAGAGGCCTCAAAAACTCTCAGAGAGAGCGCAAATGACCAGATGATTGCAAGGAATATAAATCCTTCCATCCTTTATCATTCAGTCAGAGCTGAAGAAGCTTCTTGAATGAGAAGCAAAATGTCTTCAGGGAAAAAAAAAACAAAGTCCAGTTGCCTTTTGTAAAAGCACCTTTTGAATGAAAGCTAAATTCTGGAGTGATCTTCTAGTTCAGCGTTTCCCAACCTTAGGAACTTGAAGATGCGTGGACTTCAACTCCCAGAATTCCCCAGCCAGCATAGCTGGCTGGGGAATTCTGGGAGTTGAAGTCCACGCATCTTCAAGTTCCTAAGGTTGGGAAACGCTGTTCTAGTTTATTGGGGAGAAAATCTTTAGATACAGAGGGCTGGTTGGCAAAATCCTAAAACTTTCTTTGCTGGATTATTCTGTGTGTGTAATGTAACTTATTTTACCATAAAGATACACTAGATCTGATAGCTCAAGCTGGGATGTTCAAGTTTTATCAATCGATTTTCATCAGTTTTCACATTTCTCTCTCATCTCTCTCTCTCTCTCATCTCTCTCTCTCTCTCTCTCTCTCTCTCTCATCTCTCTCTCTCTCTCTCTCTCTCTCTGATTTATAGATCACCTAATTATGAGTAACTCTAAGGCTACATACATATGTGAAAATCAATATATAAGAAAGCAATTAGAAAGGAGTCAATAAGAAGATACACACCACATTATTTCTGAGTCCACCAATTCAGTGCATTCCTGTATCGCTTGGACTGTAAAAATCGCTGCACCTCCAAACTAGTTATTTCTTTATTTTTATTTTTTCTTACTTCTCAAAAAGATCCACGACAAGCACTTAAAAGAATCCTAATCTCACTGGGTCTAAAGTAGAGCAGACAGCCTGGGAAACAAACAACCCATTAAAGAACCAAAAGACAATGGTTGAAAAGGCTAGGGGCAGAGAGAAAATTTAAAAATCATTAGGAGAGGTAATGAGATTTTGAATTTGTATGGGTATTTTAGCCTCTTTCAAGATATAAACTTTAATGAGCTGGCAATGCTGTTTGCATTAACTTTTACACGTACCTCCAGTATGCATCTTACCTTGGAAACAAAGCAAAATCCCCCAAGGAACCACCACTTGATTATCACTTCCCATTTTCTTTATTAACAAATTAATTCCATGTGTACAGATTGAGGGAAATGCGTGTTCAGCAAATGCCAGCAATGGGGTATATTGTGTTCCTTTTCAGTTTAAAGAGATTAAAGAAGTTATTCCATTCAAAATGGTGTACGTTCTAAAATAACCCTATGAGCTTGAATCAAATGTATTTTTTTCAGTTTATCTGGTTGGTTTCTAAAACTTGGGGTAAAATAGTGTGAAATGGGGTAATTTTGGAGAAGCTGCCAAAAATAAAAAGGATAATCTCTAATCCCTCTTTCTAACTAATATAGATTAGCTCCTTTTCTCTTTCCTTCCCCTTCCTCTCCCCCCACTTTCCTCTCCCCCTTCTCTTCTCTTCTCTTCTCTTCTCTTCTCTTCTCTTCTCTTCTCTTCTCTTCTCTTCTCTTCTCTTCTCTTCTCTTCTCTTCTCTTCTCTTCTCTTCTCTTGAATATTTTCATTGTTGGCCTCATCTTTTCAAAGTGGATGAAGATATGATTTGGAGATTTGATTTGAAGGCCCTTCAATTGAATCTCCAAATTGAATCTCATTTCCAAATCAGATTGCCAAATTCAATAGGATCAGTTTCTTGAGCACAACATCACCATTCCAGATTAAATTCCAGATCTGAATGAGATTCGATCAGCAGTCCAACTCAAACAGCCAAACGTAAGCTGACTCATATTATCTATACGCAGTACGGATGAATTTCATTGCCACATTTATTGTACTTCATATCTTGTCCATCTTTCTGAAGATGCATACAAGCAGTGATCTAGACTTGAAGGAGACACTCATATAAACCTGCTGTCAACTCTTTCAAGAACCTGCATCTTTTGGGCAGAGTTACCAATTGCTGGATGTTCCCTTACAATAATCTAAAGAGGGGATTTAAGTAAGAATGACTTTTCTGGGGTTAATCTGGCAAATTTATTGGAGAGGAAAGAATGATGTGATGCTATCTAGAACTTTTGGAGGTCCATCACCATCAGCCCATACCAGCATAGACAATAGCAAGAGATGTTAGAAGTTGCAATCTAAAAGATTTGAAACTCTTCAAATGCCTTACTTCTATTCCACACTGTCTCTCTGTGTTTATATTTATTGTGGCATGTTATAATAAATGAATATTTCATACCCATCTCTAATTTTGTCTCTAGGGCACTCAAGTGCACAACTTCAAGTTTTGGGGAAATTTCTCACTGAGGGACTGATTAGACTCATCTCGGTTCAACTTGCAGCCTGTCCTTTATCTCATTGGCCTTCAAACCACGTCCTGCAGAAGGTTTGGCTAACTGTTAAAAACCCTGCATTATTATTCTAGCTGAGTTCCCTTGAATGGGGATCTTAGATCTGCCAGCATTCTGTCACTCCATTAAGGAGAAATGCTGTGAAGGCAATAGGCATCTATCAAGGATGCAAGGGATGATTACTGCAAATCACTAGAAAAGAGCGCCAGGACCAATGAGATACAGTTGGGGAGCCATTGATCTCTAGAAACAAGAAGATGTGTCAAGGCAGAGGTGCTTAAACTAAGAAAGCATCTGGGCAAATTATTCTGAAACATGGTGATAGCTGGCAGGGCAGAGGGAAGAAGGTTGGCCTGTGCCATTCCCGGCAGAGTTCAGCTTTAACTCTAAGAAGAGAAGTTGAACAAACTCTCTTTTTATGGCCCTGTAATCCCTTGATTTTGGGGAAGAGTCGGAGCAACTGGATAGAGCTTGGCATTTACTGGCTGGATGCTCTTCCTGACACCACACAGGATTCACAGTGGATATTTTTTCTTTGCACCCTAGGAGAGAAATGTCTGCCACTACCTAGGATTGAACTCTCAACCTTCTCAGTGGGAGGTGAGCATCCTTACCACTAGGCCACCACGCCACTCAGAAGTTAGAATAGAATAGAATGACAGAGTTGGAAGAGACTTGGGAAGTTTTCTAGTTCACAGATCTCCAACCTTTTGGGCACCAGGGTCCTGTTCTTTGGAGAGAGGTTTTTCCATGGACCAGAGGGTGCGTGGTTTTGTGTGCTACCTGCATCTTGTGGATGGGGCTTTGCTTATTTGTGCAGACCGGTTGCTAGCATGCCACAGCCCGGTACTGGTCCATGGACTGGGGGCTGGAGAACCCTGTTCTAGTCCAAACCTCTGCTCATGGTTGTCCAATCTCTTCTTAAAATCTTCCAGTGTTGGAACCCCCACAATGTCTGAAGGCAAGCCGTTCCACTGGTTAATTGTCCTCACTGTTAGGAATTTTCTCCTTAATCTCAGAAGGGACCACCCCTAGTTTCTTAGACTGTATAGACCAGGGGTAGGCAACCTTGGCTCTTTTATGACTCGTGGATTTCAACTCCCCAAATTCCTGAGCCAGTATAACTGGCTCAGGAATTCTGGGAGTTGAAGTCCACGAGTCATAAAAGAGCCAAGGTTGCCTACCCCTGGTATAGACAAAGAGGGATGGATGGACTTTCAGATCTGCAAGTTTTTGGTAATGCAGCCTTACAATAAAGCTAGGACTAGCTAGTATTTCTGGGTTCGCTTCTTGTCTGGATTAGCTCTCAAGCCCTCCCTTTTGTCATAGCTATCAGTTTTCGTATCATCTCACATAATAAGAGACCAAAGGAAGTTGTGTGGTTTCTCCTGAATCATGAAATGATGGCCTTGTCATCTTGGCATCCCTGTCAACTTTTAATACGGACTTTGCCCAAGCTTCCAAATAGAATCTTCTGTCTATTTTCTGCACTTTAATGTAGAATTACCAAACAAATCAGGCCTTTATCTGCAATTAGAAGCACCGACCTTGAAAGACGAAATGTATCTTTCCATTCCCCCCCATTGTAGTTGTTTTGTTGTCTTATGCAGCCTCTAATTTATCTCATTTTACCACACAAATGGCAGCTCCAGAGGTGAATTATGCTTTCTCTGAAATCTGTAGAAGTTCCAAATGTTGCTTTGTTGTCTATTCCTAAAATAAGGAGAGAGTTGGAACTATAATTTTAGTTTTAAGCTATAATAACTTCAGAGCAAAATGAAATATCGTTATTGCCCCCACCCCACGTTCTCATTTTTTTCTTGATAAAGAAGTAATTCATAGCTTGTATTTCCATTTTGATCACACAGGAGTTTCAGAATTGATAAATATTGTCATTAAAATTCTGTTTTGGTTTATCCGTGTTAGCAGTCATTCATGTAATGCATTAAGGAGAATGTTCTTGTGCAGCAGCATTCCTTTCCTCTGATTTTCCCCTCTTTTCCTTTTATTTTGTCCAATGACCATGGAATCATTGCCTTGAGGAATTATCAGCCCTCCCAAAGTAAATCAGACAAGAAACCAGGTGACCAGCAGAGAGCTAATTCCATTTTAGGGTAAGGCTACATTAACAGAATCTTGCAACTCTGAAAGTACCATTCTCCCACTCTCTTTTTTTACAGCCTGATCAATGAGGTCAGGTCCTTCCTAAATTCCTTTCTCTGTTAAGTCACTGGGGGCTCCTGCCTCTCTTTGATCATTCCCTCGGCAGACTCTTTTCCCCTCATCCCTCAAGGTAATTGCCATATATACTGTATATCATTACAGGAATGCATACTGATACCTCAATATGTATGAAGATATTTTCTGGATAGGAGTGATAAATAACATCCTAACTTCCCTTCCCTCTTCTCCTTCCCCTTTCCCCTTCCCCCCTTCTCCCTTCCTTCCTTCCTTCCTTCCTTCCTTCCTTCCTTCCTTCCTTCCTTCCTTCCTTCCTTCCTTCCTTCCCTGCCTCCCTGCCTCCTTCCTGTTGTCCCTCCCTTTTCCTTAAGTGGACAACTTGAACTTGCCTAGAGGTGGTGACACTCATATAAAGAGAAATAAATCAAGGTCAAATGTAGAGCTCACGTGGGCTCTGATACTTGGATGTTTCTTCATTGGCTTATAATGAGCAACTCTGCTTTCACTAAGCTTTTCATGGAGCTCTGATTTCTAGACTGTAAATCCTTCCTGAATCAAACTGATTTTTGCAGCCCAGCTATACAGTATTTTCTTCTGCTTCCAAGACATTCCTTCCCCTCCTCCTTCTCCAGTTGCATTCCCCTCTCCGGTCTCCTAGAAGGGCATTCATAAAAATGGATTCATGTCCTTAACAGCCTTTTTATTAAGATTGTTCCAGTTCCTATAACTGGGAATGGACAGCCTCAGATATACTCATATCCATGTTGATAGGTTTGTGACTCCCAGGGACAAATATACATCCCTTTTAAAAATACATACATACATACATACATACATACATACATACATACATACATACGACCTGAAAACTATTACTCCCTAACAAACACAAGAAAAACATGGAAAATCTGTATGCATTCTTGATGCATACCATCATCCTACTCTCTCTGTATTACTGTGTCATCCATTTTGTATTCACTTCTACCAAGTTGAAACTGGCCATTAACTTTCTGGCTGGAATTGTGTGTGTGTGTGTTATTCCTCTTTGGAGAACTGGCAGACTCTGTTGATTTTGTTGGGCAGGCATTTAGATCTTTGTTAGGAGAACAAAGGATACTACACTGGGCAAGAGACAGACTGGAGCTTAGCTTTTCATCCTCTGTTTCATGAATTTCATTACAATCTTAATTTAAGCATAATCCTATCTGGGGGCCATTTACATTTATTTTCTTTCTTATGTTTTATCTCTTGCATCAATTGATGCAGAAGAGTGGGTTGAGGAGCAGCTAGGCTTCATCGGTGCAAAACAAAATCTAATATAGGATAAGTGCACAAATTATCATTATTATATTGCTGAAATTCTTGATTGCCTGGTTAAGATTATGACACATTGTCACCAATAATGTTCTCTTCACATGACTGCACCAAAAGGGAATGTAGTAGCTAATGTTCCTTCCAATGCCATTATTCTAAGTTTTATGTTCTATGATTTTACTGATTCAGGGGTCATATAAAGAGTATCAGCCCCAGACAGTCACTTTGCTGAAGATGACTTCTTTATGAAGCTGGTGGTACATGGCCCATCAATGGTAGGTCTTTCCAGTGATGGCCCCAACTCTATGGAATACCTCTACCTTGAAGGTATCTTGACTTCTGATTACCATCTGGACAAGTCCCTCCACTTTTTTGGTAACATCTTTGGAAATGGTTTGACACTGTCTGCTTCCTAGGACTGAGATGAAGTCATTGGTCCAAGTATATCAAGATGAGTTTATCCCTAAGACAGAAGTAGTACTTTCCAGCACCTTTAACCACTGTACTACATGACTCTCTACCACGAAGATATGGACATCCCCATATGCTTTTAGACATTTGTTGGTTTTGGACCCCTTGTTTATGAATTTCATTTTCTTTATTTTGTTTTGCGTTGTGGGCTTTAGTCTACAGCTGCCCACCCAGATCTTTGTGGATTAGACTAAGATGAAAATAATGGAAATAAAAATAATTAAAAAAAATTGGATAGTTTCCACCTATGATCTAGATCAGGGGTGTCAAACTCAATTTCATTGAGGGCCACATCAGCATTGTGGTTGTCCTCGGGGGGGCAGGTGGGTGTGGCTAGGATGGGTGTGGCCTACTGGGTGGGCATGGATAGGATGGGCGTGGCCTACTGGGTGGGTGTGGCCAGCTTGACATCACTTGCTTCAGGGGTTCCTGGGTAGGACTGGGGCAGATCTGAGGGTCTCCGGCAGAGGAGGGTGGGACTGGGGTGAGTGCCGGGACATGGTCCCTCCCTTCCATCCTGTTCTTTCCTTCCTTCCTTCCTCCCACCCTCCATTCCTTCCTCCCTCTGTTCCTTCCTTCTTCCCTCCCACTCTCCATTCCTTCCTCCCTGTTCCTTCCTTCCTCTCTCCATTTTTCCCTCCCTCCCTCTCTTCCTTCCTTTGCCTTCTCATCTCTTTCCTTCCCCCCACCCCGCACTCAGGAAGGGGTGATGGGAGGGGGAGGCATTGACAGCACTAATATGCTGCTGCTGGCCATTCCTATACTATGTGAGTGGGTGGGGGCGGTCCTGTTGAAAGGGATGCCTCGTGCCTGCAAGGCTGGAGGTGCTGGTGGAGTGGCCCTGATGTACAACCTGGTTGCATCCATCAAAGCCAGAACAAACTCAGCCTAAGATCCACTGGAACCAGCAAGGAGCTGCCCCACCACCTCTGTCCTGGCCCCCGAGTATGCACACAGGAGACAGCCAGTGCCGGCATCCTGGCTGAAGTCAGCCTGCAGGGCAAGACAGCCAGCAGGGATGCCGGACTCTACTTGTGTGCACACCAAGGGGGTGGGGTGGGGCTACCCCATGGATTTAAGGCTGAGTGTATTCTGTCTTTGATGGATGCAATCAAGTTGTAGATCAGCGCCAACCGCACCCCCCACCAGCACCTCCACCCTCGCAGCCACAAGGCATCGCTTTCATTGGCACAGACCCCCCCTCCCCACATAGGATAGCAAGACCAGCAGCAACATGGCAACGCTGGCAATCTCTCCCCCTCCCATCACCCCTTCCTGAGCATTGAGGAAGGAAAGATGAGAAGGAAAGAAGCAAGGAAGTGTAGCAGAGAGGGGAATTGCGGGGTGATCAGCGCTGCCTGGGAGGCTTTGCCAGAGCTCTGATGTTTTGGCAGAGACGTCGGGGAGCTCCAGAGGCCTCCGCAGAGGCTGGGGGCAGGGCGGGGATCTTGGGGAGGGATTTCTAAAGGGGAAGAGGAGATTGATCGGGGGAAGAAGATTTTAGTTTCTCTTTTCCAGAGAGACAAGCCAGGAGGGAGAGCGAGGTAGGAAGTTTATTCTCTGAAGAGAGAATAAAAAACCTTTTTGCCTTCCTACCACTGGACTCTGCTTGCACGCGCACGCAGGGGGCGGGGCAGGGCTGCCCCGTGGATTTAACACTGAGCAGGTTCTGGCTTTGATGGATGAAACCAGGTTGTAGATCAGCACCCGGTCGGCCTGGGCTGGGCCGGGCCAGGCCGAGGTGCAGCGGGCCAGTCCTTCGCTCTTTTCAGAGCAGGTCCCCGGGCCAGATGGAACCATATGTCGGGCTGCATCTGTCCCGCGGGCCTTGTGTTTGACATGTCTGATCTAGATTCTGATGAGGCTAAAGTGTTTTCTGACTCTAAGATTATTTATCCCGTTCTCAAAGTGTGTCTTATTTTCTTAGGAAGGGGAAGCCAGCTTCTTGTGCACCATGGCCATCAAATGTAAAGGAAGCTTATCCAGTTAATATGGTCAAGATCACATGAAGTATTAGTACAAAGTCTTAGTAAGATCACATAATACTACATCCAGTTTTTAATCAGGGAGAAAAGCAACCTGGAACTAAGGAGGAATTTCCTGGCAGTGAGAACAATTAACCAGTGGGAGGACTTGCCTCCAGAAGTTGTGGGTGCTCCAATATTGGAGGTTTATAAGAGGAGATTGGACGACCATTTGTCTGAAATGGTATAGAGTTTCCTGCCTGAGCAGGGGGCTGGACTAGGTCCCTTCCATCTCTGTTCTTCTACAATAGGGAGGAATCAATTTAAGGGGTTTTCGACTAGTCCTTAGCGTGTCCCCAATCTATCTCCCCTGGATATTAAAAAAAAAAAAAAAACTATATTTAAAAGGAATTCATGTTCTGTCTAGCACAGTAATGAACATGGCATACAATGGATCATTTTTTGAAATGATTTAATTTTCTTATTTCACTGAACCCACGGTTGAAACTTACTACTTCACAGAATTGGTCCTCTACTTTGAAATTCATCTTTTGTATTCTCCTCATCCATTTTCTGAATTTATACCGTCTTCAACTAGGGGGAAAAAAAAGAAGGGTGAGAAAAGAACAGTCAGATAATGTGAAATTTAATCACTAGCCTATTCTTATCCCGAAAAACCCTATCCAATCATAATTTGCAACTAATCAGAACTCTATATAATCAGATCGCTCCACTGTCAAATAATAGGAAACTCTCAGACAAAGCTTCAGTTTCCAAAGCAATTCATACCATCAAAACCATTCAAGTGCATCTACTTAAAAAAACGGCCATTTGCTTTTAATTTCCATTTGTAGGAAGCTGAAATGGACACAAAATGCAAAAGAGAAGGAAGACGTTTTGAACAGATGTATCAATAATAAAAAAAGACCAGGAATTGGAAAGCTAAGCAGATGGATGATTGTTCTCTTATCAAGAACAAGAGGAAGACACTGGAGTTTTTTCTGATTCGAGTGTTCACAAGAAATCATCCCAAATTAACTTTGTACTCGATAGGGCCTGTTTTCAACAATTCTGCAGTTTCACTTTATCTGGTTGAATATGCAAGGCGACACCATGAGTTCCATGGAAGGATGGTTTGGTGGATCAATCGGTCAGAGATTATGAATCATGTCAGGGCAGTGTGAGCACAGGGCTTACTTTATTTAGGGTAGGGGTAAGCAGATGTATTGTGCTCTTGGCTTGTGGGTGGGTGTGTAGACATGGCACTCCCCTGGCCCAGTGTGGGAAAGGACAAGGCTGAAACTATTGATTTCTACTGGAAATGTAGAAGAAGGAGCAGCAGAATGTGGGGGCAGAGTTAAAAGAGGGATCAGCCTAGAATCCCTACGTAGCCACCAACAAACTAAGTCCAACTTCCCTTGAATTCCATTGATCCTTATCTAACTCCTACCAGGTGCTAACCTTTAATTGAAAAGATTCTTATACATAGGCAATAAGCAGCAATAAATCAGTTTAATTGGACCTTCCTGTGTGGACCTGGCCTTTTCTACTTGGAGCATTGAGAGTCAAGAGTCCATATGGACAGGAGAAGGATGCCAAGTTCCAGTTTGGTCTAGTAGGGAAGGTCCCAGGCTAGAAACCAAAAGAAAGTGACTTCTAGTCCCACCTTAGGCATGAAAGCCAGCTGGGTGACTTTGGGCCAATCACTCTCTCTCAGCCTAGCTCACCTCACAGGTTTGTTGTTGTGTGAAAAATAGGAGGATGAATGAATATTATATTTGTTCACTGCCTTGAGTTATTTAAATAAGAAAGGTGCAATATAAATGATGATAAGGGTGGAATATAAAGAAATAAATAATAAAAATCAGCAGGGTTGCATCCCATGTATGGATAAGTTGTGGAGCAGAAAGTTCTCTGCATTTTTGCTGGTTTTAAATTTAAAAAACCCGTTCCCTCTTTTTTCTTTTTTTAAAATTGCAGTAAGGCTTAAACTGCACTAATGTTTTTTCCTGCCTCAGAATGGCAGGAAACCATCCTTCAAGCAAAAAAGAATTGTGCTGTTGAGGTGTCCCAGGTGCCCTGCAAAATTTAACTGCGGGAACATTAAAGCACTGCTCCATTCTGCTGCGCGAGTTAGTTTGGGAAGTGTAAGCTTATATATAAATGAATAGAATAAAAACAGAAGTTTTTTTTCCCCTAATGCAGAGACTAGACTGGCAGAGGAAAACTTTCTGAAGACTCCACCCACAATCATATTTTGTGAGATGGACGGCCATAGAAGCAGGATGCAGCAATAAGTACAGAATAAGCATGGCCTCAATATGTATTGCTGCAAAGCTGAAGAGGATGATAACATGCTTCTTTTGAATTTATGTCCATATTTTGGATTTGCATCTGTGGAAGATGAACCTCTCACGAATAAAGGCAAATCTACATGTCCCAAGATAACACTGCAGGATCCAATCTGGATCGGTCACTGGGACCAGAGGTTTAGTCTTCCAAGCTTTTGGACTTATGCTGGAGTCCATTCTCATGCAACATCTCTCTCTCCAGAATATGTGCACAGGGCTGTTTTATGTGTTATATTTACATGGTTCCCAGTAGCTTTAATTAACACCCCAATTTACAACTAAAAGCTACTCACAACCAGGGACCATGTAAATGCAAGACATAGAACAGCCCAATGCACTTATTCTGGTGACAGAGAAGTTCCCTGAGGATGGGCTGACCCAGATTGGATCCTGCAACATTATCCGGAGATGTGTATATTTGCCTTCATTCATGAGAGGCTTTACAGATGTAAATTCAAAATATGCACATAAACCTCTTGCCCATTTTCTCCTTCTCAGATACACCCTTCCCTACCAAGGTTCCAGGACCCAAAGGAATAAATTTGCAGTAGATGGATTAGGATTCCTGCCTTTGCCTTCTTCAATTGGATGGGGGGGAAAAATGTCTCCGAATTCAAAAGAGAACGCCCTACAATCAGCGCTTCCCAAAGGCTTGTGGAGACTGAATTAGGCCAAAGATTGGGGAGAAGCAAATCGTAGCCATCTGATATATCCGTATAAAAGATGCAGCCAAAGGAGTGTGGAAAATCTATTTTCCACCTTTCTTGTCTTCCTTGTATGGTGGATAACAGGAAGGCAGGTTTTGATTAGGGAGCCAAGTATGTGTTGAATCTCGGTTATAACAGACTGGGCAGAATTATCCAAGTGGCAAACCTCACTAGAGGCACAGGGCTAATCTTTCCTTTGTTTGGGAAGGAAACAAGGAAGCGAGCCGCATGCTAAAATGTGGTTAACAAGCACCTGATGTGGAAGCTGAGAAGACGCATCATCGGAGTCATTCATTTGGGACAAAAAAAAGTTTCCAGTCAATAGGATTGGCTCTTTCCTGTAGCATGGAGCACACCAAATCACTCATGAGACGCCTCTCCTAATAGCATTATAAACCATTCTTGGTTGCTAAGCACCATTTTCAAGGGGACATTGAGAAGAAAACGCCAAGGCAACCACAGGAAGTGTGGGATTTTTATACTTCAAGGTTTCTTTAAAAAAAGAAGAAGAAAGAAAAGAAAATCTTAAAGACATGGGTAAAAAATATTTGGCATGGCGAGAGGAGAGGAGTTTGTGGATGCCAAACAGGAGAAGCAGCCAAACATGCACACTTAAACAAGCTAATTTAGATTGATGTCATGAGAGAATTTAGGCACAAATAGCCTTTTGAAATTCTCGGTCAAACTTAATGGCCAGGGAAAATAAGTGAATGATTTCTCACTGGTCTTCCAGCAGAATAAAAATATTTCCAACAATTTGTCAAGGTAGGGTTTATCCTTAATAGTAAAAGTATGACTGATGATGGCACTTTTTCCAGAAGAGTCAATGACTGCAGAACAACTGGGGGCCAGTGAATGGTTTGGTGCCTTAAAAGCCCTCTCTGGATAAAGGGGAGGACCTGAGATCACCCATATGTGATCCTTATAGAAGCTCTCCATAAGAAGGCTATAAAATATCCACGTCTAGTTGTTTTAGAGCTCTGCTTCAGCTATCTTTTGGACCCTTCAAATGGACACTGGGTTTACTCACTTACTTTCTTAATCATGTATGGAAATTGGTTGTTAACTTCTTTTTAGACATTAACCTTTGGAACAATAAGTCACAAATCATCAGCTAAAGAAGTTCCGTGTAAGTTTATAAAAACTGTTATATTATTCTGAAGAAAACAGCAAAAAGATGATTAGTACACTGACTTTGGAAAGTTACAAATGAACTAAGGGTCCAGATGGGGTTGAAAATTTGAAATTAATTATAAGAATCCTTCCTGTGGGTTTTTTCAAATCCTATTAAAAATATATGAAGATTTTAAATCTAAGTGTAAGAAATCTTCCCATGGGAAAATGTTGTGGATTAGAGAAAAAACATTATGAGACTTTGAAGTCTGGATGCTAGAGGCAACCAGAAAGAACTAAAGATTATAATTAAAGGAGAAGCGATTGGCTAATACGGAGTCGAGAAAAGTATTTTGACTTTGGAAGAATTCAGAAATATTTGGAAACAATGCACTCATAAATTTATTTAAGACTCTCTGCTACCACAAAAATGGGTTGAAAGGAAGAGTTAGAGAAGGATATCATTGAGAATCACACTGGATTTGGATTTAAACATGACAAGTTTCCGCCGTGATCGGAAAACCTACTTATTTGAACAGGCCGGCCTGGTCTAGGGTTTGGGGTATGTTTAACTATTTATTGTTAGGGCTAAATTAATTTAATCTTACTTTTAACTTTTGTATGTAGTACTTTTATTGCCCTGTACACCGCCCTGAGTCCTTCGGGAGAAGGGCGGTATAGAAATTCAATAAATAAATTCAATAAATAAATAAATAAATAAGTTACGTTACACTGGATTTTAAAATGAAACCGGCTGCTCTCTGAATAACTAAAAGAGATATACAAACAATAAATTACTGAGAGTAACTCTCTTGTCTTGGCCTTACAAAAGAGATGCAATAGGCTCGTGAAAGTGTTCCTGAGAAAAATAGAAAGAGAGAGTGAAAGAAAATCAGTTTTTGAAAGACTATTTAAAGGGAATATACATCATCCAGATTTTTAAAAGTAAAAAAAGAAAGAATACAAAGGTGGCTTATTTGATCAAAGTTAATGATATCCTTCTCTTCTCTTCTCTTCTCTTCTCTTCTCTTCTCTTCTCTTCTCTTCTCTTCTCTTCTCTTCTCTTCTCTGAACTAAAATGTTCTGAACATTTTCACAACCCTGAAAATCACCTCTGGCTGTTCCTTCTAAAAGGACACACAGTATAATTCAATGCTCTCTCCGTACCTACCTTGGAAAAAAGCTTTTTCTCTTTTTCAGCTTTATCTGGAAAATAACTAAAATATCTCTTTAGAATGGAAGTTTTTGAGGTTGCTATATCACTGGAGGTGATGATTCTGTGGGTGATGCTTTCAGATACTCATCTTCCCATGATTTGCCTACTTTCATCCACCCCCAGGAAAGATCTCAGGAGGATTAACATTTCAATAGCACTCTTTTTAAAATAAACAATATTTTGATTGAAGTTTAAAAATACAAAGATAAAAAACTAATGCAAACTAAGAACACCGTAAAAAGGAAGAGAAAAAAACGCAAAGAAAAGGAAAAAAAAAGATATATAAAAAGACATCTTCCTCCATCAAGATGAGCGCAAACAATGTCAGTAACTTATCACTTTTTCTAACATTTCAACAAAAGGTCTCCTCTTCCTGTATTTCATGTCTTATTTATAAGCAGATTATAAAGATCCATTATTCAATCCTAATCAGTAAAGGTCCGTTAAGAGTTCTGAGAAATAATGTATAGAATTTAACCTTAATCAAATATCTCAGTAACACGTTCCTTTACTTTTAACATAGCAACTTACTATTTTCCTAAAAATGCCACAAACAGATATCTCCTTCCTATATTTTATCTATAAACATATCTTTAAAAGCTTGGTCAAGAAAAAATCTTCCTCTTCCTCTTCTTCTTCTCCTTCTCCTTCCTTCTGCCTTTCCCAACTATCTCTTCCTCAAAAAGGGACAGCCTTTTCCTTGAACCAGGAGCAAGAAGTTATTGCAAGGATCTACGTTCTACCCAGTAGTCCTTCTGTTGCTGGAAAAGATTAGACTGGAACAGAGTTTGTTTTTTTCCCAAATCATCCATCACAAGTCAATGAGATCAAGATGATTTTAGCAAGTCTGGAAGAAAAGAGAAATACATCAATAGCCAGACAGACTTCATGACAGATTGATTAGGAATTGAAGCTGAAAAATTAGGCCAAGCTTCATTTATACTCTTAATTGCATTTTGCATTCTTTCTGCTAATTTCCCCGCAGGGACCTTGATATCTGCTAACCTATTTCCACACTCAATGTAATTATATACCGCATCAGATTCAAATGATCCTGTCAACGTGAGGGAATCAACTACCTCCGCCGACTGTTGATTGGTGTTCCCAAACTCTTACTGCTTTTCCTTTTCCAAAATTGATTTAAATTAAGTAAAGAAGTTACCTCTTTTTTTTTTTTGCAAACTCAATTTAATATGTCAGCTTAAACAAATCAGCTATGATAAAATCTTTGGGGACTCTACTCTGCTTGACAGGCCTATGGGAATGATGTGCTATTAACTTACTGGATGCCAATTCAGATGACGTTTGTGGGGTCCTTGTTGCTATCTGAGCTTGGTTGTTTGCTTGCAGACGTTTCATTGCCAAACTAGGTAACCTCATTGATGCAAACTAGTTGTCTAGTTTGGTAATGAAACGTCTGCAAGCAAACAACAAAGATCAGGGAGCACCAAGGTCAATCCCGAGCTACAAAGATTCTCTTCTATGAGACAACATCTCTATACAGTTATGGGATTTGATTTGGTTATCTGGCAGTGTCCACACTTAGCAACCACACAGATAGCATTTTTCCAACATGTTCTTTTCCCATCCTGGACCTTCTGATCTCCCAATGTGGCAGGCGTTGCCACTATAACTGAATCCATCCATCTGGCTCTTGATTGTCCTCTTCTTTTTCATCCCACCTTTCCCAGCATTATAGCCTTCTTCAGAATGGTGACTAAGTGGTGTGGGTCTTGCAATTATTTGATGGCCAGGTGGTAACAAGGGTCTGCAGAAATGGCTGGCTTTTCATTCCATTTCTCCTACTGAACTTTTTCAGAAGCAATACTGCTGGAGGTTCTGCCCTTGAAAACTGGGGAATTTTCTCCTTCCCCAGGACAAATTCAAAGAAATGTTCCACCCAAATGCTGCATTCTTAAACTGGCTGGGGAAAAAATTGTGCGTGTTAACTTGGAGATCATCATCCAGTCGTTCCAAAGTTGCTTTTTAAAGAGGCAACTGGACTTCCTTTGTTTGTTTTTTTTCTTGAAGATGTTATGCTTCTCATCCAAGAAGCTTCTTCAGTACTGACTGAATGGTGGAGAATGAAAGGATTTATATTCCTTGCAATCATCTGCTTGTTAGCACTGTCTCTGAGAGTTGTTGAGGTCCCTTGGAGGTTTATCTGTGCCCTCGTGGTCACCTGAAAAATGCAAATGGGTATGGAAACCTCTTGGAACCGCTGAAAGGGACTATGTTGTAAACAGGAGATAGGCGGAGGTGTATCCTTCCCCCTCTATTGAGAGAAGGCTGTTCAATCTTAATGTACATGGCCTCTTTGACTCCTCTTTCAAAACTGCGGTCCTCTCTGTCCAGAATGTGGACTTTGCTGTCTTCAAAAGACTGGCCTTTGTTTTTCAAATGCAGATGGACTGCTAAGTCTTGTCCTGATGGGTTTGTTCTCCTATATTTGTTCTCCTATGAACCTCCAAGTGGCCTCAACAACTCTCAGAGAAAGTGCTAATGACCAGATTACTGCAAGGAAAATAAATCCTTCCATCCTCCACCATTCCGTTAGAACTGAAGAAGCTTCTTGGATGAGACGCGAAACCTCTTCAAGGAAAAACGAAGATCAGTTGCCTCTTGAAAAAGCACCTTTGGGACAACCATGTCCTGGATGGCTGAGAATCTCCACAGACATCATCTGGTTGGTACAGATACAAGTACAGTGGTTTTACATCAAATTATGAAGCTTTTTAATATTTTCCAAGTGGTTTCAGCTAAAGGCAACTGGATAGTCAAACAAGAGGAAGACAGAGAAAGGGCAAAGGAACAATATATTTACTTTGGATTTATTGTTTTGTTTTATCCGGCACTCTACATGATAAATGCAGAGTGAAATGATTTTTGCTTGCCACTCTAAAAACGGGGGGGGGGGGGAGTTCATTGGTAAGGGAGGATGAGTTTAGAAAAGTCCTACCTCATAAATTGTTTACGCACATTTTTATTAGTCGCTTAATGTTTCACAGGCCCTCAAGACATAATGAATTTTTTTAAAATGAAGAGGAGGGGAATGAGTAGTTTTATAGTAAAGAGCTGGTAACCAGTGAATAAAGAAATGATGCTATTGACAAAACATTAAGGGTCAGATGGAGACAAAGCTGTTTGTAAGAGGAAGGAAGACAAATCCAAATACAAAGAGAGAACAAGGAAGATTAAAATGTTAGACCACATAACGTTCCCCAGTGATGCTAATACAACAAGATAAGAATGTAGATTGCCATCAGAAGAAATATAGCTAGGGGCAAAATGGTGTTTTGGAAAATTATTTTATGAATAGCTCGTTGCAAAGAACCATGCAACTTATTCCATCCATCTTTGGATTCCATTTAATGCAGTATGATGTATTGTGGTTTTTTACCCCTCCCTTCCTTTTTTCTTTCAGCGGCTATAAAAAACAGATTAAAGCCAATAAATCATTATGGCACAGATCAGCTTAATTTCCAGCCTGCTGTACAAGAGATCAATTCAGATCACTACAAAGTATGAGAGGAAAAGTCAAGCATGGCTGGAGGATGGGTTGCTTCAGCCACACCCTCCTTGCAGCTCCCAGCCGATTAACTTACTCGTGACATGCCTGTAATTATATACATATAATATATGCACGGCAAAGAATGTTGATAATTACAATTGCTATTTAAAAATACAATAGGTAATTTTAAAAGGGAGACCAGATGCACAAAAAGTGAAGATGCCGCTATTTAAAGGTTAGTGCAGTCTTAAAAATGCCACCATGGGTTTAGTTCAGGAGGCTGGGGAAAAGCAAAAAGGAAAGGAAAGGAAAGTAGAGGGAAAGAAGGAAAAAGAGATAGAAGGAAAAGAAAGAAAGAAAGAAAGAAAGAAAGAGAAAGAAAGAAAGAAGAAAGAAAGAAAGAAGAAAGAAAGAAAGAAAGAAAGAAAGAAAGAAAGAAAGAAAGAAAGAAAGAAAGAAAGAAAGAAAGAGGGAGGGAGGGAGGGAGGGAGGGAAGGAAGGAAGAGAAGGAAAGGAAAGGGGAACAAAGGAAAGAAGGAAGCCAAATATAAGAACGTCAAATCCACAACTGTGAAAAAGAAGAGTAATTTTCTTGGGGCTCCCAAATTCAGATAAGATGCGAACATTGACTCATAACCTTGATTCAAGGTTTCTGTTACTCTTCCTTTGCCAAGGCTCGGGGATGATGGGAAAAAATAAGGACTTTATTAGTGTTTGCAAACATGCTCCAAACGTTTTCCTCTTTTGCTGCATGAATAAATCAGGTCTGAATTTCCAAGCGTGTGACAGACATGTCCTCCTCTGCTTCTTCAGTATTGCCTTCAAGACACACCTCTTGTCCTGATGATTTACAGATTGAAATGGGAGAGAATTCTAAGCATCCGCTAAGACAAATGAAAGGCTGCAAGATGTTTGCAACAGTGATTAATTCTGTGCTGTGATTCTGCAAGTATACTGACTCTTCAAAGATCTATGCATCGCTGGAAGGTCACCGTATATTTAAAAAGGAACATTATCTGCTTCATATGTTGAAAGTTTTTTTAAAAATAAAAGTTCTTAATTTACTGTGCCAGGATAGATGATAGACAGACAGACAGTTAGACATAGATAGATAGATAGATAGATAGATAGATAGATAGATAGATAGATAGATAGATAGATAGATAGATAGATAGATAACATTATTATATACCGTAATACTTCTCTCTCTCTCTCTCCCCTTGATTTTTACCAATTCTCTTGTTTCTCAAATAATCACTCGCCTACTCCAGATCACATGTCCGACCCTGAAATCTTTGTGGTACTCAAGTGTCTTCACGAGAAAATGTATGCATGAATGTCATTGAAACAAGTCAGCTAGCAGCCATTAATATGACATAAAGCTGGGTGCAATTTTTGTATCCTTGTGACAATTGGTAAAAAGGGAATAGAAAGTCGAGCGGAAGGCTTATAACTTAGGACAGACATCTGCCAGAGAGAGTCATCAGCGTGAGAACGTCCAGTGAAGCATTTGCACATTCCATTCATGCTCTGGACCGTCTGTAGGAAAGTTGAAATTCTCTTTTGGCCTTAGCATGTTTCCATGGTGACCACTCTAGCGAATGCAAGGGAGAAGGATGTGCCATAAGAACCGACCGTTACGGAGGTCAACGCGTGGTAGAAAAGGATGGAAGATCGGGGACAAGGACGTGGATTCATAGCAATGTCCCACATTCTGTTATTGGAGGTATGCTCAAGATTAAATCAGGGAAAGGACACATGTTCAACCTTGCTTCAATCATTCTCCTCTCGGGGTGTGTTTTACAGATACTAGGGAAAGAGTTGGAGCTGGCTATAAAATATATAGTGATCTAGAAGTAAGGGTATACTTGGGCGGGATCGTTTTCAAGACTGAAAGACTGGCATTTATTACAGAATAAAAGGCAATGATCCCTTTACAGGAGGAAGGCTCTTCCAAACCTCGGACAGAATAACAGAATTGGAAGGGACCTTGGAGGTCTTCTAGTCCAACCCTCTGCACAAGCAAGAGACCCTATACCATTTCAGACAAATGGTTGTTCGATCTCTTCTTGAAGACCTCTGATGATGGAGCACCCACAACTTCTGGAGGCACGTCACTCCACTGGTTAATTGTTCTAATTGTCAGGAAATTTATCCTTAGTTCTAGGTTGCTTCCCTCCTTGGTTAGTGTCCATCCATTGTCCTAGTCAAGGCCTATGGGGGTACCTTCTATTCTGTATCAGATTAATTTCCTCCTCCCCCCCCACAAAAATAACTTCATTGAACTCTCAGAGTTTGTCAGGTGCAAAGAATTGGGACCACATCTTAAGTTCTAATTAAGATGATTTATTGCTCTTGCCCGTGCCGTACACAAGTATCTAGTCAACTTAAGAGTCAGCACTAAATTGGTGCTAGAGAAGAATTAAGGGAATTCAAGAGGGCTCAGATACCAGAAATGGTGATCTGGTTGCCACTTGTTTAGCTACTGACTCTGCTTCCAAATGTTGGTTTCTAACCCTTCATCCAATCTTCGACTGGGCAATAATTCAAATAACAGATGTCTCCAAAGGGAACAAGTCCCTGAAGACATGGAAACTTATTTACTGAATCTGCTTCTGAACAATCAATATATCTCTATCACTCATCTTAATGGATTGTCTTACATCTCCTGCAGGCTAAATAAAATATGATTTAAAGAACTGGGATAATGGCTTGGGAAACGTTTCAGCCAGCCGGAGGTCAGAAGGCACCTGTATTTTTTATTGTTCTTACCTTGATGACCTACGTATGAAATCGTATGAAATCTTACTTTATTCAATGAGTACTTCAAGAAGTTGGAGACTTCTTTCTTCCTCTCTCGGTCTCTTCTGTAGATTGAAGAAGTATTTGAATTAATCAAAATCTGGGGGGGGGGGAGAAACACAACCATGTTCCATCTAGAAGCTTCCCTCCCCCCCCTTCTTTCCAAGACGACAAAATCCCCCTCCTTTTGATATACATCATTAAGGCCCTTTCATTTGAAATAGCAACTTCTCTTCTTCTTCAAGCATAGCATTATGGGTTTTTTTTTATCATCCCCATTCATCCCTTTTAATGTGATTTTTTCTTGAAGCTGTCATGCAAAGCAGAGATTCTCTTTGTTATTTTCTTCGGCAATCTGAAAGTCGGCATCGAGCATAGATAATGCTTGTTTTATTCTTCTGACAACTATTCATTTCCAGGGAGGCTTGCAGATGTGTGGACTGATGGAGACAGGAGAGACGCAATCAAGCAATATTTAAAACAGAGCCTCGTGGTTTTTTTTCAAGGTTTGATTGACACAGCAGCATCCTACATCTCTGTCATGCAAAGTGTAATTAGCACCTATGCAGAAAATCAATAGGCTAAGTTGACCTCTGTTGGAAAGGGGCTACTTGCATTTTCTTTGAGGCCCCCCTCCTCCAAACTCTAACATTTTGTAATGTCTGCAATCACCTGGTCTTGATGAGCCCAGGGTTCCTTACATTTGCTTTGAAGTAGCTTGATGTAGCCTACCTCCACTGACAAACATTCAATCTATAGGATTTTCCCATAGGTTCAATGCTTGCTAGCCTCTCACTTTGGGGATGGTATGAATGGCATCCCTTAGCTCTCCTAATAGTAACATGATGAGCTCTTGTGCACCACCAGCTATGCAGTCATCGGGCTCTTTTGACTGGAAAGCTTAAACTGATTACAACCGAGATTAAAGCTGACACATTTCAGTTTTGAGATTTAGTGGTTACTGAACTTAGAATGGGTTCCTCTCTCACAAAAAAGGCCATTAAAGATTTTTCTGGAGCTTACAGGTTTCAAGGGAGCCCAGCACATAATTGCATTTCAACTTTAGATGAATATCAGCAAGGGAAGAACCCTAAATATAGACACTTGGATATATATATTTGTGTGCGTTGGTGATTATTAGGTGTCCAAAACAGACCAGGGAATACAAAATGTTAGTTGTGAAAAATGCTTCTAAAGCCACACCAGCACCTCTGATTTAAGGACAGATCTGAAGACCATAAAAATGGCTGAAAACTCAAGCCAGATAAGAGTTTGTTTCAGGGACATTCTGGCAGATTGCTACTTTAGTAAGCATTCCATTTAAATGTTTGGCCATAAAATAACTTGTGGGGGATAAATAGCAATAGATCACTTTTGGAAAACATCTGGGACCACATATTGATAGTCGATAATCGTATGTGCTAAAGGTGTTGAAGTGTAATGAAGTGGTGGATTCTCCAGGAGGAAAGGAAGAGGCAATGGCCATCATTTTTGGGTTTGGATCTGAGATAGGGTCACCAAAGGATTCTGTTGTGCTCTTCCCTTCATATTCAGGGCAGACAAGTACCCTTGTTCACTTGTTCATAGTCTGAAGGCTGAGGCCACTGATTGATCGATTAAGCCAATGTTAATTCTTCTTGACAATATAGATAGACCTTCTCAAGTTGACCTGACCCTCAGGTCTTCTGATGGCACACCCATCATCCCTGTAATTGAGTCCATCTGACTGCTGGTTGTCCTCTTCTCTTTCTTTCCACTTTCCCCAGAATTATGTATATTTCAGGGAACCAATGTGTCCAAAAATTGATACTTTGAGCCTGGTTATTTGTGCCTCAAGTGATTAATCTCTTCTGCGATCCAATTGTTTGTTTCCTTCGCTCTCCGTGGTTTCTTAAGTACTCACTTGGAGCTTTGTCTGTACAAATAGCGACTAGCACTTTAAATATCAAGCAAGATTTGATGCAAAACTCTAATTTGCTCCAAATGGCTGAATCAGTTTGAAACATTGAACTGAAATGATTTGGTTCAAAAGCTACCGATTTGGTCAGATGCACCAGATCAGTTTGGCAATGGATTAGAAGAGCTGGTTTGAAATGCTAATTAGATTGAATGGCTTTCTAATTGAAACTTTGAAATGATTTGATGCATCATATCAAATGAAATGCTTTGAACTGAATTGAGCTTTCAATTAAAGCACTGCACAGCTCTAAATATATATTTTCCATCAATGCTACATCAGAATCAAAATCAGAGTAGAACTGGAAGGGACCTTGGAGGTCTTCTAGTCCAACCCCTTACTCAAGCAGAAGACCCTATGTCATTCCAGACAAATGGCTGTCCAACACCTTCTTGAGAACTTCCAGTGATGGAGCACCCACAACTTCTGGAGGCAAGTTGTTCCACTGGTTAATTGTCCTCACTGTTAGGAAAGTTCTCCTTAATTCTAGATTACTTTTCTCCTTGATTACTTTCCATCCATTACTTCTTGCCCTGCCTTCAGGTGCTTTGGAGAATAGCTTGACTCCCTCTTCTTTGGGGCAAGCCCTGAGATATTGGAAGACTGCTATCATGTCACTCCTAGTCCCTTTTTCTCTAAACTAGCCATACACAATTCCTGCAACTGTTCTTCATATGCTTTAATCACCAGGCCTTTAATTATGCACATTTTCTCAAAACTGTTCCCCACCATTACATGGGACTCTCTTTCAAATAAAAGTTTGAAAACTTTTTGTATACCTTGAATCACTTAAAACCGAATGAGAAAGGAAGATTTTTGACAGCTAGGAAACATTGAAGCGGTCTGCCTTCTGAAGCTGGGGTGCTCTTATCACTGGAGGTTTTTAAGAAAAAACTGGACAGCCATTGGTCCAGTATAGGATAGGTAGTCCTCGTCTTACAGACACTTGTTTAGTGACTGTCTTAAGTTACAACAGCACTAAAAAAAGTGATTTACAACCACTTTTTACATTTAATGATCGTTGCAGCATCCCCGTGGTCATGCGATCAAAATTCAGAGTCTTGGCAACTGGCATGTACTTATGACAGTGTATTGCAGTGTCCTGGGGTCCTGTGATCCTCTTTGGTGGCTTTCCGACAATCAAAGTCAATGGGAAATCCAGCTTCACTTCACAATTGTGTTACTCACTTAATAACCCCAGTGACTCAGTTAATGACTGTGGCAAGAAAGAGTAAACCTCTGGTTCTGGTGACCGACCCAGAATTGTTAAAGGTTGTAAAATGTGGCAAAACTCACTTAACAATGGTCTCACTTAGCAATGCAACATTTAGTCATAAGTTGAGGACTATCTGTAGCCAGGTACCTGCCCGGTGCAGACTGAGCTGAGCTGCAAAAATCCAGGTTGCATATCTGGAATGTTCTTTAACTAGAGTTTTAGCATTCTCGGTAGCCCTTGCTTCAGTGACATATTTTCCATCCTCTTAGTTTTCTTTGAAAAAAGTTCATTTATGGATTTGGGGCTCAAGTTGCTTACTCTTTCTAATGACTGTTTGGCTGCCTCTTCCCCCTCACCCGAAAAAATCCAATGCACCCCTCCCCCAATATAGTCGAGCAACTCTCTTGAATTTCTACACCCCTGAAAGAGCTCTTTAATGCAAGTCAAAATGAAGAAGCTTAAAAAGGCAATTATCGTAAATATTAAATAGCAGGTAAAAGACAGATGGGTTTATTCAGCTCTGAAAAGCCTCCAAGTTGCTCCGATATTGCAATTTTAATTAAGTAAATCTTTCCAAATGCTTATCTGTTTACAGTTTACTTCTGATTAAAACAGGAAAGCCCTTAATGGATAAATAAACCAAGGGAATTGCTGCTTTATGTCTCTCACTCTCTCTTCTAGAAAATGATAAAAAGAAAATATCCTGCCAAGGATTCCTGTGTTTACAGCCAGGGAGATTCCCGTCTAGAAGAGGTGGAAGGAAGGAAGGAAGGAAGGAAGGAAGGAAGGAAGGAAGGAGGGAAGGAAGATTTCTCTTTTCAAACTCCTTCTCAAAAGCCAGGTTTTCCATCAAGTATGTATGTGTGTGTATGTATGTATGCATGTATGAATGTAGGTAGGTAGGTATACATATTACATAATTGTTGCAAAACCTGGTAAGGAATTTGAAAGAAGAAAGAAACATTTCTAGCTTATATCTTATGTATCCGAAAGTAGAAAATAACACACCCTAGGTTCACAATGGGGCTAAATAAAAATTTTGCTAAGTTTTTACTTAGATAGGGTAAGGGTTAGGTCACCATGAACTTGGAAAGCAAAATGGACATTGCCAACAAACTCAGAGTGCTTGGGTATGGTTAGGAGGACACTTACGTTTCTAGGCTACCCTATGTACTGTATATTTCCTGCTAAAATACATGGAAAAATCCCATTGGCAGAAAATTCCCCTATAGGGTTAGGGTTAGGTCACCATGAACTCATAGAGCAAAATGGACATTGCCAGCAAACTCAGAGTACTTGGGTATGGTTAGGAGGACACTGACTTTTCTAGGCTGCCTATGTATGTTTCCTGCTAAAATACATGGGAAAATCCCATTAGCGGAAAATTCCCCTATAGGGTTAGGGTTAGGTCATCATGAACTCATAGAGCAAAATGGACATCGCCAACAAACTCAGAGTGCTTGGGTATGGCTAGGAGGGCACTTACCTTTCTAGGCTGCCCTATTTATGTTTCCTGGTAAAATACATGGGAAAATCCCATAGGAGGAAAATTCCACTTATTTATTTTATTTATTTATTTATTTTATTAGACATATATACCGCCCTTCTCCCGTAGGACTCAGGGCAGTTCACAAGGTTTTTTTTAAAAACAATACAGCAAATTAGGGCAGTGATGGCAAAATTTCCTATCAAGGTTAGTGTAAATTTTCCACCCATCTCCTGATCAAGGAAAAGAATGTCATGTTTCTTCACCTAGTG
>NC_139525.1:2604184-2639184 GCF_947247035.1 Vipera ursinii | reverse complement strand
GTTAGTTAGATCAGTACTTTCTCTTTTTTTCTCTCTCTCTCACCCTCTCTCTCTCCTTCCCTCTCTTCCTCCCTCCCTCTCTCTCTGTCTCTCTTTCTCAAGATGACTCAAATGTTGCAGGGTTGGAGAAGAAAGCCAATGGAAAGCTAAGCTTGAATTCAATAGGCTTATTATTAGATGGATGGATGGATGGATGGATGGATGGATAGATAGATAGATAGATAGATAGATAGATAGATAGATAGATAGATAGATAGATAGATAGCTTTTCAAGGCAAAGTCAAGGAATAGTTGCCATTTAGGAAGGGGAAAATAACTACTGTCATGCTAGAAACCTGATTGTTAGTGAGATGCATGATAATGGAAGGCTGTTATCATGATGAATAAGGTAAATTGAATTTATGTGCACAGCTAAATTATCAGGAGGAAACAGGGGACTCAATTTCTGTAATCCTGTCATTAGTTATATATCCCTTGTTCCTTCCAGGATTATGTATCTGCAAAATAAAATTCAATTTGCCCATTGCTTCATTGTCCCATCTCATGGAGTTCAAAGGATTTAATAGCAGTAATTTGCATCTTGAATTATTAGTCACATTTGTGTGACTGGCTAGCATGAAGATTAGCAGTATATCTGCCTTTAGACAAAGAAGGACATTTTGTTCCTACTGCAGATCTAAACTCTCAGTGTGTAGGACTCTATAACTGCTTAAGCAACCATGTGCTGTGGAGACCACAATTGAGGCTCTAATCTGGGAGCGATGCTGAACTTGGTGACAACGTGGCAAGTGTTGGTGGCATCTACACCCTAAAACCTAGGGTCAACAGAAGCAAAAGCCACACCATCTCAGTGGCAATGCTCATGCAACCGAAGAAAAGGTAGAGGAGAATCCCTCAGCCTAAGATCTAGGAAAATTTACATTGCCACACAGAGGAGGGAGTCAACTTATTCCCTAAAGCACCAGAAGGCAAGAAAAGAAGCAATGGATGGAAATTAATCAAGGAGAGAAGCAACTTGGAACTATAGGGAAACTTCTTAACAGCAAGAACAATTAACCAGTTGAATGGTTGCCTTCAGAAGTTGTGGATGCTCCATCACTGGAGGTTTTCAAAAAGAGACTGGACAATCACTTGTCTGAAATGGTATAGGTTTTCCTCTTTAAGCAGCAGGTTGGGCTAGAAGACCCCCGGGGCTCTTTCCAGCTCTATTCTCATTGAATTTTGAGTCAGAACTGAAGAAGCTTCTTGGATGAGAAGTGAAGCATCTTCAAAGAAAACAAAGCCAATTGCCTTTTGGAAAAGCACCTTTGGGACAACCATGGCCTGAATGACTGAGAATCTCCATAGACATTTGAGTCTCAGAATTTCAGTATCAGAACTGGACAGTGCATGAAGAAATCTACACCCCACTGAGGGGAGGTTATTTCCTGCTGCAATTGACAAGCAAACCAGGAGCCAAAATTTCTTCCCCATCAACTACAATTGATACAGAGATATAATAGCGGGTCTAAAATTACTTTCCACTCCTCCCTTAATCAGCTAGATGTGGGTGTATGTGTCTGAGAGAGAAAGAATGTGTATATTGAATAAGAATTTTTGTTTTAATTATAGTCACTGACCAGAATGAGAAAGAGAGATTGCATTCTGTGAGAAGCAAAATATATTGTGTTGATTCTTCCCTTTGGGTTCAATCTTGCAGTCAGAATGAGATTTTTTAAAAAGACAGAGCAGTCTGTTCCCTGAACTTCTCTTTCCAAGGAGAGAAGTCCAAAGGCAACAATTGTGCGCGCTATATTACCTTTAATGTACAGCCTATGGAGAACAATGGATTTTCTGTGTCTCACAACATCATCCTTTACAAAAGGAATGGCATATTACCGAACCCTCCTGAATTGCGTTGCCGGTGAAGGGTGTCTTCAGTGTGTTGCATAAATCTTGATAAATGAAGCGAGGCGCTCATTAGCCGGATGCGTTTTCCCCTCCATCGTGAACAGAAGAGGAAGTGAGTGTAAAGTGAAATTACTCGGCAGAGGAAGAAAAAAAAGTTGCACCGAGGCCCAACCACAAGATAGGTCTTCCCTCCGCCATTTGGAAAAATGGATATTTATCCCAAAACAGAATTTTCTATGAAGTTGACTCCATCAATCAATCAATGGAATGAATGAATGAATGAACAAACGAATGAATGAACAAATGAATGAATAAGACAATTGCTTTACCACGTTCATCAGAAAGTGATAAATTGAAAATGGCTGGATATGGTCAGTCCTTGACTTGCAATCATTCATTTAGCGATCATTCAAAGTTATAGCATCACTGAAAAAAGTGTCTCATGACTAGTCCTCACACTTACAAACGAGGCGGCATTCCCATGGTCACATGATCAAAATTTGGACACTTGGTGACCTTCATGTATTTACGACAGTTGTCGCATCCTGGAGTT
Organism: Vipera ursinii; assembly: GCF_947247035.1. NCBI lineage: Eukaryota > Metazoa > Chordata > Lepidosauria > Squamata > Viperidae > Vipera > Vipera ursinii. Next base: position 2,636,741 of record NC_139525.1, on the reverse strand, counting down.
GTGTGATTGCTATTTGCGATCTTCCCAGCCAACCTCCGACAAGCAACTCAATGGAGAAAGCCAGATTTGCTTAATGACCAAGTGATTCACTTAACAACTAAATATTCAGTCATGAGGACACCGCCAAACCCCCATAGAGGTTGTATATAATGGCGTGGATTGTGTGTATATGTTCATTCTTCTTTGGCCATGCTCTCATCATATGCTGAATAATAAATAAAGAAATAATAAATATAATAAATATACTTAATAGCTGCCTAACAACTGTTGCAAAAAGGTTTAAAATCAGGTGTGTCTCGCTCAGCAACTACTTTGCTTTATAACAGAGATTCTTTCTCCAAACTGTAGCTGTAAGTCGAGCACTATCCGTATCGGTGAACTCCCCTTGTGAAAAAAAATGTTATTTCCTGTCCTTTGATTCACTGATGCTGTCAAGACAACATACGACAAATCAAGGGGAAAATAAATGATTCCTCCTCCCTTTTGAATCTACTCTGACCCGAAATGACTGACTGACTGACTGACTGACTTGCTACCAGATCTGCATCCTTGTTGCTGTTTGCTTGTAATTGCTTTCCATATCACTGACTCTTCCTTGTAAACCCAAAGGAACTGAGCCAGCTGACTCAGCTGCTCCAGTGTCAACCTTCTCCGAGAACCGACAAAGGATGAGGAATAGACCCTGCATCAATTTAGCTAAACAAGAACAAGTTGTAAAAATAAAATCCCTATCAACGCTATCAGATGCCTTACAGAAACGGCTGACATCCCAAGACAAGATCGGAAAGCTGGTTATGTTGGAGAGGAAGGGACACGTGTCACTGTCACTTCATATTAGCAAACATTAGCCCATGGATCAGATTTGAACAGAGAAGTTTGGGTGGCCTGTTTTCCCCACGGTGGTAATTTCATCCAAAGGAGATCTTAATTAAAGAAGGGTGGTACTAGGGACAGGGGACAACCCTGTGGGTTCTGCTTCATTGTCCCCTGTTCTTAGTATCAGGGGTCCCCAACCCCCAGTCCATGGACCGGTACCACCAGCAACTGGTCCACACAGACAAGCAAAGCCCCATCTGTGGGATGCAGGCAGCACACAAAACCACACTTCCTCCGGTCCACGGAAGAACTTCTCCCCACGGAACTGGTCCCTGGTGCCCAAAAGGTTGGGGACCTCTCTGCTAAAAGATAATATCTCATTTGTCTCCTAATAAAACAACCGAAATCTCATGTTTTAAGCGATCGGATCTTCTTTCGGTTAATTGAAGCCCTGCCTCCTTTAATACATGCAATACCCAAAAAAAAAGAGGAAGGGAGGGAGGGAGGGAGAACAATTTTAAATCTTTGCATTTAAGGACAAAGAATGAAGTTCTGTACAGAACGGGCAGAGGTGACCTTGGCGAAGGCATGTGACAGCAGTTAGCAAAACAAGATTTAAGGCTGGCATAGGAAGAGAATGTTGGAAAGACATTTCACCACCTCTTCCTTAATTCTCTAGTATGAAAAGAGAGGGAAGCAGAACAGTTTCAGACTTTCAAGACGTTGTTATTATAGCTCAATGTTTCTCATATTTGGCAAGTTTGTGGCATGTGGACTTCAGCTCCCCAAATCCCCCACTCAGCAGAAATGGCTTCAGTGTTCCTCATGTCTTAAACTTGCCAAGGTTGAGAAACATATATGGCCTATAGCTCAGACGAGTAGACTCCCCAGCATGCTGGCTGAGGAATTCTGGGAGCCGTAGTCCACCCATCTTAAAGTTCCTGAGGTTGAGAAACATTGGCCTATATTGATAAAGTACAGCAACCGTGTGGAGTAGTGTTTCTTGGCATGGCCACCTGGCCCTTTGTGCTCAGCTGTGGTTGCCTAAATTGTGAAGTCCACCTATTGTCTTCTTAATCTGGAGTTAGTTGGTTTATAGATTTGGGAGGAATTTCCAAAGGTCATTAAAAAACGAGATGGGAGATGGAACCACTCATCTACGGTTGATATTTTGTCCACCCTTAGGTGCTTTTTCAGGAGGCAACTGGACTTCCTTGTTTTCCTTTGAAGACATTTCGCTTCTCATCCAAGAAGCTTCTTCGGCTCTGACTAGATAGTGGGGAGTGGAAGGATTTATATTGCTGAAGTCAGAGCTGAGGAAGCTTCTTGGATGAGAAGCAAAACGTCTTCCAAGAAAAAACAAGAAAGTCCAGTTGCCTCCTGAAAAAGCACCTCCATAGACATTTGTCCACCCTTACTGTACCAGATGAGATAGGTAGACATTCTCCAGCTTCCTTCCTTAAAATGCTGTTATCTAATAGGACTTAGGCTCTCTTGGTAACACTTTGGTAGCACCCTCCCTAAGATCTGGAATCCCACCATCACCACCACCGCAAGCGCCAGGAAAGTACAAATCTGGAACCCAGTGAAACTGTCTATTGAAATATGTAGGTGTGGGTGTTATTTTGGGGGGATGCTGGGAGTTTTTATGCTGGTTTTATTATGGTATATAAGCAGTCTGTGGTTATATTCGTAAGATGGGTACCTATCTTTTAATAAACAAACAAGAGACAACATTTTTTCTGTTACAAATACCATTGCTAAGCCCAAATAAGCAGATGGATCACTAAAGTTCAAATAAGTGACTCCAGGAACTAAGCCATTATTAATAAAGTGATGCCCGCCTTAATTGGAGCTGTCCATCTGTGCTACTCATAAGAACTTTTAAGGTCAGGTGTTATTCTGGAGTGCTCTGTTCAAAACAGCAGCAAACATCAAAGCTAAATTGCATCCTTGTAGAGAGGCGCTCTTGCTGAGGTAATTAATTAAACATGTTTCAATCTTATTAGAATTAAATTCAGCTAAGTTCTTTATTCCTGATCACCATGGAAATGTTGTTGTTGAAGATAAGGCTGTTTAAACTAACCTGGGAGAAATCTTGACTAGCTTCAAAAAGACATCTGAGTGGGTGTCAGCCGTTTCAAAATTCGAGTTCTTTGCTTTTTTTTAAATAAAATGTGCAGGTGCCTCAGCTTAGGAAGTTTCAAGTTTGCGCAAACTTTCTCAAGAAACCCAATGACACAAAAGGAGGATGAGAAAAGTCACATCTCTGCCTGAAGTTCAAAGCCATTGCCTGATGCGGCTGGTCGTTCCTTCACTAATTGGAGCAGGGGGTTCAAAGAGCTTCTCCGCAAATCTGAGCTTCACAATGAGTATTTTCTGACTTCCTCTTCCATCAGTTAATACAGTAAAGGAGAAAATGTAAGGGGTGCTATTTGGAAAGTACAGAAGAATTCCATTAGGAGAATGAAGAGGCAGAAAAAAAGAAGGTTGCTATTTATTTTAGGTCTATTTTATTTATATGGCTGCACAACTCACTCACGGGGACTCTGGGCAGTTTGCTGAAATATCGCCAACCATAGCACTTGGACTTATATAGTGCTTCACAAAGCTTCACAGCAGTCTCTGAGAAGTTGACAGAGTCAGTCTCTTGCCACCCCACCCCCCAACAATCTGGGTCTTCATTTTACTGACCTCGGAAGGATGGAAGGCTGAGTCAACCTTGAGCCAGCCAGGATTGAACTGCTGGCAGTTGGAAGAGGAATGAATTAATGATGGAAGGAAGGAATGAATTAATGATGGAAGGAAGGAAGGAAGGAAGGAAGGAAGGAAGGAAGGAAGGAAGGAAGGAAGGAAGGAAGGAAGGAAGGAGAAAAGGTAGAGCACTAACAATAGGACTTAGACTTGCATAATTCTTCATAGTGTTTTACAGCACTCTCTAAGAGGTTTACAGAGCCAGCATCTTTCCCCCAGCAAGATTTGAGCGACTTCTGAAGGATGGAAGGCTGAGTCAACCTTGAGCCAGCCAGGATTGAACTGCTGGCAGTCAGCAGAATTAGCCTGCAATGCTGCATTCTAACCTCTGTGCCACCATGGCTCTTATAACGCCCCCCCCAAATAATAATAAATAAAGTAAAGTAAAATAAAATAATAAAATAAAATAAAATAAAATAAAATAAAATAAAATAAAATAAAATAAAATAAAATAAAATAATAAAATAAAATAAAATAAAATAAAATAAAATAAAATAAAAATAAAAATAATAAAATAAAATAAAATAAAATAAAATAAAATAAAATAAAATAAAATAAAATAAAATAAAATAAAATAAAATAATAAAATAAAATAAAATAAAATAAAATAAAATAAAATAAAATAATAAAATAATAAAATAAAATAAAATAAAATAAAATAAAATAAAATAAAATAATAAAATAAATAAAATAAAATAAAATAAAATAATATAAAATAAATAAAATAAAATAAAATAAAATAAAATAAAAATAAAATAAAATAAAATAAAATAAAATAAAATAAAATAAAATAAAATAAAATAAAATAAAATAAAATAAAATAAAATAAAATAAAATAAATAAAATAATAAAATAATAAAAAAAACCAATCCCAAATCCAACTTGTCCAAAAAATATCACCTGAAGCCAAGATTGTCATATTTTGGCCACGTCACGAGAGCTTTTTGACTCACTCAAAAAGTCAATCATGCCGGGAGCGATCAGCAAAAAAAGGGGAAGGGGCTGCACTAGGACCTGCCGGCTGGACATTATAAAGGATGACACTGAGATGGTGGATCTGAAGGAGGTGGTGCAAGACAGAGGGGCATGGAGAGTGCCAATCCATAGAGTGGCCGGGGGTCAGACATGGCTGAATGGCTGACAACGCTGATGGCGGACTCAGAGATGGGAAAGGCAGCGTGAACTTTTGACATAAATCTCTTTTATACAGTTAGGCACAGAGGGATATTTAATTAGCTGTACTGCAGAAGTGAAGGCAGGATACAGGCTAATATTACTGTCTTCATTTTCTATTTCCCATTAGAAAGAAAACAAACTTTAGAAGATTTTGTACATGAGGATCTGAAGCGATAGCTTGAACAATTGAGTGGCATGCATCACTGCTCTAATGCATTATTGTCCTTCTCTGTTTATGGATTTTCAATGGAAATGATGGTCCATCCAAGCTTTACCTTAAAATCTCCAAGTTAGCCACTTCATTCTGCAGTTACAAAACCAGTCATAGGCTGCCAGGTGTAACTTTTGCCGTAAGTGATTTCCACTCCACTTCACAAGCCATAATGAGTTTCCTGCAGGTCACATGTCATCCAATACAGTCTTACCCCTTCCCTTGTCACATCGAGACATGACTCCCTACTTGTTGCATGAAACTCTAACCTTTTGCTGCTTAAGTTCACCTTCCCCCTATGATAGCCTTCTTTCTCTCAACATTTCAAAACTCAACCTTTTTGAAATATTGGTAATAGTAATGCGACACTCACCATTTCAGCAGGATGTCAAGTCAGACCTCCGTCTCGGTCTTCTTCAGTGACATTTCTGGAATGAGTTAGCCTTCCTCATAGAAGGGAATCAGAAGGAAAAATGTATTGCTACCAGCTGACAGGTCCAATGGTGTACGCAGACAGAAGTCTGTATGTATCCGCAACATCTGTCATGTCAAAGAAGAATGAACTTTGAGACATGCCCAAAGTTCCCTCATTTGAACATATATGAAGTTAGATAAAAATAAAATAAAAACTTGCAGGGAATTTCAGAGCAATCCTTGTGCCATGGTTCAAATCTTCTTCTTCTTCTTGTGCCATATCCGTTATCGGATGTTGGCGTTCCTGTTTTTATCAGCAGCCATATGAAAAAGTGCTGCTGAGTTTTGTCCAAACCAGTCCCTTAGATTTTGAAGCCATGAGGCCTGGACCTCATTTTGCTTCAATCTTTCCCTGGAGGATTAAATGGAGTATGCTGTATTTTTCTGGGTGTCACATCACATGTCCGAAATATTCTAACTTTCATTTTTTAATTCTTTTGATGATTTCCCTTGGCTTTCCCAGGTGGCTTATCACCTCCTCATGGTTCTGATAGATGAGACCAAATAAAGACCTTCAAGGCAAGGAATTCTTCCTCAAAGAACATTTTTATTTGGCTACAAAATAACGGCACATACAAAGGTGAACCCAAGACTAAATTCCCCTCCCCTTGGTTACAAAGTTGCAAGTTGCAATTCCCACCCCAATTTGCTGTCATAAATCACATTCACCAATTGTGAGAAAACGTGGGCACTCCTCCCAGCTCTCCAGCCCACCAAAATGCTATCAGCAATGACTTTGGTTCCCATGCATTTGAATTGTTTTGGCTAACTGAGAACTGCACCCCCCTTCCTTCTTCTAAACTAAAAATGTGGCAACGAAGACAAAATGAATAATGGCTTCTGTTTGGTTTGTCACAGAGTTTATGCCTTGGATCATCCAATAGTCATCATTCATGAGGAAAGTAAGGTAAGACAGTTGATTTAAAATGAGAAGAGAGGACTCATTGGAAAAGATCCTGGTGCTGGGATAGATTGAAGGAAAATGGAAAAAGGGACGGCAGAGAATGAGATGTTTAGATTGTGTCATTGTTGCAATGAACATGAACTTGAGCAAACTCAGAGACAGTGGAGAACCACAGGACTGGTGTGCTATGGTCCACTGGGTCACAAAGAGTCAGACATGACTTAGCAACTGTACAACAATAACAAAGTGAAGGTAGCATTAAATTCTACCATGAGAAAACTCCTGCCAACTCTTTCTGTGTTTCAAGAATTCAGCAACAATTTCTTAATAGGGCAGGAGTCTAAAGTTATAATCCATTGGTCACCTGCCTGACCAATGAAAGAACTCAATTGCCTGACTCATGAAAGGTTGGGAAACTTTTTCATTGAAGCAGATAAAGAAATGCACAACATGGGGATTTGAAACACTGCAAAAAAAAAGGGGGGGGCGGAAACCTAATAAACAAAACTTGAACAAATATTCCAGAAGTTAGTCTTATTCTTGTCCTTTGTTACTTGGCAAAGTTTGATTCAGAATCACCTTTGGCTTCTGGTCTGCTTTGATCTTGATCAACCCAAAACGTATCGATTGAGTGTCAGAAAGATGATGTCTCCAGTGCTTTTTTTTTAGTTGGATTCTGTGGGTTTTTGCACATTTTGTCAAAGACCACATTGGTTCATTTGTAGCATTTCAATCAACAGCAAGCCTGTCAAACAGCTTGCTCCAGTGGCCATGTGAATCTCATCACTGTTAATCAAAATCACGCGGTGAAAGGCATGTTAAAACCTCAAATCCTCAGTAAATTAAAGATCTTTGTGCCAAAAAGTCACACTAAAACGCTTTAATCTCATATTACTGTGATTATCATATAATCAGCTACAACTATTAATGGAAAATTGTTTCATTTATCCATGCGCCAGAAGCCTGTTTTTCATGGGTTGACTGTCGGAGAATACACGCCGTTTCCTTCTCAGCAAAGTGGAGAAGAAGGATACGATGATTACTGTGCAACACCCTCCCCACACAGCATGCGCTGAATTAGTTCAGGTCAAATCCAATTCACAAGTTGCTTTTTCTATCTTCAACTTATTTGAGAATTGCTGCAAGTTTTCTTAAGAACCCAACTTTCCCGTAGAGTATCAACTCAAGCAAAGCTGAGAATGTTGGCAATTTAATAGAATGACCCCATGCAACTATCCAAATGGCCTTTATGATGGTGTTAGATGACCTTGTGGTGTGTCCTTGGGAGGCCCAATCAGAGCGTGCTTAGTTTTGAGCATCCATGTCAAGGGCAAGTAGCCAGAACCCGCTCATGAATAGGCCCAGGTAGATATGAGTCCTCAGGGAAAGGGCGGTATAGAAATGTAATAAAATAAAATAAAATAAATAAATATTTTATTGTGGGTCACCTACTGGGTCTCAGTGGTTAAAGATGCTGGGCTTGTCAGCTAAAAAGGTTTGAAACCTAAGCACCGCATAACAGGATGAAATCATGTTACTTGCCCCAGCTCCTACCCACCTAGCAGATCGAAAGCATGCTGATGTGAGCAGTGGTGGGATTCAAATACGTGATCTGTGTGGATGCTGCTTCAGAAAGTCCATTCTGGGCCTGGGCAACAAAACATTAGCTACCAGTTCTGCCAAACTGGTGTGAGATGGCTGAATCCCACCACTGGATGTGAGTAGATAAATAGGTACCACTCCACTGGGAAGCTAACAGCGCTTCTTGGCATATGGTCATGCTGACCACATGACTGCACAAGTGACCTCAGGCAATATTGGCTCCCTTGGCTAAGAAATGGAGATAAGCACTGCCCCTAGAACTGGACCCAACTGGACAGGGGAAACCATTACTCTTACCTTTACCACCTACTGTCAGCACAAGCAACCAGAACAGCTCCAAGAAATGGTTAAAGAGATTTCTTTATTGCTGAATGTCAGTGTACAGGAATCTCACCAGACTGTCTGCCTTCCCCTGGAAAAGGACAGATATAATGCCTTGACTTCAAACACTTCCTTCTCCTCACAGGGATCTAAGCTGGGATATCTTTTAACTTCCTCTAGTGCGGCCCCTTCTCCTTCAGCCAGTGTCTCCACCTCATCCGTATTTCAAGATTCTCCCCAGAATGTCTGCCTTCTTTTAGGAAATGGCAGATATAGACCTTAGCGTTTGACCTCAAAAGTTTCAACCCATAAACCAACTCCAAGTTGTAAGGTCTCTTCACTCCTCATAGAGGGCCCCCCTCCTCTTCGGCCAGGGGTTCCACCACAGTTCTACAACTTCTGCAGATGCTCTGCAAGTGAACTCAGACTCCTCCACCCTGCATTTGGATGTTTAAAATAGTTACCTACCCCTTTAAATAGAGCAAATTTAGGCAAAAATGGAACGTGAACATAGCAGGAGGACATTCAAACATTGGAGAATAAAAATAGTATATGGGCAGTCCCCTCTATGGATCCCATAACACTGTTATGCAATAGCGTAAGCATCAGCATCTTTTAAATGAGAAATTTTCCAGTGTAATCTAGACTTTCCCATTGCATTTTGAACACACGTAGCCTCATTTTTCTAGCCAATAGGCCCAGGCATCTCTCTCAAAGCTATGCTCTTAGTCTTCTCCTACCTTACTTTCAAAATATATTTAGAAACAGGGGTCATCCTTTGCATCCGAGAGGATAGCAAACGTCTAGTACCTTTCTCCCTCTTCTCTAAGCATATCCCCCCTGACACTCATTTGAAGGATATTGGAAGTCAGAGCAATTTTTGCCCTGCTCCGTGTGTTGTCCTTTTTTCTGTCGCCAATTTCTGAGCTGCTATGGCTGTGTTTGTATCTGGGGTTATTACTACACACTTTGTTTTTCCCCTGTAGTAAAATAGTTGGCAGTTCTAAATCACATTGGTCTTTCCCCCCCCCCTCCCAAGGATCACTATTAGAAGTCCAAGAGTTTGAAAGATTGCCAACAATGACAGAGCATCAAGGGATATAATCATTCTCTTCTGTTGATCGAAAGCTGATGTCATCGGGAACAGACTGGCAATATCACCATCTTCTTATCCGAATGGTACAATCAGGGGGTCTGAAAGGGACCTTGGAAGTCTTCTAATCCAATATTGTCCTGCTTTTCTGTGACTGCTCCTCAAGTACTGGAAGACAGCTGTCATAACACTCCTCACTCTTCTGTTCATTAGGTTAGTTATAGCTAGTTCCCTTAACCATTCAGCCCTTCTCCTCCTCCTCCTCTAGCATAGGGAGCAGAATTGGAAGATTTTACATTTACAATAGTTTACATTTTGCTTAGCTTAATTCATCAATAGAACTAATAAGTAAACAATGGCCAGAGTGTTAAAATAATAAGCTAAGCCATCTTATCATAGTTGCTTTTCAGCTACATCTTTGAACAAAGGGATTGTTCATAGAATGACATGGATTCTTCTGCTGCTCTACCTAAATATGCATTTCTTCACCTTATTAAATAGAGATTAAACAGAGAAAAGCAACTTCAAGTATAAATTAATCACCCTTCTTCTGTGACTCTAAAGCCATGTGTAGCATCTGAGCACATATTTGTATTCCAACTCTTTCCACTGAGGCATTTTGTCAAAGCTCAGCTCCTTCAAATGAAGCAACCCCATAACTGATAGGCTGACTTTATTTATAAACCATGACATTAATTGCTGTCCAGTGTCAGTAGGAATAAAATAATGAATGAGTTCTTCACCACCCACTCCACGCTCATGTTAAGTCTTGGGTGAAACCTACAGAATATGTGCATATTTCTCTTCACTTCCTACACATTCCTTTGGGCATGAATCATTTCTCAGCCAATGAAACTCCAAAAATCATTGAAACATGAAACATTATTATATAATATATTATTATATTGAATTTATCTCCTTCATACCAAAGTGGTATTGAAGAAGAAGAAGGTGAGGGTTTTTTTCCCCTTTGGTGTGTGAGATGAAGAAAGTAGAAAGATATAATAAATAACTAAACAAATAAATAAATGTAGTCCTAACCTTTATGGCATTGGTTTATTAATCTAGCCTAGTTTTGTAAGGGTAACAAGTACACTAAGCTCAGGACAATTATCCCAAGCCAAGTCTAATTCAGAACAGAACCGGAAGGGACCTTGGAGGTCTTCTAGTCCAACTCCTGCTGAAGCAGGAGAGCCTATAGCATTTTAGAAAAACGGTTGTCCAGTGTCTTCTTAAAGTTCTCCAGTGATGGAAAGACCCACAACTTCTGAAGGCAAGTTGGTCCACTGATTAATTGTTCTCACTGTCTGGAAATTTCTCCTTGACTGCTCCTCTCCTTGATGAGTTTCCATCCGTTGCTTCTTGTCGTGCCTTCAGGTGCTTTGGAGAAGAGGTTGACGCCCTCTCCTTTGTGGTTGCCCCTCAAATATTAGAAGACTGCTATCATGTCACCCCTAGTCCTTCTTTTCTCTAGACTAGCCATTCCCAATTCCTGCAACCGTTCTTCATACATCTAGCTTTGTAGGGTCGACAAGTATTTATTTATTTATTTATTTATTTATTTATTTATTTATTTATTTATTTATTTATTTATTTATTTATTTATTTATTTATTTATATACTGCCCTATTCCCATAGGACTCAGGGCGGTTTACAGGGAAAATTAAAAGTTAAAATACATCACATACAATTAAAATCGATTAAAACTAAGATTAAATTAATCCCTGAACTTAACTAAAACCCCATTAATTAAATAATTAAAACCCCTCAGTCTGGGCCAGACAGCTCAAAAAACCAAGTTTTCAAGTCCCTACGAAATGAGCGAAGGTCGGGGCGGTCCTAAGCTCCGTGGGAAGCTGGTTCCAAAGGGCCGGCGTGCCCACAGAGAACGCCCTTCCCCTGGGAATAACCCGCCGGCATTTCTTAACCTGCGGTACCCTGAGAAGGCCCTCCCTGTGGGAGCGCACAGGACGATGGGAAGATGATGCCGGCAGCAGGTGTTCCCTTAGATAATCCGGACCCAAGCCATTTAAAGAGCCTTGGTGTAGCAGTGGGCTAATGCCTCCTTAAGTAACACCAGCTGCCTGCAATTAGTGCAGGTTCGAGTCCCACCAGGCTCAAGGTTGAGTCAGCCTTCCATCCTTCTGAGGTAGGTAAAATGAGGACCCAGATTGTTGGGGGCAATAAGCTGACTTTGTAATAATGCCGCTTGGGGTGTGTGTGTGAAAGCCCTAATAAGCAGGCATATACATAGAATGAAGGCTACTGCTAAGCTTGTAAGCCGCCCTGAGTCTTCGAAGAAGGGCGGGATATAAATGGAATTAAAATAAAATAAATAAAAATTTAGAGCTTTATAGGTCATTACCAGCACATTGCCAGTACACTATGCCCAGGGCAATTATCCCAAGCCAAGTTGACTATAAAAAGCACCTGGATAAAATTAGAAATCGTGGCCTAGCCCATATATGTTGGCATTCTGGAATTTAATAAACGTTTCTATTTTTAAAATGGGATGACTCATCCATTGTTTGAGATCTTTTCTCAAATGAGAAACGAGGAGCGTAAGTTTTGAATAAAAATAAATGCTTTTCCAGAAAACAGTCAGGTACAAGGTATCAACATTCATCATTGATGCCACGTGAGAAAGTTATCCCACTTTTTTTTTACCTTCTCTCAGTTCCTTTGCAATTGGAGGGAAAAGAATTTTTTTAAAAAAATATTTCAAAGGAGAAGAGAATTTTCTTGGCACTTCCATGGATAGTTGCATTTATTTGTTGATGAAGAGAAGTGGAGAAGGCGTGTGAGTGTGTGTATGTGTGGGGGGACATGTCCTATTTCTAATTAGTCCATCATCTCTCCATAAGTCTCTTGGACTTCTCCTGACTCAGCTAAATCCCAAGGGGAGATAGGAAGTGGAAATCTGGGCCATAAACCGAACACCATTGTCACCTCTTGCTCCAAAATGCCAGGAAGAAGAAAAAAAACTAAAACATTAATGTACTTGGAGACTAAATAACAAAACAAGCATTTTGCAGCAGGAGGGGAAAAAATGGAAGAAAGCAAACCAGGCAAGGAAAAAAAAAACCCAGGCCCCAAATTCAGAAACCTGAAACCAGCTATTTCTTCTTTTCTTGCAGACATTTCATAACCCAAACTAGGTAACATTATCAGTGCTAGAATGGAGTGGGGTTTGTGGAGTGGAGAAGAATGGGAGGAGGAGGAGGGAGAGAATGGGAGGAGGAGGAGGAGGAGGAGGAAGAGAATGGGAGGAGGAGGAGGAGGAGGAGGAGGAAGAGAATGGGAGGAGGAGGAGGAGGAGGAGGAAGAGGAATGGAGGAGGAGAAGGAGGAGCAGAAGGGGAGGGGAAGAGAAGGAGAAGAGGAGGAGGAGCAGAATGGGAAGAGGAGGAGGAGAAGAAGGAGAAGAGGAGGAGCAGAATCGGGGGAGGAGGAGGAGAAGGAGGAAGAGAATGGGAGGAGGAGGAGGAGGAGGAGGAGGAGGAAGAGGAGGAGGAGGAGGAGGAAGAGAATGGGAGGAGGAGGAGGAGGAAGAGGAATGGAGGAGGAGAAGGAGGAGCAGAAGGGGAGGGGAAGAGAAGGAGAAGAGGAGGAGGAGCAGAATGGGAAGAGGAGGAGAAGAAGGAGAAGAGGAGGAGCAGAATGGGGGGAGGAGGAGGAGAAGGAGGAAGAGAATGGGAGGAGGAGGAGGAGGAGGAAGAGAAGGAGGAGGAAGAGAATGGGAGGAGGAGGAGAATGGGAAGAGGAATGGAGGAGGAGAAGGAGGAGCAGAAGGGGAGGGGAAGAGAAGGAGAAGAAGAGGAGGAGCAGAATGGGGGAAGGAGGAGGAGGAGGAGAAGAAGAGGAGGAGCAGAATGGGGGGAGGAGGAGGAGGAGGAGGTGGTCCTTGGTGCTCTCTGAGCTTTGTTCTTTTCTTGCAGATGTTTCATGACCCAACTAGGTTACATCATCAGTGCTAGATAACATTTTTGGACTTCCAAGGGACATTTGATGAAGATTTCACTCAGAAATTGGAACTATTTGTTTTCCCAGCAAGCTAAGCTTTTGCCTTGCCTTTTCTCCTGAAAACATCTGACTTCTTTTCTTGCACAAGAACTTCACACTCACGTATTGAAAGAACAGCTGAGGCAACAGCGCTGAGGACCGAGAAGGATGAAGGCAAGAAACCAGGAAGTAGCAGCAGCTTTTTTTTTCCCCTGGCTCTAAAATGGCAAAATTCACACCCAAATGTAAGCATTCAGTGTAGCCCTGCAAATAAACAAAACTGTGGAACGTTCTTATTAGCAAATTCTGAAAGCATAATTAAAGTCTTCACTCTTATTATTTGGGATTACTGAATATATTCCAGCCAATTAGCTAAATTGCTACCTTTCTTAGTCAGCGCTATTGCATGCATATTTCACAATTATTTTGTGTATAAATTACATGACTTGATTAAATATTTATCCCCATTCTTCAGCTGTGCCTTGCGCTGGCCATTGTTGAATTCATAAAATTCATAAAAAGCTGGTGTCCTACACCCAGTGTTCATGGGAAACGAAAGGGAGTCTACAATCAGTGGAATGTCTGGAAACATGGTGGAAATTCACAGATGGCAGTTATCTTGGAAGACTTCCATTGAGTTTCCTGGGATAAACAGAGTAGCATTGTAATCATACAGCAAGAAAATATAATGGGCTTAACTAGTTGAACTAGATAGAGATGTGGTTGAGGGCAACATCAGAGAGATGGAAGTCCCAGCTTGGCAACTCATCCCCAACACCACAAAGCTGCAGCCAAAGTTGGAAGAGTAAGGTTGGAGATGGTGTGGAGGGAACTGTAGACTACAAAGAATCCATGTTTGTCAAAATATTGCAATGCGAACCAATGGACTTTGCTTTGCCTGGACATCAGCCCCATTGACATCCATTTCAGAATCACATTTAGAAAGAATGCTTACGGCAAGGAATTCTGGTTGGGTGCCAGCCAGCCCCAATTCATAATTGTTGTAGTAACAGCCTCCTGAAGACACAGCCTAGATAACAATAATGACATGTGAAGATAGCTTCAACCAGGGCTAAGGAGTCTAGGAAACACAACCAAAAGGACATCATCAAACAGGGCTGAAGAAGCTTCTTGGATGAGAAGCAAAACCTCTTCAAGCAAGATAAGAAAGTCCAGTTGCCTTTTGAAAGAAAGGTTCTAGGATCTATTCTAGCTTCTGTCCTACAGCCTTTAACCACTACCTCAAACTGGCTTTTTAATTATTTTTTTAAAGTAACAAAATCAATATTGCCACTACTGTGCTTTAGCTTCACTTTTATTCCTGCAAAATTGTTTTCTGGAACTGTAATGGCTTTGTAAAGAGGTTGGTGTCCCAGCCTCTTGAGAATTTAACACCGCAGTGTCCACCAGCAACTTCCTTTTTCTTCGCCTTTTTTCTCGACTTAGCCAATTTGAAAGCACACCCTTTTTTGCAAAAGGTTTCGGGTTCCATTGAAAACCGGTGGCTCTTGTACTCTGAAGGACCACGGCTTGCCTTTGTCCCGGCATGCTTAGATGGGAACGATTGCAAGAGAACGAAGCCTTGCTTTTAATTTCTGGAAAGGAGATAAGGAAGGATTCGTCTTAAGAGCCGGAGATCTCTTAAGAAGTGCCAATGAGAACGGAGGGAAATTGAACTTTGAACAGGCCATCATTTTGAAAAGATTAAGCAAAGAGTAAAAAATCCTGCAATAATTATGGAACCTAGATTAATTGCAGCCCAAGGAAAATCCAGTGCCATTTTCAGTAAACACCCTATAATTTCTTCTTTATGAAATCCTCTAGGCTAATCCCCCGTTCCAATTTTAAAGATTCCACCTTCGAAATAAATAAAAATGAAATAAAGCTAACGTTGGGTGGGTAGCAAGGGAAATCTCTTCACTGTCCACTATAGGTAGTCCTCGACTTACAGCAGTTCATTTAAACAGACCATTCAAAGTTACAACAGTACTGAAAACAGGAGACTTATGACCTTTTTTCACACTTACAACCCTGGCAACATCCCCACGGTCACATGATCAAATTTCTTACGCTTGACAACTGGTTCATATTTATGACGGTCGCAGTGTCCCGGGGGGTTCATGTGACCCCCTTTTGCGACCTTCTGACAAGCCGAGTCAATGGGGGAAGGCAAATTCACTTAGCAACTGGGTTTACTAACTTACTAACTGAAGTAAGAACTGGGGCAAGACAGGTTGTAAAACGGGGCAAAACTCACTTAACAAATGTCCCACTTAGCAACAGTGAAGCTCAGTTGAGATCATAAATCAAGGAGTGTCTGTATTTACTTCTTCCCTACTCGTTTGGCACAAAAATCAAAGACTTTCCTCGTTCCTAACTAGGTGTTTCCCTTTATAGTTGCCAGTTTTATTGCTCTATTAAAAAATAAATACAGCAGCTTTTTTGTCTTTCTCATGTAGTTTCCAGTCAACAATTTGTGTGCCGCTCTATTAAATAAGGATCTGCGCCAATGATTGTAAGTCAAGGGGCTTCGGTAACACGTTTGTGTATGTACTTACAGTTAACCGACCACAACAATTCCTCCTATCTGTGTGTGATTGCTTCTTTTAAAAAAAAAAAATCCTCAGGAGGAAAATGAAAATGAATGGATTAGCATCGTGGATAATGCACTACCCCTTTGGCTCTTAAAGTATACATTATTTACAAGGAAATGTTAGGGGGGAAAACATACATACAGCAAGATGTAGTTATCACTTATTTGTCCCAATGAAAAGGAGGAAAAGCACAAGAGATGCACAATCAGCTGCCAGCAATTCAGCTATTGGTACTTCTCAGAAATAAACCCGAGACTCAAGTCAATGTTGTCCTTTGGCTCCGTTGCTCAATTACTCCTTTGGTGCCTGAATGAAACATGTTCCCCATTCAGCTTATCCCAGGTGAGCACAGTTTCTTCCCAAGAGGCCTTCAAGGAAAGGTGAGCGATTCAAGGCTCTTGAGTTACTGTGCTTAACCCAAATGCCAGGGAGAGAAGGAAACTTATTGGCATCTTTGGGAGAGAACATCTCTTGCCTTCATGGAATGCTGACATGGTTGGCAAAATTGTTGTCTTTGTCCCTGTTCTTCTTTATGACTTCCTTCCTCCCTCCATCCCTCCCTTCCTTCCCACTCCTTCCTTCCTTCCCTCCCTCTCCACTTCTTCCTCCCTCCCTCCCTTTCCACTCCTTCCTTCCTTCCTTCCTCCCTTCCTTCCTTCCTTCCTTCCTTCCTTCCTTCCTTCCTTCCTTCCTTCCTTCCTCCCTCCCTTCCCTTCCCTTCCCTTCCTTCTTTGGTTGCTTTCTAGAATTGTGAGGTCAACTTTCACTTCTTAAGTCTAGAACACAAGGTTGGCTGAAATACCTATAAATGACATTCATTCTTCAGGTATGTCTCGACACTGATTCTAACTGGCAAATCTTATGACTTAATTTTTATTTTAATGCAGAGCTCAAGACACCAGATCTGATCTTTCTGTCACTTTCCTATCCTATCCTCTTTTCTTTTTATTTATTTATTTATTTATTTATTTATTTATTTATTTATTTATTTATTTATTTATTTATTTATTTATTTATTAGTTTTTATAAACCACCCTTCTCCTGAGGGACTCGGGGCGGTGTACAGAGGAAGGAAGGTATACAGATGAACAATAAAAAGTAATAAAAACAATAGTGAAAACAAACTGGGACCCCAATTAACGCTATCATGCCAGGCCGGACTGCTGGAACAGGAAAGTTTTTAAGTCGCGACGGAAGGTACGGAGGTCGGGGGCCATCCGGATTTCGGTTGGTAAACTGTTCCAGAGGGCCGGCGCACCCACTGAGAATGCCCTCCCCCTATTCTTCTTAGGAGCTCAGAAAAACACAGAAATACCCTTTTGACATGCATTTTTGTGTGTTGTGACCTTGCAGGAACTAATGGAGCCCTACTATTGTCAATTATAGATTAACTATACCATTTATTGCTTTGATCATAGCTACAATTTGGAGTTTCCAAAACTTTCACTATCGGCTTTGCCTGCTTTCAGGCAGTAAAAATAAATCTTTAATTGAATTATACTGTATAGAGATCTGTGATGATATTTTCCATTTTTGTATGGATATAGCAATGATACGGATTCAGCCCAAAGCTCTATACTTAAAATGACATGTCAAATGGTTTTTCGGTATTCACTTTCAGCAAAAAGAATCTTTTGTTGTGCGTTAAAAAAAACCTGCTTTGAAGCTCCATCAGATGCTTATTTGTTCATGCTGAGATAGTATTTCAAAATCACTGAAACTTGTGTGCTTTAAGAAGCCACAACTGGACAAAGAAACACAATCATTACGCAAGTCAGATTTCATGCTTTGCTTTAGGTAAAAGATGATAATGTGGATGTAAAATACAGTTGTCAATCTGTGTTGGGAAGCACAACATTCTTACTGTAAGTACCTCGGTGATCATGAGATCCCTTGAGCAATTAGGATGAGAAACAGAACATGTGAGCTTTGTTTATAACTATCTGTTCCATGGGCTGCAGCAAACATAAGACTAATTTAGAACTTAATATCTGACAAATGCTTGGAAAAGCTGACACTGAGCTATCAAAGCAAGCTATCAAAGCAAACCATCAAGCTATTGCAAAGCTATCAAAGCAAACATTATACATAATCACCTTTTCAATTGGGGCAGGAAGATGATCACTCGAGACTTTATTAAGCTTTGGAAAATAACTGTAATTTCAGAGGCTGAAGACCGGTTTATTGCCATTTTAAAGAACCAAGCCATTAATTGGGTAGAAGCTCATGTTTAAAAGATAAGTCTCATTGAGCAAAGGCTGGGGGACAATATCTAAGGTGAGGTCCTAACTGTTGATCAAACAATTTGTCTGATTTAGTGTTGTCTATATTAAGCAACAGGAAATCTCCAGGGTTTCTCCCATGGAACAGAGGGCACCAGGAAAGATGGGGCTAAAAGACTACTAAAATAACACTTTCTAAAGCAATGATTCTATCTGGTTAAGGAGTGTTTGGAAGGTTACTTTGATAATAACCAGGTATCTTTGGCTATTTTTCCTGCATATCACTTGTGGCTAAGTTGGTTTTAATAGGAAGCACTGTGGGTGTTGAACATGGACCCATCTATCACTGGACCACTGTTAATCCTCATTGAATCCACCCCCCCTTACCCCATTCTCCAAGACTTTGTAACATGAAAATTTGTCTTCCTTTTTATATTGCCAACCAATGCACTTGGGCTGCAATTTTCCTTAATCTGAATGATTAAACATGACTTCTTGTAGGAGAAGAGCAGGCAGAACCTGGGGGCAGAGTCAAGAGAGGAATCAGCCTGGAGTCATTACATTCCCAAAAGTGGTCTAAAACCATCCCCCCCCGCCGCCAATTCCATTGACTCTTATCTAGTGCCAATTTAGTGCTAACCTTTACTTGACTAGATTCTTGTGTATAAGCATGACCAATAAATCAGCTTTACTGGAACTTGGTGTGTGGTTCCGATTCTTCACACCTGACAGTTTTATCCTAGATACTGTAGGCATCCTTGTGTCATCCTCTGAGCTGGCAGAGCAGTGCAAAATTCAGAAAACTTTTTTCCCTGTATTGTGATGGATGTAAATTCTTTCCCCTTTAGGAGATACAACACATGTCTTACACTGCAGATAATCTATTCCCTAGCAGTGAATGAATGAGTGGGAAAGTGAAAAACCCATTAAGAAAAATTCTTTCCAAGAGTCACAAAACGATAATAATAAAGCAGCCATTTCTGGTCATGTTGAGGTCACCCTTCCTGTATGTAATATTTGTGTCAACAACGAAAAGGGCAACGAATGACTCTAGGACAAAGCTGGGATTTGTCTTCTCCATTTCACAGCCTAGGCCAACCCTGCTGAGGAATTTTGACAATTTCATTTGGAGGATGAGGCTAATGCCTTTTAAAAAACTTTTTCTTTTCTTTTGCAGTAGTTGAAGGAAGCCTTGTGTCTGCATATGAGGAGAGATTTAAGTATTCCTCTCACGCTTCAAAATATTTTAATCTTTCTTATATTAATGTTTTGTTCTTCAAGCATTGGACTTGATTTTGAAGGCCTATATTTTACTGCGGGCCTATTTTCTTTATCCCTGCGTTTGTACTGAGAGACAAATTCTGGTAAAACATATTCCAGTGATAATAATTGTGGAGAAATTAATCCCTGTTTCCATAATAAACTATCAAAGACCAGCATGAGGAACTGTGCTTCATAGATTCCTCCAAGAATTTTGTGGCTCCTAGAGAGAGGGAAGCCTCTAGCAGACAGCTTGATGTCTGTTTGTAAGATTTAAAATCTGTGTTCCTACATGCCAAGTTTGTGGATAGAACAATATGGAGGAGTGGGAAGACAAAAACATAGATTATGGAAGGTAGTGAAAAACCTGTCAAAAGCCCTGTCAACGTCTGAGAAAATATGATGATACCTGTTGCAACTCAACTGTCTTAACACAATGCACTCCTGAGAATGAGGATGTGTAGCAAAAAAAAATAAAGCACAAAATGAAAACAGTACGTAGAAGTAGTAGATTTTTTCCCCCTAGAGAAAACCATCTCATAGACTACACATTTTTATAGTGTCACCCAACCAAAAGCAATTAAATGTTTCAGTTGACTAACAAGAGTATAAATCAATTAAGTAGGCACAGACTTGTGAATAGTGCTTTGTTTCATAAGAACTATAGTTATAGAAAAGGTACGGTATTTCCTGTGTGCTTTTACTAAGGGTTGCCTTTTACAGATGTATTTCCCATCTTAAAGTATTTAGCAAGTCCCAAAGGTGTTTTCCACAAGGCAACTGGACTTTCTTGTTTTTCTTTGAAGATGTTTCACCTCTCATGCAAGAAGCTGACGAAGCTTCTTGGATAAGAAGCAAAACATCTTTGAAGAAAAACAAAGTCTAGTTGCCTTGTGAAAAAGCACCTTTGGGATAACTATGTCCTGAATAACTGAGAATCTCCATAGATATTTAATGAGTCTTTGCAGAAATCACATGCTCTGTAAATGAAGAGCAAAATCTCCATCAAGCTGAGTCAAGGTGTGGTTTGTGGAGCAAAAATATGGATTGGGGTTACCATTGTTTTGTTCTAGATGTTGTTTTTTTTTAAAAAAAAATCCAATTTATTTTATAGTCCCTCCATAAATGCATGCAGCTCTGATAAACTTGGGAGGTTCTCAAAACCAGTCCCAGGCAGATTTTTTCCTAGGCAAGGGTGACTCCAAATAAGTCATTTGTTTCTCCAAAATTATGACTAGCTCGAGTAATGGTCTTGTGGACATGTCAATGATCCTTATAGCAAGCCATGTTTTTTTTTGTCTCAATTTCAAATCATTTTTAAGCTCTGCCAGATCTTGTTGGATTGGCTTCTAGACTTGTACCTGAGCCAGGATCACTTTTAACAAAGTAGGAGAGGAATGTCCTCCACCATCATGGCAGATAGTGGCCCAGTAGAAGCCAGTTCTTGAATGCTTAGATTGAGTTGCCATTCCGATAGCTTGTTAAAAGCAAAATAACATGCAGTGAAAACTTTTATTTACCCAAGGATGAAATTCCTTATCTACATCCTCAAAACACCTTAGCTTGTGTAGGTAGGAAATTGGAGTGGATTAACTATGAATCCAAACAAACAACATTGCAAATTCAACCAGAAGGAATGAGGTACTGGGAATTCTCCATGGTGGCAAAAGTAAGATGCTAACAAGATAAGTGAAAATGTTAACTGCTATTTGTGGCATTTAACAATAAGCACTTGAAAACTGGTAGCATTAAGCACTAGGAGAAACATTCTTTTGAACGTGTTCAGGTTAAAATAACAGTTTAGTTACAATTCTAAGACCCTTTTGCTTAGATTGAGGGTTCTGCTTAATCTAAGGCAATAGGGAAATCCATCCAACCCTAATTGAATATTTTAATATATATAAACCGAATAAATAAATAAATAAATAAATAATATGCATAAGCATTGACCCAATCACTAGAGTTAATCTTGTCCAACATGTTGACTGCAATGGCAAACTCTTCCTTCTTAACTGTTGTAACTGTGATATATACCAGTCAACAGGGAGCGATAATTTGGATAAAGAACATTTGTAAACTCACCTCTCTTCCAGATCTTTGCTTTCAAATCCCTGCTTCCATGCTTGTCAATACATCAATTTATGCTTCAATCTAATTGTACCTGGTTTAAAGTACCCAGGGTCGTGATGGGTTGGACACGACTTCGCAGCTAACAACAACAAGGGAGACATTTCTCCTTCGCTTTGAAGGCCTGACATGTTCAACCAGGTGCTAGACATAACATAATATCAATATTTACTGATTGACTAATTTGGGGCAATTTTTAGCTTCATCAAATTTTGATTTCAGTATGCTTCAATTGAGTAATAGCCAGCAAATTAAACGATGCAGCCATGGATGTGCTGTTCTTTATATAGGTGTAATAAGGAAGCAGAGACCGTTCATATATTGGTTCTTTTTTTCAAAGTCCAGCTGGTTTTATCCAACATTCATGGAGCAGAAATGGTGGTTAGAGAACACAAGAAACCCAACAATTTGGGATAGCATATGGGTCAGTAAGACAAAACAGTCTGATAATCCGATATTCATATTTATTCACCTTTGATATTGGTAACCTTTGTTAGCCTACATTTTTGCTCAGTCCTTGGAGTCATAGTTTATGATTGTTGATGAACAATAATAATTTTTGCCTCGTTTTAGAGAAGAATAGAAATTGTAACACAACCCTGGCACTCTCAGAAACCTGTGCTGCTCAGGTTAATTCAATTTGTTTCGTACGATTTATTTTCCTCTGGCTTCTATTAAATGGTTGAACTAAATGGATCACCAGCAACAATCTGACTTACTTCTTTATCAAGTAGCTTTACAGTAAATGGAAGGGAACTTATTTCTCGTAAGTCACCATATTACGGCAGATTGAATTATAAACTGCTTAGGATAATTGAAGGAAGCTCCTATTTCTCTTAGTTTCTTACAGACGATGAGTCCCCAGTAATGATTTTATATTCCTATTAGAATAGATTTTTTTTTTTTAGCTTAGTCCAGGGTTCTCAGCTTGATTACTCTTCTCAGCGATAAAAATATGGAGTAGAGTTGTTATTCTTTTATTTTTCTTATCCAGTGTTGGAAGGAAATCAGAAAACTGCTTTGATCTACAAACACTCACTTTAGAAATAAGATGCCAGGAATGATCATCTAACTGATTTTTGAGTTGTGAGACTGGTCGACATTCAGGAGTTAGGATCAAGAAACAGAAATTGTCTAATGATGACAAAAGCAGTGTCAAATTAAGCAGAAACTAAGCGAGCTGCACCTTAGACCAGCGTTTCCCAACCTTAGGAACTTGAAGATGCGTGGACTTCAACTCCCAGCTATGCTGGCTGGGGAATTCTGGGAGTTGAAGTCCACGCATCTTCAAGTTCCTAAGGTTGGGAAACGCTGCCTTAGACCCTCGCAAACTGAAAGGAAATCTTCAAAATTTTAATGTGTTAAAATGTATTACTGTTTGATTATCATTTCATATGTGAAGGTCTCCATGTGTTGAACCCTCTTGTATGGCTTACGTCAAGCTCACTCCTTGATCAAAATAGGCTTTATTTGGGGTTTGAGAAGGGGAGGGGTTGTTAGACAACTCTTTATACAGTAATGTCAGCTAACAGAAGCTCAAGATGACTTGCCAACACACTGAAGGTCACTTTAGATCCATTAAAGGATCCAGAATTTTGTTTACTGCACATATTTATTGCTTATTACTGGATCTATTTGTATTATTTATACCTTCCAAGAGAAGCGAATATATGTAGCCCAGGATTGAAATTGGGAGTCCTCAGTGCTCTCTGGGCTTGGTGGCTTTCTTGCAGATGTTTCATTACCCAACTAGGTAGCATCATCAGTGCTAGAAGAGAGTGGGGTTTGCAGGGTGGTGGTGGAGAAGGAGGAGGAGGAGGAGGAGGAGGAGGAGGAGGAGGAGGAGGAGGAGGAGGAGGAAGACCGTGAGGTCCTTGGTGCTCTCTGAGCTGGTTGTTTTCTTGCAGATGTTTCATTACCCAACCTGTAATATCATCAGTTCTAGAAGAGAGTGGGGTTTGCAGGGTGGTGGTGGAGGAGGAGGAGGAGGAGGAGGAAGAGGAAGAGGGGGAGGAGGGGGAGGGGGAGGAAGACCGTGAGGTCCTTGGTGCTCTCTGAGCTGGTTGTTTTCTTGCAGATGTTTCACTACCCAACTGAGCAACATCTTTTCTAGTGTTATAACTATGTGCGTCTCTGTACCTGCCCTACTCTACACCTCCCTCCTTCTAGAAGAGGCTTCTTATAAAATAAGGAGATGTGCTAAATAAATACAACTTGTTAGGAATCTTCAAAGTATCTCATCTCATCTGCACCAACCTTAACGAATATTGACCGGTTTCTCAAGTGTGACTTATGAATTAATCAAGATTCCATCGAATAATGAAGCTTTATTTTTGGGTGTCTCCCACCTCCACCAACACAATCTGATCTGAACATCATAAAGCAATTAATCATGCACTTTCTGTGCCTCGTTTGGCAGTCATTTATTCCGCTCTCAGGAAGCAAATTACATAAGAAGCGACAGCACGCGAATGCAAACTTCATAATTAAAAATAAAATAACTATTTATCGCGGTCAAATAGCGATTGTTTCCCTCCAAGCTTATTTCTTTATAAAATGTATTTATCCTTATGCTTGCATTTCTTGAATAATAATGCTGATGAGAGGATTAGTTTTTGCACCCAAATCTAATGCATCCCCTTCTGAGACAAAATTACGACAACATTCGTTTGCTTTGAATATTATATATGGCTGTGTGTAATTTAAAAGCAGAGGGGATGTAAATCCATTTGTTTTAATGAATCCCGAAGAACAAATATTGTTGCTTTTAAAATTTTTACATGAAGGAGAATGTTTGTACCCTGTTGTGGAACCCTTTGCTGGTCTCAGAAAGGAAGAAGGGATAGACCTGGTTAAAATCTGAATGCCTGTAGGGAGTATTTGGCTGAAGGGAACATTTGTAGCTCAGGGTTGAACTGTGGGCTCCTTGTTACTCTCTGAGCTTGTTTGTTTTCCTGCAGACATTTCATTACTCAACTAGGTAATGGAGGAGGAGGGGGGCTATGGGGTCCTTGTTGCTCTCTGAGCTTAGTGGTTTTCTTGCAGATGTTTCATTACCCAACTGATAACATCATCATTTCTAGAAGAGAGTGGGTTTGGAAAGAGGAGGAGTAGTAGGAGGAGGAGAATGGCTGCTATGGGGTCCTGGTTGCTCTCTGAGCTGGGTTGTTTTCTTGCAGGCGTTTCATCACCCAACTAGGGAACATCATCAGTGCATGAAGAAGATCATAACCAACCATGACCAAATTTTTCTGCTTTTTGACAAGTCCACCCGGCATGATGAAATGACTCTTCACATTGTCCATGTTTCCTGTTTCAAATGTTTCACCTAGTTGTGTTATAAAGAATGGGGGGGGCGGGAATTCACCTTACTCATGGACAATTGAATGAGCTGGCGGAATGGGCTTGCTCAAGCCGGAATGGTAACATCCACAAAACAATCAGGAGTTCTTGTTTTAGGTGCCAGCGAAACAGATAATGAAAGAATCAAATGTGGGGACCAAAATAACAGGAAAAAAATGGCTGCCTTAGCCTTGATTAGCTGAGTCTTGTGGAGTTTTATTCCTGAAGGTATTATTTCACCCCAAAGGAAACAGATGGTCCACTATTTTTGTGTGTGCAGCAACGTTTTTATACTTGAATGAAAGAATAAAAGAAGCAGAAGCATTAGAACAGCCAAAAATTTGGCGTATTCAAATGAAAGCTCCCAGACTCCATTTATATTATGCTTTTCGCTTGCGCAGAATCCAGAGTTGCCTGAAATAATAAAGATTGGGTCCTGCAACATTATCTTGGGACGTCTTCATTCATAAAATAATAAAGAATTTCATCACAGACTTATCCAAAGTTATTCTGAAGGTAGAACTGGCCTGGCACACACATCGCTGCGGTGGTTTGAACGGAAAGGCAATAATGCTTAAATGCAGACACTTGTTTTTATAAAAGTTGAATGTGTACAGATCCTTACACATTCCCCCTAAAATCCAACATCTCTTTTTTTGTCAACGTGCCAAGGAATGCTGAGTCATAAAAACACAGTGCATCGAAAGATCCGATCACTGGGATGTTTGCACGTTGGATCTGCAGAGTCCTGAATTAGTCTTCTTTTCAAAAATGGATTTGCAAATGGAACATCTGGAAGGAGGGCTGAGAGAAATGAGATCCGTGTTATTGGTAACCAAGGGAGATGTATCAGAGTAATTAAATTAATTTGAGCCATTCATGCTTGGGGCTTTTTTTAAAGCAATGATCTTGAAATTGATAAAGACAACATATGTTGGAATATCTGAAAGAATTCTGGAGATGGCCCAGCTGAATTTAACCCTAACTTGTTGCAAAATCTTTTTTATGGAAAAATCAGTCCCTCTCGGTTCGTTTTAGTTATGCATTGGAACAAAGCATCTCTGACTTTTTTTTAAAAAAAGCATGGGTAAGAGATTTTACTCAAAGGTAAATCCTGTTGAGTTCCATAAATAGTATTTATTTCTGTGTAAGTCTAAAACTAAAATAAATAAATAAAAACTCGTTTAAAAGAAATTCCATAAAGCAGACATCCAAAGATGCATACAGTATATGGGACTTTTGAAGTTTTAATGCTCAAAACCATCTGTCCAGATTGCTCATGGTTTCAAATTCTGTGAGGTCTTTGGTACTACCTGACCTTGGTTGTTTTCCTGCAGACATTTCTTGACCCAACTAGGTAACATCTTCAGTGCTAGAAGGGAGCAGGGTTTGTAGAGAGGTAACAGTGGGAGGAGGAGGAGGAGGATGGGGTCCTTGGTGCCCTCTGAGCTTGGTGTTTCATGACCTAACGAGGTAACATCTTCAGTGCTAGAAGGGAGTGGGGTTTGCTCTCAACACTGCCCTGTCAGTGTTGGAAGGAGTGTTCTTGGTCATTCCTTGATTAATCTATTGTCTACTATTTGTTGGTCTGAGTTGGTAGCTGATTGAATGATTGTTGATCTAGTGTAATCTTTGGCTAAATCTCTGCTTATCTGGGTGCTGGTTTCTGGCAAGAAGAAGTTTTGGTTTTTTGTGTTTCCTTTATAACTTTTTTGATTGTTTCTTTTGCATGTGTAATTGTGGTTTATCTCTATGTGCTTCCAAATTCTCCCACATTCAATTCTTCCTCCTCTTCTTCCTGCACTGCCTTCAGTTATTATTAGGACATCTATCACCTTCCTCAGTTAAAGAAATCACATCTCTTTATTAAAAATGGACAAAGTGTAAGGAGATGACCAGGCTGAGCCCGAGGGAGGGGTCAAATGTGTCATCAGCCATGAGTCCCTGTGGGCCCACAAGGGTTCTAGGTTCAGCCCACCTTGAATGCCTTTCTAATCTCCTCTGAATTTCCCTTGACCGTTA
Source organism: Vipera ursinii (assembly GCF_947247035.1). Classification (NCBI taxonomy): domain Eukaryota; kingdom Metazoa; phylum Chordata; class Lepidosauria; order Squamata; family Viperidae; genus Vipera; species Vipera ursinii. Next base: position 2,609,822 of record NC_139525.1, on the reverse strand, counting down.
GTAGTTCAGATTCTTGTAAGAGAGCTTAAGCTTGCAATAAATCTTTATACTCATTTGAACTGTTTGATTCTCCTGATTTACTTAACACAAAGTTCCTTCTGTTTAGGCTGAATTGGGTGACTCTACGAATATATTTCACCAGAACCTTGGTGGAGCAGTGGGCTAATGCCTCCTTAAGTAACACCAGCTGCCTGCAATTAGTGCAGGTTCGCATCCCACCAGGCTCAAGGTTGACTCAGCCTTCCATCCTTCCGAGGTAGGTAAAATGAGGACTCAGATTGTTGGGGGCAATTAAGCTGACTTTGTAATAATGCCGCTTGGGGTGTTTGTCTGAAAACCCTAATAAGCAGGCATATACATAGAATGAAGGCTACTGCTAAGCTTGTAAGCCGCCCTGAGTCTTCGGAGAAGGGCGGGATATAAATGGAATTAAAATAAAAAATAAAAAAATATTTATGTTCAAATTTTCTTTAAAAAAAGTAGGTGACTATTGTTGGAGTTAAGTAAAGAGCTAAACAACTCCACCCCCTGAAAACTGGGAATAGCTAGCCCAGAACTCTAAAGTAAGCCCTTGTTTACAAAATGTTTCCTTTGAACACTCAGTTCTATGTGTGATTAATACCAAAGAAAATTTGGGGAGCCTTGTTGAAGAGGAATTATTCTTTATGCAGCAGCAATTACATTAAGGCTGATTGGAAAAAAATATAGAAGAAATAACTCTTAGTATGGCATTATTATCTGCTCCCTGGACAGTCCGTAATTGTCTCCTGTCATACGAGTTTGGGGCTTATTATATGCTTCAGTAACTCAATCTGCTTTATAGAATTTTCCAAAACTTTGCAAAGGCATTTTACTTTCAGAAGATTCACACCCACACATGCTTGGAGTGACATGTTTTCTGAGTCGTTCAAAGCAGCTCAAGGAGATGCCCTTAGCTCAACTCACCATGGAGCTCAACACAAACCTGTCTCATGAAACAAGGGGGCTAAGGAAAACAAACTCACATTCTAACGGAAAACCAAATATTTCAGAGCATGTTCACATCCAGCCACTATCGATAATCCTCATTTTTACCACAGTTTGTTTAGGGACCACTCAAAGTCACAACAGCGCTGGAAAAAAGTGACTTTGGACTGTTCTTCACATTTATGACCTTGCAGTGTTCCTGTGGTCCTGTGATCAAAATTCACTGGTTCGTATTTATGACAGTTGCAGTGTCCTGGGGTCATATAATCCGCTTCTGCGACCAGCCAAGTCAATGGGGATGCCATATTTACTTAATGATGCGTTACTAACTTAACAACTGCAGTGATTCACTTAGGAAATTGTGGCAAGAAGGCTAGTAAAGTTGGGCAAAATCTCACTTCACAAATGTCTCACTTACCAACAGAAATTTGGGGCTCAGCTGTGGTCGTAAATTGAGGACTACCTGTGCTGGATTTTCCTACCGCTCAGTTTTCCTGGAGTTTGGATTTTTCAGGGACGTTCTTTAGCTTTAGCTGCCAAATCCACCCTTACTGCTGATCCGCTTTCCTTGGGTTCAGAATTTGTTTAATGAAGGAGAGGTGTTAAAAAGAGGTGATAAGGTTAAACAATCAGAGCAGTCCTCACTGGAATTCCATATCCTCTTCGTGTTGCCCACCTGTTGAAGTGAGTCTCAGTTCAGCTGCTACGCATCTGTTTCCAGATGTTCTAGTTGCTTCCCTAGAAAGCCATGGCGGCTTTATCCACAAGTAAAACAGAGATTCATCTCAAATCCATCTTGCTCCTCATGGCTTATTACGTTGATGGGCAGGGGTTGGTTAACGGGTGTGGGAACCGTCTTCTGCCGATTATTTGGTGACCACTTCAGTGTTATTATGGCTCATTCACTGCTCCTCATTCTGTTTAATATCCCTCTTCATTGAAGAAACGCTGCTCCTGAGATTCTTCAGCTGTGACATTGCCAAATGTCTGATTCCTGGAAGGACCTCCTTATCGGCTGAATTGCTTTCAGAGAGGAGCCCTTGTAACAAGGAAGTAGGACTGGTGGAATTGAATTAGTCAGTCAGAGAATCAGATTCGGTCTGCTGTCCGGAGACAGAAAATTGTCTAGGCTTTTAAAAGGTTGCTTCCTTTCTTAGTTCCCTTCTTCCTTCCTCATCAAAATCTTTCTTTCTTTCTTTCTTTCTTTCTTTCTTTCTTTCTTTCTTTCTTTCTTTCTTTCTTTCTTTCTTTCTTTCTTTCTTTCTCTCTCTCTCTCTCATTCTCTTTTTCTTTCTTTCTTTTCCATCCATCCATCCAACCTTCCTCCCTCCCTCCCTCCCTCCCTCCCTCCCTCTTTCTTTCTTCCTTCCTTCCTTCCTTCCTTCCTTACTTAATTCCTTTCTGCCTTCCTCTCTCTCTCATTCTCTTTTTCTTTCTTTCTTTTCCATCCATCCATCCATCCAACCTTCCTTTCTTCTTCCTTCCTTCCTTCCTTCCTTCCTTCCTTCCTTCCTTCCTTCCTTCCTTCCTTCCTTCCTTCCTTTCTTTCTTTCTTTCTTTCTTTCTTTCTTTCTTTCTTTCTTTCTTTCTTTCTTTCTTTCTTTCTTTCTTTCCCCCCCCCTCCCAAGACACTAGTTCAGAGCCAGAATTTGTTTGGGGAAATTCAGCAAGGGCCAATTTGGTTTAGTGATTAAATCACCAGGCTATCAAGCAGGAGACTGATGTTACCTAGTTTGGTAACCAGACATCTGCAAAGAAACAAGCCACCTCAGAGACCAGCATAGTCCCCACAGTTCCACCTAGTATGCTTCCGCAACACCAAAACTGCCACACCTACTATGTGAGAGGGGATCAGTGGGGTTGGAGAAGATGCCAAGACCTTCATCTACTCTCTCAGTCCAACCCACCTCACAGGGTTGTTCTTGTGGGGAAATGAGAAGGATGAGGAAGGCAGGTTTGGTATCTTTTCCACCTTGAGTTGTTTATAAAAATAATACAGGCAGAGTAATAAATGTGGTGTCTCAGTGGGTAAGACGCTGGACTTGTCGGCTGGCAAGCTGGCAGCCCAGGTTCGAGACCCAGCACCACACGACGGGGTGAGCTCCCGTTCTCATCCAGCTCCTGCCAACCTAGCAGTTTTAAAGCATGCAAATGCAAGTAGATAAATAAATTAAATACTAGCTTATATAAATATTAATTATTATTATATAAACTGAATGCGTGTTAATTCAGTCCTGCATCTGTTACTTGTCATCCTGGATTTGTTATTCTCCAATCTGTCACAAAGTTTGCATATTACAATGTCCTCCTTTGTCTATTCCTGCCCTCCCGTCCTGATCTTTTACTGCACATTTATATTATTCCTACACACATGTTCATTTCCTACTGACAGAAATTCATTTGCCACCTGACAGTGTGCCATATTACTCTGAGAAGGCGCACAGCATCTTTTCACTTCAGAGTGAGGTTGTGAGCATGAATTTAGATAGATGTTCCGGAACTTTAGGGCAGTAAATTGTGGTTTTAAAGAATGATATTCAGGTAGAGGACAGGATGTTCGGCTAGAAGCCATGGCTTCCTTCGTGATGACCTGATTTATCGAGTATCAGAATTGGCTGGAAGAGCTTTTAGGGAATGCTTTTATGACATCCACATAAATGTGGCAAATTTTGCTTCAGATTAGAAGTTTTCAGTGACAGTTTATAGGCTTTGTTTTGCTAGAGTTAATAGGGAAGGAAGGAAGGAAGGAAGGAAGGAAGGAAGGAAGGAAGGAAGGAAGGAAGGAAGGAAGGAAGGAGGGAGGGAGGGAGGGAAAGGAAAGGAAAGGAAAGGAAAGGAAAGGAAAGGAAAGGAAAGGAAAGGAAAGGAAAGGAAAGGAAAGGAAAGGAAAGGAAAGGAAAGAAGGAAAGGAAAGGAAAGGAAAGGAAAGGAAATTTAAGTAACCCATTTCCCTCCATGTTAGAAGCTGGTATTGAAACCTAAGATAATATTCTTCACTAGGAATGTATTAAAAGTTCTCATTGGTATTAGTTTTCTATTATCTTTGGGGTGTTGATGAAGTTCTGATCATGAATTGGTTTGATTTGCAAAGATAAGCATAAAAATAAAGAGCAAATATGATAGAATGTGGATTTCATTTATTTTCTTGCATCACTACCATGCCCCCTTGTGGAAATTCAGAGATTATTGCTCACCATAGATTTAGTACACAACAAAACAACTATAATAGAGTCCTTCCTTCCTTCCTTCCTTCCTTCCTTCCTTCCTTCCTTCCTTCCTTCCTTCCTTCCTTCCTTCGGCCAACACTGTGGTCATTAAGGAACCCAGCAGTCATAAATGCCAACCCATTGTTTCCTGTTGGTGCAGTTTTTTCAAAAACAGAAACATCCAAAAAGTAATATCTTACACGTATTTGAAGGAAAAGAATTGAAAATGGACATCTCTAACCCTACATTAGGTTAGGTTAGGTTGGGTTGGGTTGGGTTGAATTGGATTACATTAGATTATACTAGATTAGATTATACTAGATTAGATTATACTAGATTAGATTAGATTAGATTAATAGATAGATAGATAGATAGATAGATAGATAGATAGATAGATAGATAGATAGATAGATAGATAGATAGAGACAGGCAGGCAGGCAGGCAGGCAGGCAGGCAGAAGATAGAAGATATAACAGCATCCGTACTGTGTCCTATTGCTACCTCATTCTTCTACTTTTTCTGTTATTATCATTTGGATATGAACCTTGATCTTTGGCTCTAAGCTATATCTCTATCTGCAATGCTGGGAAAATAAAATAGAATGAAAGGGTTGGAAGGAATCATGCAGATCCTCTGGTGCTCAAAGTCCACAATGGACAGATGACCATCCAAACTGTCTTTAGATACCTCTGCCAAAGGAGCATCTATCATTTTTTGAAGCAGTCCGTTCAACTGCTGAATAGTTCTTACCCTTCCGGATTTTTTCCTGATGTCCAACAGAAATTTGCTTCTTTATCATTTAAACCCCCACTATGTCTGGTCCTGTTTTCCTGAATAACGTTGAATAATTCTGCCTTTTCTTCTGTGTGACAACTCTTCAAATACTTGAAGACAGCTAGCAGGTCTTCCCACAGTTTCTTTTCTTCAGGCTAAATGTGCTCAGGGTCTCCTACTGTTTCCTTTAAATCTTTTCTTCCAGTTTCCTGAAGGACGTCTACTGGTAGATGTAAAATAATTAGCAACAGGTCAGCATGTACATTTGATGCTCGGCTGCTTCTCTGAAGCAAAGCAGAAGTGATTTTTGTTTTTCCCTTTCTTCTCACACAGCGTTTGAGTCAGAGAGGCCTTAAGAAGAATTGGTGTGGATTTGTCTCTCTGTGTGTACTGAGAGCTGGATTTGGTTTCATTACCAGTTTTTGGAATTTGGTATTCCTAGACTTGAAGTCTATATGGAAATTTCACCTTAATAGCCATTCGTATCTCTTTACCGTGCTGGAGCTGGCCTATTGTAGAAGACTACAGATAGTCCTCATACTTACAGCAGTTCATCGAGTGGCTGTTCAGAGTCACAACAGCATTGAATAAAGTTACTTGTGACTGTTTTTCACCCTTACGACCGTTGCAGCACCCCCACAGTCAGGCGATCAAAACTGGGAGCTTGGCAACTGACTCATAGTTATGATGGT
>NC_139525.1:2549184-2599184 GCF_947247035.1 Vipera ursinii | reverse complement strand
AGAGAATGTTACTGAGCTAAGCCAAGTGTTATTTTTCCTAAGGAAGGTTGTAAACCTTCAAGTGCACAACTGCACCAGTGAAATAAGATTATGAAGCTGGAGGGTGATTAAGCATAATCTGTATGTTGGGATTTGAAAGTGTCTGAGATTGCCATATAAAAGTAATTCAAGGTCCAGCCAACACTAAGCCAACATGATGCATATGAAAGTGATAATGAACCTCCCAAATATCAATGTTATTATCGAACAGCATTCCTTATTGTCCCTTTGCTGTTTCTCCATGACTCCTTTTCCACCAAGAAATATCCTCCAATAAGAATGCATGATGGAAGCTGAGTTCTTCATTTCAATATGTATATGTATATATATAAAGGTAAAGGTTCCCCCACACATGCGTGCTAATCGTTTCCAACTCTAGGGGCCGGTGCTCATCTCTGTTTCAAAGCCGAAGAGCCAGCGCTTGTCCGAGGACGTCTCCATGGTCATGTGGCTGGCATGACTAGACGCCAAAGGCGCACGGAACGCTGTTACCTTCCCACCGGAGTGGTCCCTCTTTTTCTACTTGCATTTTTACGTGCTTTCGAACTGCTAGGTTGGCAGAAGCTGGGACGAGTAACAGGTGCTCACTCTGTTATGCAGCACTCGGGATTCGACCCGCCAAACTGCCAACCTTCTGATCGACAAGCTCAGCGTCCTAACCCACTGAGCCACCGCATCCCTAGATATATATATATATATATATATATATATATATATATATATATATATATATATATATATATATATATATATATACCCACTTTTTCACTATTCTTTTATTTCTTCCCTTCCCTAGCATTTCAGGTAAGAGAGGAGATAAAAAGGCTTTTTATGGGAACAAGGACAATAAAACATCCTGATGGCTTTCCATGTTTCATCAAACTGGTATCTAAGAGCACTGCAGGAGCTTTTCTAAGTTTGCTTAGCTAGCGCATTGGAGACACAGGGTATAAATTATTCACTCTCTTCATCAAAGTAGCAAAAATAAATCCAGATCGCTTCAAAGATAGGTGCGCCTGTCACTTTGGAGGGGTAGAAGATGGCCTCTTATTGAACTGAAATTGAGAAAAAGAGTTTAGATGATTTGGTCCAGGTAATTAGAGGTGCGTGGCAGAAGCAAATTGATATGTATAGTCAGAATGTATTATTTATGGTGTCCTACCATCCACTCATCCTTTGAGAATGCTAGGAACTAAACAATAAATATTAGAATACCCTTAGAATCCTGCATCCAGTTTAGGTTGCCACAATATAAAAAAGATGTTGAGATTCTGGAAAGAGTGCCGAGAAGAGCAACAAAGATGATTAGTGGGCTGGAGGTTAAAACATACAGGTTGCAGGAATTGGGTTTGTCTGGTCCAGTGAAAAGAAGGATTATGGGTGACATGATAGCAGTGTTCCAGTACTTGAGAAAAGAAAGAACGATAATGGTTGTATTTTCCCCCCTGAGAGCCTGCCAGACAACCACAGCTTCCAATTGATAGATTGACAAAAGTTACACAAGAAAGAGAAGATGTTTTCAACCAAGAAAATGCTGCTGTCATTGAGGCGGTGCCCTACAAGATGACCCATTCAGTTTATTAAGGAACCTCAGAAGATGTTTTCATGACAGTAAGTGAATTTCAGTGTTCTGTAAGGGTGAGTTTAACTCATCCTGGAAAGAAAGCATCTTGTTCTTCTCTCAACATCGCTTGGCGAAAATAAAATCAGAAAACAAGCCTTTCGTCTTTCAGATCTGAAGACAAGGATTTCACCAGTCATGTTTTCCAACCTCCCGATGATCCAGTTTTCTCCAGCTGAGTTTACCACTGCAGAAGTCTTCTCTGTTGATGCTAGTCTACTGTCTTATCAGTATAATAAATAAACCTGGCAGAATAAAATTATCCTACATTTTTTAACTGTCAGTTCAACTTCAATTCACCTAGGGACTTCTGGATATCTGAAGATATGAGTTTTGTCCGAATCAATCTTGATTATATTTCAAAGACCACTAGAGATGATTATAATATTGGCTTGCTGCTAAAATGGGTTGTTAAGAAGATGGAGAATCAAGAAGATCAGTGAGGAAAAATATGCAAACCTCATACCTTGCTCTCAAAGAACCCTTGTCAGACAAGGAAGGGAACAAGGCAAAATAAAATTATCTCTGTTTTAGTCAGGCAGAACATTAATTTGGAAAGCAGACGAGATGAAGCAGCATCAGAACAACTCAAGCATAATATTGGCTACTTGTTGGAATCGGGGGGCAGGCTTATGCTCAGAAAAAAAAGCCCAGTGAAAAACACTCTACACCCCACTTGTGGAATTAACAGTCCACAGCTCCAATCTTACAAGCAGACATGCCTTCTTGAAGGCTGTTAAAACCTGGCTTGTTCTATCCCAGCATTTTCTGCTTTAGAGAGACTGTTCAGCTCTCTGGTGATGTGTAAGGCCTTTTTTTTTTTAGTAACCTTGCATATTTTATTATGTGTATATTTGTTATTTATGTATGTATTATGTATGTATGTAAGTATGTATATATGTAAGAGCCGTGTTGGCACAGTGGTTAGAATGCAGTATTACAGGCTAATTCTGCTGACTGCCGACTGTCTAGAGTTTTATCCTGACTGGCTCAAGTTTGACTCAGCCTTCCATCCTTCAAGATCGGTAAAATGAGGACCCAGATTGTTGGGGAGGCAATAAATGTTGGTCTGTGCTTTCTCGATGCTCTTCATTTTCGGATCTCACTTTTCACACTTTTTGGGGGGGAGGGGGCTAGGCTTTGTGTTTTTGGATGGGTTGTTCTTTATAAATTTGTGTGAAACAAAAAGGAAATGGAAAAAGATGGAGGCTGTTAAATCAGATGATATTTCAATGTCTATGGATGCATCAATGTTTAACAATCATGGGATAATATTTAAAAAGTTGCCCACCTGCCCAATGTTTCAAGTGAAATTCTCCAAAAGGAGACTGCCTTCTTCTTAATGCGGTCCACGAAAAAATAAAGATGAATGAATGGTGTGTTTCTTCCTATCATTCCAGTTTTTGAACTAATTGAAGCCGTGTTTGCTACCTCCCCAATTCTTGATCAACTGTGTCCGAGGCAGTCCAAAATAACTTTAGACTTCTGCCCTAGAAGAAATTCAGTGGGAATCACAACAAAAGAATTAGGTTGGAGGGATTTGATAAGCTAAGCAGGCAAAATATCTGATCTACCCTGAGAAAAAGCTTGAAAGCTCCGGCTTACTTTTAATACAATATCTGACAAAGGTGGGAAAGAATGTGATAAATCAGGAAATAAAACTAAGAAGGTGGCACCATATTTTATACCTGGATAAGCTTTGGATATCACAATGCTGAACTTTAGGTTAGAAAATAATTTAAGATTCACTCCAAGTGTAGGAGAAACAAAGAGCTTAATTAAAAGGCCCAGGTGGAGTGGGAATGTTTTAGTGGTCAAAATGTTAGTAGAGGTAGACACACGACTTTAATGGTAGCCCAACACATCAAAACGGTGGAGGAAAGCTGGACTGTCATTTGAGAATAGGAAGGAAGGAAGGAAGGAAGGAAGGAAGGAAGGAAGGAAGGAAGGAAGGAAGGAAGGAAGGAGAGGGAGGGAGGGAGGGAGGGAGGGGAAGCTGCTATTCTTTTAATCAATTTGTTGTTGTCAGTTGCAAAGTCATGTCCAACCCATTGCGACCGCATGGACAACGTTCCTCCAGGCTTTAATCAATTAATGATTGGTTGAACGCAACTTCTATATTCTATACTCTATGACCTTCTGTGCTTTATTTGGATGGATGGATGGATGGAAGGGATGGCTGCTCTTTTTTTAAACCAAGTAGAGATTGGTTAAACACAGTTTCTATATTCTGTATTCTATGACCTTGTGAATGGACTAGTTGACTTAAAGACCAAAATATGTAGGCATAAACATTCAATGATTCATCATTAGGAACTCACCTAATCTTTTGAATTAGGCTCAAATAAATTCTGAAGCTGCTGTTATGTTGCACTCGTTATTGTTCTTTGCTCTGTTGGCATTAGTTACTATGGAAACTATATGTGTGTGTGAGTGTGTGTGTGTGTGTTTGAAGAACAGTCAAAAGGCAAGACTGAGTTGTTGTTTTTTATGCAAACCATATCAACAATGGGAAGAGGAGGAGTCAAGACAAATGTGACAGAAATGGAATTTGCTAGGAGTCGTGACTGCCATACACATGAAAATAACTCGCGCAATCTCATTATTAAGCTCATTTCTCCAGCCCTTGAGATTCCTTATAAATAACATTGAGATGAATTTAAGAGCAATGCACCATTTTATGGTACACTGTTTACGGTTTCCCAAGGGGAACAAGTTCAATTTGATAAAGCAAAATGAGGATTTTCCTTCTTTTATTTTCAGCGCTTCAGTATTGTCTCTCCTGCCTTGATGGAGGTTGGTGGTCTCCGAATAGCCTCTGAAATCAGGAGCTAATTGTATCCTTAGTAGATTTGTTTGTAAATTGTGAGTGAACCTGCCTAAATAATTCAGCCCTCGGTTTCCCTTAAGAAGACCACCAATTTAATACGTGCAATTCACATTTTGAAGAATCAAGTAATGGGAAAGCGCTTGGTTGAGCAAAGCTGAAGAAGGAATTGCCTAGTTAAGCACGAGACGAACAAATGATATTGCTTAGAAGAATAGAGCCTTGGCAGGAATAAAAGGGCAAATTAATAAATGCTGAGCAGTAATACCCAAGGCAGATTGATAGGTGGAATTGCACTCTACTGTATTATCTCATTCCAGGTGTCCATCAATCGTAGCTTTCTCAGCTCCATCCTTCTTCTGCAGACTCATCTCCCTCTTCTTGCCCGGTGGATTCAGCTAATCCAAAATATTGAGCTTGTCCACATGGCCCAGGGTTACGTTATTTGAAGGTCTGTCTTGTCCAAGTTACATCTACCTGGCCCACCAGTGTGGGGAGGTAGGATGTATTATGGGTCCCCTTGCTTAAGGAGGTCCATCTGGTGGGACCAAGAAGAGGGGCCTTCTCTGTGGTGGCTCTCTTCCCATGGAACATCATCCCTGCAGAGATACGGTAGGCCCCCACCTTGACACTCTTCCGAAAGGCTCTTATGACAGGATTTTGCTAGTGGGCCTGAGGACCCCAGGGTGATAGGCAACCCATAAGTGGTTGGTTTGATTGTTTGATTATTATTTCCGCAAAGCACCAAAGCCACCCTGAGTGAGTTGGGCAGCCCTATAAATTTTCCAAATAAATAAATAAATAAACCCAAGCTCAGAAGAGATGGCGATAAACTCACCAATTAGACATTGAAGGGAAAAAAGTATGTTGTTATCAGGGAGTTTTTTTCTTTAAAGTAAAAGCTATTGTGAAGAATCTTGTATCTCCAAGGATTAAATTTTTAATCATCCAGCCCAGCCAACATCCACTCCCCACAAAGTGTGTTTTGCTTAGCGTAGATGAAAACAAGATGGGCTGAGGTTTAAGATGGTTATTGATTTTTTTCCTGCTTATTATAGACTGTTGCATTTACAATATAAAAGTGCAGACAGATCCTTTTCAACAAGTTAAATGAAACCAGGGGGATAAATTTATCCAGTATGAATGCCGAGACAGAAGGTGTACAACACCAGATTTTGGGATTAAAAAAAAACAGTTATAATTTGAACCAGTAAGTTCCCATTCGCCAATAGTTTTGTTCTCCATCTAAAGAGCAACCTTCTTTTGTCATGATAAAAATTCCTGAGCCATTGGAATGTAAATTTTGACAAACATTGTTATATTGAGAGCCACTGTGGTATCATGATGAAAGCACCTGGCCAAAAACCAGGCAATGGTGAATTCTAGTCCCACTTTTGTCATGAAAGCCAATTGGATGACCTTGGGGAAAAATAATAATTGGGTGAGATTTGTGTCTTCTGATGGCAAGCTGTTCCACTGGTTAATTGTCCTCATTGTTAGGAAGTTTTTCCTTAATTCCTGGTTGCTTCCCTCCTTGATTAGTTTCCATCCATTCTTTGTTGCCTTGCCTTCTGCTGCTTTGGAGAATAGGTTGACCCCCTCTTCTTTGTGGCAGCCCCTCAAATATTGGAAAATGGCTATCATGTCACCCCTAGTCCTTCTTTTCTTTAGACTGGCCAAACCCAATTCCTGCAACTGTTCTTCGTATGTTTTAAGTCTCCACACCTTTAATCATCTTAGTTGGTCTTCTTTGCACTTTTCCCAAAGTCTCAGCATCTTTTTTGTAATGTAGTGACCAAACTGGATGCAGTATTCCAGGGGTGGCCTTACTAAGGCTTTATAAAGTGGTACTAATACTTCAGGTGATTTTGATTCTATGCCTCTGTTTATACGTGTTATTCATTTCCTACTGAGACCTTAGGGATGTGGTGGCTCAGTGGGTTAGGATGCTGAGCTTGTCGATCAGAAGGTCGGCACTTTGGCAGGTCGAATCCCGAGTGCCGTGTAGCAGAGTGAGTGCCTGGTACTCGTCCCAGCTTCTGCCAACCTAGCAGTTCGAAAGCACGTAAAAATTCAAGTAGAAAAATAGGGACCACTCCGGTGGGAAGGTAACAGCGCTCCGTGTGCCTTTGGCGTCTAGTCATGCCGGCCACATGACCACGGAGACGTCCTTGGATGAGCGCTGGCTCTTTGGCTTTGAAACAGAGATGAGCACTGGCCCCTAGAGTCGGAAACGACTAGCACACGCGTGCGGGGGAACCTTTACCTTTACCTTTACCTTTACTGAGACCTTGACCTAATGGCAGCTTTCTCTGTGTTCTGCTAATGTCTCCCCTCTCCATATATGTTTTTACTATTCTTACTTTTATCCTTTCTTTCAATAACTGTTTTAGAACTTGGACAATATTATCAGAGTTATTAGTCTGCATATTATAGCAGCATCTGCTCGTTCTGTTTAATTACTCTGATGACATTCTTTATTTGTTTGGATTCAACACTAATAGCAGGTTTCTGCCTTCTTTGCTACTGTACATTATATGTTGCTTTAATTTTCCTTTCTGTCGCATTTTATTTACTTCTATATTTTGCTGGGAAATAATTCTGAACAATCTGTCTTGCGGTGATGTGTTAACACAGTAACTGTCTGAGGATGATCTTAAAATCCCGCAGAGCTGAAGCAACACTGTCGTTCGCTACACATTTTGGGGTAAATAGTGTAAAGAAAGAAGACCTGTGTGGGTTACACAGGGAATTTGAATATCTAGTCTCCTAAAAATGAAAAAAATGAATAGGAGCCTCTCCCAAGGACTTGATCTACTGGTAAACTTTGCTAATTGACACCTGACACCTGGCCCATTGGCTTTTTTTAAAGCTATAAATATGATTCTATTCTGCTTGGCATTTGAGCGCTTTCTGTTTTGATTTCATTTCAATACTAAGAGGGCTTTTTTTTAGTTAATAGGATAGTTTTATTGGGATTGGGGATGAAAGATGAACAAACTGCACGAAGAAAATTGGGGGGAAAGCTAGCATTAAGCAAGAGTTTTGAATTTATTTTGGGAAGTGTATTTCTATCCCATGGAAGCTATTTTTAATCTGCAAATTTTAAAAACTGGGAATATTTGATGAAAGGCCTAATATATCTATAATTACCAGAAGTCATGAATTCTAAGCCATCCAATGCAGCCTCCACCACCATTGTCAAATAGCTCCATCCTATAAGCCAAGATCTTCTCATATTTTAATTTTCTTTGAGTCGCCATGGTAACAGTTCAGTAAAAGAAGGTTTGAAGAGTTACATACAATGTAATATATCCTCAATCCACAGAAAAGTTGCTTGGAAAAAAAAATCTGTCAGATCTGCTCATGTGTGGAACACCATGGGACTTAAACAAAGGAATGCATTAAATGGATGTTTATTCCAGCCCATCACGATTGAAATCGTTTGCCCTTGAAAGAACTTGGATGAAACCCCAGGGAACAATCCTACAAAAATCAACAGATTAAGTAGAAATAGCACTGATTATAACAGTCAGCAAGCTCATAAGAAAAGCCACTGATATCCCATAATAATTGCCCATTTACTTTAGTTGGTTTGAACTTTGTCCATGCCAGGCTGATAACAGCTCATTTTTGCAGGCAGTTAAGGGCACAGGTTACCTGTCCTTGGAGTAAATAAGGCTGAATTTATATGGATTTTACCTCATCATTTCATTCCTCCATGGCTCATAGACAGCTTGTGATTGTGGTGTCATTTACCTGCAAGGTTGTCTAACTGTACATCTCCTGCTTAGGACAAAGCTATACTTGGTCACTCAGTTGCCTCTCTGAATGATCCAAGTTCACAGTTTTTAAACCTCGATTCATTTATACTTGCTTTCAGGTAGATAGCAAGAACTAAGGTCTAAAATATGGTCCTTTAATTTCTAAAGATGCTAATCTATCTCAGAATTCCACCTAAAGAAGGACTCTTTGGCTTTTGGTCATTTTTAGATATTTGTTAAGAGGTTGTTGTTGTTTTTTAGCAAATATCAATGAGTTTATCATTTGCTCTTCCTCAAAATTCTTCAGCTGATGATCATCAGAGCTTCATAAACATTCACCTTGGTGTAAGAGACTAGAAGGAAGCCTAAGACCATCCCATCAACTAAAATCCATTTGTATCTTAAAGAGATAAATTCTCCCCTTGTGATTGTGAGCATCATCATCATCAGAAAAAAAAATCATTTCTGTTACAGATTATTCACTTAAGGAGGCATTCCTTAATTAATTAACAACTTGTGGCTACCCTAACACTGCAGGTTTTTAAGAAGAGATTGGACAAGAATTTGTCTGAAACAGTATAGGGTTTCCTGCTTGAGCAGAGGGTTGGACTAGAAGACCTCCAAGGTCCCATCCAACTTTATTATTCTTTTATACTTTCCTCAAGTTGAATTCAAAGGGATCGCTTTGCCAAATTCAACTCCAAACATTTTTATTTATGCAAAATGCCAGTGTGAAAACCACCATCTTTGTATTTTGGGATTGAATGCCAAGGATGAAAGACATTCTAAAGGAACATGATAGCCATATAGCTGAACAGGCCATATAGCTGGCTGATGTGTTGGATAATTAACCAGTGGCCTGCACTCCATTTAACAATGGAACTGTTGCTTGTAAACCATCCTTTACATTCCAGGATTTACTCTTTGCTGTATGTTTCAATTTGGAAGGACAATACATTCTGCAGAAGAAGAGGGATTCCCTCCTTTTCCCCACCCGCCATGACCCAAAGAATTAATGACTCTCTGAGATTAATTGCCTGGATCCCACTTTCCTTTAGTTAATAAGGGCAATGTCTTTGAGATCTTAGAAGAGAAAGGGCAGTGCATAACACATCTGTTAAACAGTCAAAGTCATCCTGAGCATTGATGCCTTGATAGCTATACATAGATACCAAAGGATGAAGTCCTTTTCTTCAAAGTATGGCATACAGTTCATTGAATTTTTGTCCTAGGCTTCATAACAATGGATTCACATTCAACCATAGAATAGAATGAGGATTTCCATAAGGAAAAAGCTTAGTAATCTTTTGGAAAGATCTTTGTAAAAATATCTTTATCAGAATAATATAAGAGAATAACAGAGTTGGAAGGGACCTTGGAGGTCTTCTAGTCCAACCCCCTCCTTGAGCAGGAAGCCCTATACCATTTCAGACAAATGGTTGTCCAATATTTTCTTGAAAGCCTCCAGTGTTGAAGCACCCACAAGTTCTGGAGGCAAGTCATTCCACTGGTTAATTGTTCTCAGTGTCAGGAAATTTCTCCTTTGTTCTAGGTTGCTTCTCTCCTTGATTAGTTTCCATCCATACTAGCTTATACTAGAATAAGGTCTCCTGTTCAAGAAGACCTGTAAGGCCCCTTCCAACTCTGTTATTCTGTTATACTATTCTGATATAGATATTTTTACAAAGCTCTTTTCAAAACCCTATGAGTCTATGATCTACAGTACATTCAGAGAGAAGACAAGCCAAGAAGAAATATAGCAAGGATTGAAGCATTCAGACCAACCTTCAGGATATCTGCATAGAGAGGAGAACTAAGTTATTCTCCAGATGACAACTAACTGGGACAAAGAGTCATGGAAACTTATCAAAGATAGATCCAAGGTAGAACTAAGGAGAAATCCCTTACAGTGAGAACAATGCCAGTGGATTGTCATAAATTGATGACTATCTGCAGTTCTGCAGGTAAAAACTAATGTAGCAACATGTATTTAGTATATATAGTGTACTATATATGTACAGTGTAATGCTAAAGGACAGGCTTTACTATATGCAAAACTGTTTGCTCTGAAATCTTATGCATGCTTATGAATAAGCTTGCTGAGCATTTTCATTTTGTTGATGTCAGTTAGCATGGTGCCAAATATTATTCAGGCTTTATTTTTAGGTCAAAATGGGAATTATTTCAGCAGGGAAGATTTTTCTCTTTTCCCAAAACTTCATTGTATGAAAAGATACACTTTTTCACCCACCTGGCTGTCATGTCTTATTAAGTATCATTACTTCTTCAGGCTCCAGATCCTTTCCCCATGGCTTTGATTGTGTTTTCTTTCTTCATAGCTTAGTCATCCCTTGTCAGTCAGGGATCCCAGTACTGAATACGATGCCAGCCAATCTTATCTCCCCTCCTTACCTTGTTGTGACCCTGTAATGCCTTAATTCAGGGTAGAGTCAGATATTTGGATGGAGCTGAGCGTTTACTGGCTGGATGCCCTTCCTGATGCCTATGTTGAGTTCTGTTGTGATTCAGGGTCAGCCTGTGGGTTCGGCAGTTGGGTCGGACAACTCAGAGGAGGAGGAGGGGGGTGTTGGGGACCTTGCTGAGGGGGTTGAGGATCTTGCTGATGAGGGCCCTTGGCCAGGCCCCTCCCACTTGGTCACCACGGAGACCCAGCTGTGTGAGCCTGACAGCGTGGATGGGGATGACCCACAGCTGGCCCTGTTCGGGGACACCCGACGCAGGAGGTAGTCTGTTGGGAGTGGACGGGGGAGGGCGGGGGGGCTTCTCAGAGGGAGGCGGGGGGGCGCACCCTGAACTCTGTGTGGGGGGAATGTATGGGGAGGGCTGGTTTGCTGAGGACAACCACTTGGATAGTTCGTGTTTCTTAAAGCTCCTGTTTCTTGGTTCGTGTCTTGTTTGTTTTTGTAGCTATAAATTTGGCAGGCGTAATTCCAGCCTCTTGCCGTTTGTAAAGGGGTTGTCCCTGCCTTTTCTGCAGGGCCGGTAACAGGCTGGTACAGAACAAGTTCACAGCAGATATTATTTTTGTGCTCTAGGAGACAAACATCTTCCGCTACGTATGATTGAACTGTTGTGACTCAGGGTCAGCCTGTGGGTCCGACAGCCGGCTCCGATGTATCGGAGGACTCAGATGTGGGGGAGGAGGGAAACGAACCGGCTGATGATGATTTGGAGGCTTTGCAGAGTCCTCAGCCGGGAACCTCTGCTCAGCTGTGTGAGCCCGAGAGTGCGGAGGATGATGACCCACAGCTGGCCCTGTTCAAGGACGCCCGACGCAGGAGGCAGTCGAGCAGGGACAAACAAAGAAAGGCTATGGGACTCCTCGGGAGGAGGCACAGGGAGACCACGCCCTGAGCTCTCTATAAAAGGAGTGTTTGGGGAGGGGCTGGTTGCTGAAAGCAACTCTTTTGCTTGAGAAGATAAGCTCTTGTGTGTTTACTATTAAATCTTGGCAGAAGCCTTTTAGCCTTGGACGCTTTCCAGTCTCTTCTTTTGATTAAGGGTGCGAGAAGAGGGCTGGTTCAGAACATGAACTCTCAACCTTCTGAGTGGGAGGTGAGTGCCCTTAGTTCTAGGTTGGTTCTCTCCTTGATTAGTTTTCATCCTTTGTTTCTTGCCCTGCCTTCTGGTGCTTTGGAAAACAGGTTGACTCCAGTGGTGGGATTCAAATATGTGAATATATGGTTTTCTGTGGGGATGCCACTTCCAGAAGTCCATTCTGGGCCTGGGCAACAAAAAATTAGCTACCGGTTCTGCCGAAGTGGTGCAAACCGGCTGAATCCCACCACTGGTTGACCCGCTCTTCTTTGTGGCAGCCCCTCAAATATTGGAACACTGCTATCATGTCACCCTTACTCCTTCTTTTCATTAAACTAGACATACCCAATTCCAGCAACCGTTCTCCATATGTTTTAACCTCCAGTCCTCTAATCATCTTTGTTGCTCTTCTCTGCACTCTTTCCAGAGTCTCAACATCTTTTTTGTAATATGGTGACCAAAACTAGGTGCCATATTCTAAGTGTGCTCCTTACTAAGGCTTTATAAATTGGTATTAGCATTTGATGTGCCCTGTTTTATCTCAAGGCATTATTCTCCTGCTACAATCTGAGCTTTCAACTGTTCCAGAGTCTGGGCACAAATGGATTGCCCAGTTTTCCGCTGAATGCACCTTTGCAATTTGGATTTGTTCTATTTCGGTTCCACTCTGTGAAAAGCTCTCCATCTCCTGATCGGTATTTTAAGGAAGAATGAAACCCTTTCATTATTTGGTGTCTGACTTGAGGCTGAGAAGGGAGAGAGTCACCCTGAATAGAGTGCCTTCTGAGCTGATGTCTGCTTAACGACACTCCTTTCACTTGATTATCTCTCCTCATCAGAAAAGATGATGGTTCCTTTTTCCCTCTGGGGAGAATGTTCTATCTTAATCTTCCACTTGTGGGTTTGTTGTCTTCCCATTACATGTAGCTTATCATTCAAAAGCACTAATATCTCCAGAGGAATTCTCCAGCTCGGCTTCCAATTTTAGCATGCAAATTGCATTTTTGCCCCTGAAACCTGGTGTGTGTGTGTGTGTGTGTGTGCATGTGTGTGTGTTTGTAAAATGGAAATATTTAATCTGATTTGTGTCAAGGACAGAGTCCTAGGATACCGGCCCCCCCACAAGTACAGAATGTGAACATTGCCATGAATTTATTTTCTTTCTTTTATTTATTTTTATATTTTTTTCATTTCTTTTAGCCCTGCCCTTATTCTCATATCTGCGTATCTTATTAAAATACTGCAAAGAATTAATCTTCATGTTATTATTATTGATGGGACTGCATCATCAACTCTTATTTATTTATTTATTTATTTATTTATTTATTTATTTATTTGTTTGTTTGTTTGTCTGTCTGTCTGTCTGTCTGTCTGTCTGTCTATCTATCTATCTATCTATCTATCTATCTTTCTATCTATCTATTTATCTATCTATCTATCTATCTATCTATCTATCTATCTATCTATCTATCTATCTATCTATTTATCATGTTTCTAGACCACCCATCTTCCTCAAGTGAAGTATATATTTGTTTTTATTCTGCTCTGTGATTTAAAAAACCAGACCAGACCAAAAATCCTGCATAGTTTTAAATGTGGTACAATTTCAGTGTCTATACCTTTTTAGGGTTGGGGGTGGGGACGTTTTACTAATGATCCTGTTGTATCTCCAAATGGTGGAGAAATAGAAGAAGAAAGAGGATATTGGCACCGGGCAGGATTCTATTTCCTACGAATCCACATTAAATTGGTATAAAGCATAAGCTAGGCATAAGCTCGCAGTGATGAGTGTTATGCCCAAGGAATAATTACAGCAGGAATATTGAAGACAGAACAGCATTCTAAAGAAGCAGTAGCATTTATACTAATAGCAAAATACTTACAGTTGGTATTTTTGATATCTGCGTAAGGTTAATTACAAATCTTGTTTAATCACGAAAAGATTTGTGGGTTAAGCTGAAGAATTTAATGATCACTGAATTTTAGTTGATCTCCCAAATGTGTAACAACCATTGAGACTCCTAGTTCTTGTTTTGTTTCATTTCCCTAAGAATATTGTAAAATGCAGGCACAAGTTAAGTTTGAACAGCTGAATTGAATGCTAATAGCAAAAACAACAAAACAAAGCAGAGCTCTTGTTCAGCTCCTGTTGAATGCTTTCAGATGTTCCGAAACAACGTTAGGTAGTCTGTCCACATTCTGCAGTTTGGTAGTATTTAGCTACAAACTGTATCTGAAATGTGTCTAAAAGGAAGCTTGTAGAACCCGTTTCACTTTTGACCTTGGACACAATCTCTCATGGCCTTTTAATAAAAAGCAAACAGACTTGGATGACTACCTAATTTCTGTAGGAGAAGAACAGACAGAGGCAGAGTTAAACAAGCCATCAGCCTAGAGTTGTTACGGTGTCACAAATGGTCCCAGTCCAGCTCCTCTTGAATTCCGTTAGAATTATCAGGAGCCAATTTAGTGTTGAACTTTAGTTGACCAGCTTCTTCTGAATAGGCTTGAGCAAGACATCTTTTGTGCTGCAGCTTAACATATGGTCCTGATTCTTTGTGCCTGACACTTTCTGACATGGTACCCATGCTTTGAATCCAAGGGTTACGTGTGGCTGATGTACTCCCATTGTTAAGAAAAATAAAAATGGAAGACAATGTGGTCAGGAGAGATCTTAACAGGCAAGGCAGCCTTTGATGGTTTGCTAAAAGATGGAAGTTCCAATTGGTGTTGTGCAATAATCTTTGTAATGTAGAGATTCGGAATGTTCCTTCCTTTCAGCAGCTACTTGCAAGCTTGCAAAGATGCCAGTAGAATGGCCGGGCTGCCCTTAGTGACATATGCTGTTTGCCCAGTGAGTATTTCTTTGTGTGCCAATCCATCAGCTGTCAATGCTTGTGGTTTGCCATTCTGACATGCTTTCAATTGTTTCTTATCCTTCCAACCTAAAGCCTGCCAGTGATTTTTCACAGAACCTGCAGAAGTATACATCAAAGGACAAATTAATCCAAGCCACTGAGAACACCTTAACACATTACGTGACATGACCAAGAAAAAGGAAGGAAGGAAGGAAGGAAGGAAGGAAGGAAGGAAGGAAGGAAGGAAGGAAGGAAGGAAGGAAGGAAGGAACCTTGCCATCACCTGGGCAACTTCAAATGCCTCTGCAAAAAGGTGTGGCTTTCATAAATATGGAGGACAAGGAAGTTCTTTCTTTGCATAGTTGAAGGTTTATATTGTTATGGGATGGTGGCAGTGAAGAGACCTCCATCACATAAAAACTAGTGTTTGTCATCAAAAGAGCATAGGATGTGCCTCATAATTGGTTTAATTGGCTCTTAAAAGCTGGTTCTGTTTCTCCAGAAGGGAGTATCTAGAAGCAATGATGTAGTTGCTCCTGACCATAATAATGGCAAAGCATAGGTAGGGAGGGGGGGAGGGGAGGGGAGGGGAGGGGAGAGGAGAGGAGAGGAGAGGAGAGAAGAGAAGAGAAGAGAAGAGAAGAGAAGAGAAGAGAAGAGAAGAGAAGAGAAGAGAAGAGAAGAGAAGAGAAGAGACGAGCACACTCTTTTTGTTTTGGATGGATTTAACTAACAGTTGGTGCTATTTCTCATGTTCCAGCACTTGAAAAGCCAGGCTGCCTTAGTTACCACATGACAGGCTGTGCTGAGCTCTTAGAAGCATTAAAAAAAACAAGAACTATTTTTCAATGCACCTTAAACTTCTGAGCATCTTTGGATGGGAAGAAGTAATTTGGTTGAGAATAGGGGGGGGGGAGATGTTGGACAGCACTGTCAAAGTTGGAAAGATGTCTACAAGTAAGCTAGAATGGTGCTGGTCTCATAATTCTTCAGGTTTCTGTTTTCTACGGACCATTTATGCCCTGGGTCCTATGTTGAGAAAAGTTCTGAATATTCCTGACACTAAGAGATGAGGTAGTTTTAAAAGTGGAACTCATGATGGATATTTCCTACCAAGTGAACAACTGAATGGAGCCTCTCCTGAATTGCTCAAGCATTGGTAAAGAGATATTATGGGGTGGAATGAGTCCCTGCGGAGTTTACTCTGCTACTCATTGCTGACTCCAGGGAGAACTCCTATCAAGGCCATTGAGCCAGTACTGTCCAAAGATGTTTCTGTGGTCCTGTGGCCAGCATGTCTATATGCCAAGGTGCACGAAGCACTGTTAATGTCCCACCAAAGTGGTACCTATTTATCTACTCACATTTTGCATGCTTTTCAACTGCTAGGTTGGCAGGAGCTGAGGTGATGCTCCGGTCTCGGACCTGGGTTGCTGGCTTTGCACTGTCCCTACAAAACATTCAAATATTCTGCAGACAGTACTCTGAATTCAGTGCTTTGGGTTTGAATCCAACTGTGTTGTCTTCAACAAATCTGGAGTAGTGTGAATCTGGCTGGTATATGCAGAGAGGAAGAATGTGCAATTTGAGAGATCCTGTGGTCCCAAAATATGCAAGATCTGGAGTAAAGTCAAATAGAGTGGTGAATCATAGCAGTTATTACTATTTTAAAAAAGTAAAAGTAACACTCGTATTTAATACAGAAGAAGCCTTTGGCACTGATCACATCATCATTAACAGATTAATTAGCCTGAGGAATCACATGGGAAGGATAGATTGATGAAATCCTTTGCATGTGGAAAACATCTTCCTGTTGCAATGTATTCTCTTAATCTGGGATTATTATTATTATTATTATTATTATTATTATTATTATTATTATTATTATTATTATTATTATTATTATTATTATTATTATTATTATTATTATTATTATTATTATGGCATTGATGGAGCCTGATGACAGAATGTGATATTATTAGTTAACAAATTATAAATGGAGCAAATTATTGGAAAGGCAAATGACATTCTTCAAGGGACCTCCAGGAGTGAATTTGAAGTCAAGTAATTAAAAATAATGAAGGCTGAAATGTGCATTGAATGTGCTTAGGTTTCGATGTGTTGTGTACCAGCAAGGTGGGACCTGAAGCTCATAAATAATATGTACCATTAAAAAACAACGATGGCTAACATCTCTAAACATTGATCATTGTTTCAAATTGTGGTCTTGCTGCAGCAATAAAACCCAAATAGATCTGGAATACTTGCCCAAGGAGTAATTTGAAGGCTAATTATTTCATTGGCAAGTAGTTAGCATCACAAATTAATCCAAATTGAGAGAAGAAAAAAATTGAGAAAGACTTCTGGGAAAAAAAAAGATTTAAGTTAAGAGATCAAAGTTCTCATAATCTGGCACTAATTGCATAAATTTCCTTGCAGGATTGGAAGTGCAGACTTTCCCCCCCCTCCCCCCACTATCTACATCATTGTTAACGTTCTTTTAAATTATGTGTATAAAACCTACTGCTTGCTTACACTGTAATAAGCTACTTAGATGTTGCATTCAGTTGTTCAGGAATATAGGACCTGTTACCTGTTGGATTGGATTGAGAACCAGTTCAGTCCAGTGGTTCAACCACTAGGCTAAAAATCAGAAGACAGTGAGTTTTAGCGCTATTTTAGGAATGAAATCTGGCTAGCTGACTTTGGGACAGTCACCAAGAGACAGTGAGTGTCACGGTTCCTAAAGCTGATGCACTCCATCCAGTTCGTTTGGTGATGAAACAATGCACAGGGCATTGCACAGAACATGACTCAGAGCAAAAGGCTCAGTAGGATCCATCTGAGAAAAAAAGCAGAATGAGGTGCTCTTGGGAGGAGATTTTTCGTCTTTGAAAGCCACCCTTGATCTGTGAAAAGGGTCAAAAAGACCAATTTCACCCCATTCAATAAGCCACACACCTTAGTCTGGGGAGCTTTATTGGCAAAGCAGGCTTTCAACAATGCCTTCTCCATTGAAAAGAGAGGAGAAGAAATCAAAGTGAAAGTCTTGTTGACAGAGAAAAACTCCAGGAAGGATTTTGTCGGGTTCTCGAGACACAATAGCAGGTCATGGAGCTTCATAGGAGAGTGAGTTCTTTGCTCCATTTAACCTCATGATAACATCAACCTGTCAACATCCAACTCAAGAATCCAAATAAATCTCCAGGTTCATTCCGTTTCTGAAAATCTTACTGTCTATTGAATACACTGCCCGATAATGTCGAAGCAAAACTAACTCTGAGGTTCCGAAGCCCCAGTTCATAGAATTAAACAATAATTTTCCCAGCCAAACCTTCAACCTCTTATGTAGTCCATGTGGAATCACAGAATTTTTGTTTTTCCATCAAACTCACTCAAAACTAAAACCTCTCCCCTTATTCTAATGGCAAGTTGAAACACAGAGGCATGTAGCTGCCAAAGTTTCATCCTTGACACAACCTTTCTACCAGCAAGACTTTGACACGGTGCCACCTCAACCCTTGGTTGAAATTTCTGCACTCGGTCCCAACTTTTTTCCAAGGCCAGATTGAGATGCTTGTTAGAGAAGATAAAACTTTTCATAGCTTGGACTCAAGTTAGTTGTATGGTCATCTCATCCGTCAAAATTTCAACAGATCACATTTTGGAGGTCCCACCACAGATCCACCACAGATCAACCATTTTTTTTCCCATGGTAGAAATGTTGGACCAATGTTTTTCTAATTTGGGTCTGGTTAGCTCTTCATTAAGGAGACTTAGAATATTCAGATTTATCTGAGACTTGTAGAAGTGTTTTTTTCCTTCTTCAGAGTTTCTTAGATAAGTTCACATATTGCTTAGTGAATCCCACTGTTGCAAGAAATTCTCCTTAGAACTGAATTTTTGTCTATCATTTTTTTTCTGTGTCTACATTGCACACTTTCTTCCTAACATTCTCTCTATACTTGCAGGTGTTTGTTAATTGGAAAGGTTTCTTATAATATGAATTTTATTCACCTAATAGCTGGTTGGCAATGCTAAATTTGATGAGTTGCTTTAAAATGCCAGCCGAATCAAATTCTCCCCCATTCATAATGGAAAGAAATTAGATTTTCTTTTCCATGCTGTCTTGCTAGCGTTTCACCTCTTCCCCTGTGTAATCTTCAGGGCAGTGGCTTTTAAATGTCTGATCATTAAAATTCAAGTCGTGGATCAGTCTTACACCTGAAAGGTTTATTTTTAAAAAGCGAAGGAAAAGAACAATTAAGGTGAAATTGATAGTCCTTCATCACACTTCAAATTAAGAGAGGGTGAAAGTTTCATGGATCTCTGATCTCTACCTCAAACATCCAGAAACTTTTTTTTTCTTCAAAAAAATATTGTTGACATTTTCAAATATTACCAGCAAAGCACCTTTGTTTATCATGAGAACGTGGACAATCTGGGACAAAAGGTAAGAGTTCAAACTCTGAAAGCATTTTTGTTTTTAATTACTTGAAAAGAAAATGGGAGATGAGGCCCAGATCTTTTTGCTAGCTTCTAAACTGTGTTGGGTTTTTTTTTTTAGCCTCTGAGAAAGGTTTCTAGCTGGACAGAAATCAGCGACACAAGTCCATCCTTACTCAGCTCACTATCATTGCTAAGGTGTCTTTGGGAAGAATTCCCATTGGTGTCTCTCTGGGAAGAATCCATTTGCTTATTTGTATTCTGTCTTTATTATTTCTACAAATAACTCAAGAATGTATCCAATACACTGTCCTATTTTCCTCACGAGAACTACCTATGAGGTTGGTAGGGACAAGAACTCACTGTCTCCTGGTGATTGGCCCAAAGTCACCCAATGGGCTTTCATGCCTGAGGCGGGACAAGAACTCATCCTGGTGATTGGCCCAAAGTCACCCATCCAGCTTTCATGCTTAAGGCTGGCCTAGAACTCACAGTGTCCTGCTGTTTAGCCTGGTCCTTTAACCATTTTGTTAAAAGGATGACTATTTGAACCAAGGACATCATTGACATATGACTAAAACTTTCTCATCACATTTCACTGCTGATAACATTTATGAGAGCTACAGCATATTATTTTTAATGTCAAAAACAGAAAACATTTCATCACTGGGAACATTAGTATCTTCTTTGCTCTTCTCTCATTTTTTCCCCCTTCTGTTCTTCAAAGACATAGCTTAGAAAATAGCCCTTTTGGCCATATGTGAATATATTTTCCTTCTTTACCGGTTCAAGAATTTATCCTTTGCTTTAAAAAAAAAAACCTCAAAATAAATGAGATTTGTTTAAATCTTGGACTATAAATGTGAAGATTTATCTTTCTAAGGAACATTGTGGATTTTGAGAAAGGGGTAATCGTTCTATGATCGCCTTCTTTTGCTTTCTGAGATGATGTTAGCATCAAAAGCTAAAAAAGATCTACCAAAGAAATCAGAGTTATAATGACAGTTGGCTATCATCCATTAAACTCTTCCAAATAATTGTATCAAGTTATATATCTGGTTTAAAAAGGTTGCACAATGCACTATGTTCTTTTATCAAAACACCACTCTAAGAACGTAAGGAATGACTATGTTTTTGTGGAGGGATTTGACCAACTCCATATGTTGGCAGACTGCCCCATCGCATTTGGTCTTGCCTTATTGACTAAGGTCTGATAATAGAATAATAATGTTGGAAGGGATCTTGGAGGTCTTCTAGTCCAACCCCCATATAAGCAGGAAACCCTATACCATCCTGGACAAATGGATGTCCAGTCTCTTTTTAAAAGCCTCCAATGATGGAGCACCCTTAACTTCTGAAGGCAAGCTGTTCCACTGGTTGATTGTTCTCCTTAGTTCTAGACTGAGTCTCTGCTTGATTACTTGGTTGGTTTTCTTCTTGATTAGGTCAGTGGTAGGAATCCAAGAAAAACTGGAGGGCCACAAATGTCTCCCTGTTAGGGATGTCCATCTTAAGTAGGTGATAAAAACATGAAACTACATGTTCCAGCCAAGAATTTTTCAAAGCCAGGAAAATGCATCATGGTGTCCACAAACTATGAAAAACCAAGTTATTTTTCTTGAGGTTTTCTAGATTCTCCAATTCATTTCCTTCACAATGAGTTTTTATAAGTTTTTTTTTAAAAAAATCTACTTGGAAAATGGATCTTCTGCAAAATAGCAGAAAATTACTTTTAAAAGTGTTCATCTACTGGATAGCTCAAATGATGAATTTATTTGAGGGCCCTTTAATAGCATACAATGAAGCTGTGCTACCCCTTTCAAAGGCTGGGTGTCTTTTCCTGTCTTTAGAATATTTTTATAGATTGTCCCCTCCTGATATTCATGTTTACTGTGCCATCCAAGGGATCAGATCCAAAGGCACAGAACAAAAATAATAGATGACAGCAACGGGTTATTTATAGAATCAATAACATGATGAATGGTCAAAGTGTTCTGTGCAGGGTGCAAGACAATAAACTGAAACATCTCAGTTTGCAATCAATTCCTGACAGGTCTCCCGGGTTGAGGCATTATAGCCAAAAAGAAAGAAAGAAAGAAATGATCAGAGACATCTGAGAGTTGGCTATTTCTCACTTCTCCTGGAAAGAACTTGAAGAGAGAGACAGATTCCTGGCCCAGAGATGGCTAGCCGATCATCTCCAATGGGTTGGTTTTGACTTTCCATGCTGGACCAGAAGCTATTAATTGCTAGACAGAATCAACTTTTCATGGAGCTCAGGTGTTCATACGGAGGTTTGGTTCCAAGTCAATCATATATTGAGCCCCCAAACCCTTTTTGTCAGATAAGGAAAACAGAAGGGTAGAAAAAAAAAACAATTCTACTGGCAGATTTGGTCTCCAGAAAGAGTTATTTTTGCTTCACTGACAGAACATGGTGAGTGATAACTTTCGTTACACAGATGGATAGTAATGGGTGCCATCGTTTCCCCTTCTATTCAACCTTGGTGACACTGTTGCTTGCCTTTGATGGAAAATAGTAGAGTTATGGTCTGGTTAGCCTAATTAGCCATCCTTAATTTGATCTCACTTCAACTAAGGGAACTGAAAATCTATTTCTCCCATTTATGAACCGACTTACAGATGACATTGCAATGACTGATGACTGAACAGGAGGGAGATAACATATGGCAGCTACTAGGTGTACAGACTTCATGGTTTCTGAGATATACCGCCAGGGATGAGGTTCGCAAACCCACACACAGACCTTGCACCCCAGGAGGAAACAAAGTAATATACAATTAGAAAACAATGCAAAACAAAATATGCTGGTAGCAGTTAGAACAATTAATCAGGGTAGCAACTTGTCTGCAGAGATTATGGGTGTTCCAACACTGGAGGTTTTGAAGAAGAGATTGGACAAACACCTGTATAGGGTTTTTTGCCTGAGGAGGGGGCTGGACTAGAAGACCTCCAAAGTCCCCTCCAACTCTGTTAGTCTGTCATCATTAGGATGGAGGAGAAATGAGCATAGGTTCCCAGGGAATAAGTCTCAAAGAGTCTTCTAGAGTTGTGGTCCCTAGCAAACATTAAGGGTTAAACTGAGTTTGAGCAGGGCTATTTTAATGAAAGCTGCAAAATTGCCTAGAAGATTATCTGTTCCCGTTCTGCCCAAATTCATCCTCCTCAGTATCCATTCTCAATTGTTAATAACCCATTTTTTCTCTTGTAAGGCTGCCAAAGGCCCTGTTTGAATGGGTCATCCTCTGTGTAACTGTCATCCACAGGAAGGGAATGTAGCCGAAGCCAGCATTGTTTGGCACTTGACATTTTAATTTCATTTAAAAATAAAAAAAATAAAATAAACCCAGCCTTGGCAGGCATGAACGGAGCAGAGGAAGCATGCCTAGAAGAGGAGAGGAAGCAGAGGTCCTCTCTCAATGCTAGAGCATTTTCCGTGGTCCATCCGTTGTTAGGTTGCCGGTGTGATGATGCAGATTTGGCCAATGGCTCTAGCATCATAGTGAAGTGGTAGGATTGCTACAGAAATAAGGCAGATGCCAGGAACCCGACTGTCAACACTGCACACAATTTGGGAAAGATCTTAAAGGGCCAAAGCAGACTTATATAATGCAAAAAAACACACACACACACACACACAAAAAAACCCTTTGTCTGCAAGTTGGAAGATGAGAGGATTACTGAAGACTAAAAAAAAATATGAAGAACGGTTGCAGCAATTGGGTATGTCTAGTTTAACAAAGAGAAGGACCAGGGGTGACGTGATAGCAGTCTTCCAATATTTGAGGGGCTGCCCCAAAGAAGAGGGGGTCCAACCTATTCTCCAAAGCGCCTGAAGGCAGGATAAGAAACAACAGATGGAAACTAATCAAGGAGAGAAGCAACCTAGAATGAAGTAGAAATTTCCTGACAATGAGAACAATTAATCAGTGGAACAGCTTGCCTCCAGACGTTGTGAATGCTCCGACACTGGAAGTTTTTAAGAAGAGATTGGACAGACCCTATTGTCTGTCCAATAGGGTCTCCTGCCTGAGCAGGGGGTTGAACAAGCACATCTCCATGGTCCCTTCCAACTCTATTATTCTCTTATTCTGCTAACCTCAGAGAGCTAATGCAAACATTGTTGAGCCAAGGGGGACAAACGACAGTGAATTCATGCCTTTGCTGCAAATTATAGGCAGTAGCACTGTACCCTAACAGCATGGAAAACTCCCTTTTTGTATTTGGATTATAATTTGGGGGTCCCTGGTGCTCTCTGAGCTTGGTTATTTTCTTGCAGACATTTCATTACCCAACTGGGTAACATCATCAGTGCTAGAAGGGAATGGGGTTTTCTTTCTGTTTATATACAAGTCCCTTCTAGCAATGATAATGTTACCCAGTTGGATAATGAAGCATCTACAAGAAAACAACCAAGCTCAGAAAACACCAAGGACCCCATAGCGAACTAGAAATATTCTCTTCTATTGATTATAATGTTGTACACATTGTGTTTTTTTAAAATTCCATTTATATCCCGCCCTTCTCCGAAGACTCAGGGCGGCTTACAAGCTTAGCAGTAGCCTTCATTCTATGTATATGCCTGCTTATTAGGGCTTTCACACACACCCCAAGCGGCATTATTACAAAGTCAGCTTAATTGCCCCCAACAATCTGGGTCCTCATTTTACCTACCTGGGAAGGATGGAAGGCTGAGTCAACCTTGAGCCTGGTGGGACTCGGACCTGCACTATTTGCAGGCAGCTGGTGTTACTTGAGGCGTTAGCCCACTGCTCCACCAAGGATAACGTGATAACTGCTTTTGTGATAACGTGACACTGCTTTTGTTATTTTGGCAGAGGCTTTCGTTCCATGGACACTTGTATTGCTCCCCTATGTTTTTCAACCATGCACTCACCCAACAGGTTACTTAAACCTGGTTAGTTTTAGCCCTCTTTTGGGAGAGGTAATGGTGTAGCATCCTGTGAAAATCCAATCCGTCAGTCCTTTGGCTGACAGGGAACATCATACCTGCCTTCAACCATCTGAGATTATTTTAAAAATATATTTAACCTACACTTTGCCCATCTTACACTGAGGTAAAAATTGGAGAATTAAATTCAGTAACCGGGATATAGAACGTTGCAACTTTAATTACACCCTAGAGATTTTGTCATCCCTACAAACCTTTGATACGTGTTGGCTCAGAGACTTGCAAACATTTTTACTGTACTATAAATTTTAATGTGCCAGAATACACATACATTATTAAAGAGATGACAGGAGTGTTATCACAGTAACCACAAAATGAAACTTGAAATCAAATCAATGTTTGTTTGGTGCTGGGCATCAAAGCCTTCCACTTTTCGGTCCACGGTTAGCCTAAAGGAAGGGAAAAAAAACAAACATAAAGTTTCTTTGACCAAAAATGCAAAGCATGGCATCGTATAGCTATCCAAAAGAAGTGTATTTTGGTGTGACAGGAACGGTTGTGCTATTTCTAAGCTTTAGAAGCTCCCTCCTTGGTTCAGCTATAATTTTTTTTTCTTATCATGAAACATTTATTAGATGGAAAAAGGGGCGGGGGGAGAATGTGGAAACGCCTGGTGTTCAAAAGGCAAACAACAATGCAAACTGTCTAAATGTATCACGTTAGATTCTGGGAAATTAAAACAGTGAATCAGCTGTTAAACATGGTAAGTCGGAAAGCAGGGAGAAAAAGGCATAAAAACCCCTCAGAAATTGGGATGTTGCCTTCATTAGACTGGGGTGCCAATTGAAGTACATTAAAAATACATGATAAATACCTCAGCATTTCTCATTTAATGGAGGCAGAATTAAATCAGGATCAATCCTGCCTTCACTCTATGTCACCTAAAGTCAGGGCAAGAAGGATGGAAACTCATCCGGGAGAGAAGCAACCTAGAACTAAGGAGAAATTTCCTGACAGTGAGAACAATTAACCAGTGGAACAACCTGCCTCCAGAAGTTGTGGGTGCTTCATCGCTGGAGGTTTTTTTTTTTTTTAAAAAAAGTAGTTTAATGAAGAGAAGGGTGAGGGGTGACATGATAGCAGTGTTCCAATATCTCAGGGGCTACCACAAAGAAGAGGGAGTCAAGCTATTCTCCAAAGCATCTGAAGGCAGGACAAGAAGCAACGGATGGAAACTCATCAAGGAGAGAAGCAACCTGGAACTAAGGAGAAACTTCCTGACAGTTAGAACAATTAACCAGTGGAACAACCTGCCTCCAGAAGCGGTGAATGCTCCAACACTGGAGGTTTTTAAGAAGAGACTGGACAGCCATTTGCCTGAAATGGTATAGGGTTTCCTGCCTGAGCAGGGGGTTGGACTAGATGACCTCCAAGGTCCCTCCCAACTTATTATTATTATTATTATTATATAAAAAGAAATTGGATAAATAGATTTGTTTGAAACGGTATAGGGTTTCCTGCTTGAGCAGAGGGTTGGACTAGAAGACCTCCAAGGTCCCTAACAAACTCTATTAGTCTGTTAATATAAAATTTAAAACAGATAAGACCAGTGAAGGACATGTTTTCTTTTGCAAAATAAAATGCTTTGGAACAAATTAAGTAACTGGAAAAGCACTTTTTTTTTGCTTGATTAAAAAAAAAAAACATCATATGGATAACTCCATTTATGATGTAAAACCTCACCCCAAGTCTACCAATATCTACCAAGTGTGTATTATGAGTGTCCCAGTCAACAAAGCAGCTCACAAGGTCAAACCATAGTCAGAAATTAATCAATGGAAATAGTCTATGGAGATTCTCAGTCATCCAGCTCATGGTTGTCCTAAAGGTGCTTTTTCAAAAGGCAACCTGGTTTTCTTTGTTTTCCTTGAAAACATTTCAGTTCTCATCAGGAGAAGAAGCTCTTCGGATGAGAAGCAAAACATCTTCAAGGAAAAAGAAAGAAAACAGAACCGGAGAAGCTCCTTGGATGAGAAGCGAAAGTTCTTCAAGGAAAAAGAAAGAAAAACAGAACTGAAGAAGCTCCTTGGATAAGAAGAGAAATGTGTTCAAGGAAAAACAAAGTCTTGTTGCCTTTTTAAAAAGCAGCTTTGGGACAATAGAAATAGTCATTTCCACGTTCAGAAGGAAGATTTTTCTGAACCACCTTGTGTATAAACAACAGATAAAGCCATTTAAATCACATTGGCTGGCCATGAACGGTGCTCGCAGTTCTATTGGTAGCCCATGTACAACATCTCTCTCTCCCCCCCCCCTTCCCCTGTATTTTGGAGACATAATAAACTTTGGAATTGCTTCTGTGCCTATTGAGACAAGCTTACTTTATATTCATTTGTTTTACATTATCTACCAAGGCATGTCATTCATAAATTTCCCCCAAAAAGCAAAATCCATAAAAAGAAATCTCAACATTCAATAGATGAATGTGCCCCCAGATTGACATTATCATAATTCATTTTCCCCTTATGCACTGGCAGTAAAACAGAAAGCGTAAACAGAAATGCTAAAAGTTGCCCCAAATTAGGGGTAACAGAGTGACGTCACTAGATACGTTCATTTTGAACGTTATAATGGAAATGGGGGGAAAGGGGGGATGGATTCAGAAAAGATTGCTTGCATTTTCCTAAATGTCAGCCAACAAAACATACTCCAGTTACAGTCCAACCCAAGATAGATAGCTCTGCTTTGAAAGGCCAGACTGCCCAGATTTAAGGTGTATGAGGAGGTCCTTCTATGAATCTCATCATCTAATACGTGTTTCACTCTCTCAGACCTTCTCAAAGAAGGAAGATCAGCAGGCACGAACTGAGAGCAGTGCTTCCAAGTGGTAGCAATTACAGCCAGTCCATTTCTTCCCTGGAGTCAACAGACTTTGACCCTTAGACCAACTACATCTTTGACTCACACCTGGAGAATGTCAAGATTTCAGAAGATGGTAAGAGACAAGCTTGTTCCTTTGGTGAAAAAGAGCTGAAGGACAGAGATACTCAAGAGTAACATCAAAGAACATGGTGCCTGGACACCAATCTGCAATCCAATCCTAATTTGAAGACTTTGGGGAAAAACAAGAATGTGTGATGTGAGAGGAGAATAAAATATCAGGGGTAAAATGGGTGTGGCACTTATCTTTTCCCTCTGTCCCAGAATATAGTTTCAACAGATAACAGAATATAGTCCCAACAGATAACAGATTAAGCAACACAAGGCAGGACAAGAAGCAACGGATGGAAACTAGTCAAGGAGAGAAGCAACCTAGAACTAAGGAGGAATTTCCTGACAGTGAGAACAATCAACAGTGGAACGGCTTGCCTTCAAAAGTTGTGGGTGCTCCATCATCACTGGAGGTTTTTAAGAAGAGGTTGGACAAGCATTTGTCTGAAATTGTATAAGATCTCCCATTTGAACAAAGCATTGGACTAGAAGACCTCCAAGGTCCCTTCCAACTCTGTTATTCTGATTATTTCAACCAAACCGAAATTGCAAATATTTGATATATTTAATGGAAAGCTCACATTTTTATTAAGCCATAAGGTAATTTGTATGTTTTTTAAAAACTTTCATAAAGTACAAACCCAGTCCTTGTAGCCTATCATTCATTATGAACGATTTGGTTTATCTTGTGAAACAAATCAATTCTGAATTATGTAATAATGCGTGGTTAATCCAAATTAATAGCCTTATGCATGAAACCATCCATAGACCTAAGGGTGTATTTGTAAAACTATTAAGTGTTGCTTGTTTTGAAGGAAAGTTTTAAACCTTTCCGCCTCACCAATAACTGATGTTTATTTGCTTGCTGTAGCAATTCCTTCCAGATATAATGTGTTCATTATATATTAGCCCATCCCGAAAAGTTTTTTATTATTATTATTATTGACTGGCAACATTAATAAAAGTCTATTTATAGGCGAATGAAAATCTCACAAAGGCAGAATGAAGCTCAACAACCCCCCCCCCTCCAAAAAATAAAATAAAACCTAAATAAGAAATATGGCTGGACAAGAAGGAAATAAAGCAACTATGTTTTATTCAAGGGTGATAATGAACCTGTAGGATTAACGCAGTCTAATCCATGTAACTATCGATTTGACTATAATGGGTGCAATGTTTTGCAATTAACAATGTCGTACATTAACTCTTCCACTTTGCATTTGTATTTTTCACAGCTTGCAAATTAAAACTTGCTTTGTTTTATTTTATTGCATTAGACGAGCTTTTGCTGGGTAAACAGGAGGACAGTAGATGGCGCCCCAAAGCATTAAAATCCCCTATTTTTTTCACTTCGATCTCTGATATTTCTGCAGGCAGCAGTTAATACGGTAGGGTTCCTTCAACTCAACCTTGATTTTCAGTGCTGCAGTATCTGACTGACAGGCCCAGAATGATAGAAGAACGTCAAAGTTAATGAGAATGTCTGTCTGTCTGTCTAAATACGGAGGAATCCCGAGCAAATTCAAGGAGCACAATCGTATCTTGTTTGCCACACCCTGCAAACCAGTGGTAGATTCAGAAGGCATCTCCCTACATCCTTGATAGGAAGGATGGGGCCATTTGTTATTAAACCTCTGCAGGCCTTTGACATCTGCTGGCCCTCTCTCTTCGGGCGAGTGGCAGGTACGTCTAGAAGGTCTGTGGCTTTTCGCAGATAACCGCGCTAGCGAAGGGCAAAGGCTGGGTGCTCTGCACGCAAGAAGGTGAGGTTTATTTTAGGTCAGGTTGAGAGAGAGGTTCTGTCTAATCCAGGTGAGTCACGCTGCTGAAGTTCAACGACTGCTAGGGGAGCCACCAGGAGAAGGACTCGTGGAGCAATATCAAAAGGCCTGCAGGTGACCTTCTGCGGAGGCGAATCATTTCTGAGTTGCAGTAGAGGGTAGATCAATTATTGATATTAGCTGATGGCACAAGAAGCGGAGATGCAACCTGGGGAAAAATTAGGCTGTTCTTTTTCCAGTGTTGAAATTTGAATAATGGTAGTGGCAGGTAACTGTCTAAAAGTACTGGTGTTGCTGGAAATTCACAGAGAGAGAGAGAGTGGGGAGGAGGAAGGGAGAGAGGGAACGGGAGAGGGAGAGGAGGGGGAGGGAGGGAGAGGGGAGAGGGAGGAGGGAGGGAGAGGAGGGAGAGAGAGAGGGAAGGAGAGGAGAGGAGGGCGGGGGAGCAAAACAGTGTCTGCCCAAATAGAGATGGAGGGAAAAAAAATATTTAGAACATTTTATTTTAATGCAAACATTCTCAGTCTGTCCCTTCTCCCTCTCTCCATGACACAGAACAAACTTGAGTTTTTCATAATATGACAACACAATTTGCAACTTGGAAAAATTCACACCAAAACAAGGCTGCTGGTGAAAATACAGACAAAAATACCATACATTAAGGAAAATGCTTGGGAAATCACTTATGTTGTTGAAAGTCCATGCCAAGAGAGAGAGAGAGAGAGAAACCACATTAATATGTGCATTAATTTCATGCAGGCATCCTTCTGTTCCCCCAGAACATAAAATATGCTGAATCAAACTGAAAGGAAGCAGAATTGTTTCATAGATGTCTGTGGTTCCCGGTAGCAAGTATCTCCATGACAGTGGAAAGGTCTATCTGTAAAGTTTTGGGGTTCTCCATCCCAGGAGTTTTTTTAAGAAAAACCTGAACAGCAAATTCTCAAGGATGGTTTCCTTTCAACGGCGCAAAATCAAACTAGAAGATCCATCGGGTTGCTCCCAAATCCATAAATCCGTGATTCTTCCATTCTAAATGGAGCTATAATAAAATAAAAGGTGGATTTGTGAAAACAGCTTCACTCATTCAGATGCACTACCTGTTTGTTTGTTTTTTTTTAATTCAATTATGTATGTACAGTGCAATAAGTGATTTGGTACAAAAGTCATTGGGCTGTTTTGGGGTGTTTTTTTTTTTACAGACAAGTGTCCTGAAGATGTGAGGCCAGCATGTAAACCACCAGCAGCAGAAGCAGCTGGAATAAACAATCAAACCTCACCTTTTCTTGACAAGAAATTCTACAATAGATCTGCCTGGCTATTAACCAGTATCTGAACCTAATTGCCCCAGCACAAAACAAGTGCCAAAGGAACAGAAAAGACACACCTGCTTGGCGCTGCCCAGTTCACTGTAAATTGGCTTACCTACAGGTGCAAACACCTCGGCTCGCTGCCAGTGAGATAAACATGTTGGCATTTGAATGGCCCCTGACCCTGGAATGGCCACACAATTGTAAAGTTTGACTGGAAGTTCACAAAGAGCAAACGGTTGTTATGGTGGGGTGGGAGGGGGGGAAGTAGTGAAGAAGTCAGCTTATAGTATACCTGCACCCATCGCGCTGTCTTTCCTGCAGTCAGTTTGTGCAACTCGCACATATACAGAGAAACACACAGAAACACACATACTCTCTCACACACACACCTGATTTAGATATATTAGGAGAAGAAGGTTTGGCCCACAACACAACATGTAGAAGTAGGCATGCTCATAGGGAAGTCATTTGTTGAGATGGATGAAGCTAGAAACCAGGAGACGGTGAGTTCTAGTCCTGCCTTAGGCATGAAAGCCAGCTGGGTGACTTTCGGCCAATCACCAGGAGACAGGGAGTTCTAGTCTCACCTTATGCATGGGAGATGGAGCCAGTCCCCCTCTCTCAGCCCAACCCACCTCACAGGTTTTGTTATTGTGGAGAAAATAAGAGGAAAGAGTATTATGTATATTTGTTGCCTTAGGTAAAGGTAAAGGTTCCCCCGCACATGCGTGCTAGTTGTTTCCGACTCTAGGGGCCGGTGCTCATCTCCGTTTCAAAGCCGAAGAGCTAGCGCTTGTCCGAGGACGTCTCTGTGGTCATGTGACCGGCATGACTAGACGCCAAAGGCGCACGGAACGCTGTTACCTTCCCACCATAGTGGTCCCTATTTTTCTACTTGCATTTTTACGTTCTTTCGAACTGCTAGGCTGGCAGAAGCTGGGACGAGTAACAGGCGCTCACTCTGTTACGCAGCACTCAGGATTCGACCCGCCAAACTGCCGACCTTCTGATCGACAAGCTCAGCGTCCTAACCCACCACGTCCCTTTTGTTGCCTTAGGTTAGTTATAAAAACAATAAAGATGGGATAAAATAAATAATTTTAAAGCCATGAAGAAGGAAGAGAGGAAGAAGGAAAAATAGTAATTGCAGCAAGGGGAGTATTATGTAGCTCAACTATTTCCTTCTTTTTCTTTATTAAAAGCCTTGGGAACCTCACCAGAAGATTTATGAAGCGAGATGTATACCATACTTGGATTACGTTCCTGCCAGCTTATGCCAGGCTTTCTCTTAGGACAGGGAAAAAAGAGCTAGCAAATACGAGAGAGACCCCTACACAGTTAATTTACTGGATCCATAGATGATATAGTGTTGTCCTTCCCAGCATCCTGCGCCCTCTGTGATTACATTGCTTTCCATTTTATTTGATACCCTAAGGAGAAACGGGCTCAGCTCAGAAAAGTATTGCAAAAAGCGAAATCTCTTTTTCTTCCCTCCGTCACCGTCATGCATCCAGCTTTGTTATTTTGGCCATCAAGTCTCTGTAAATGTCAGTATCATAAATAACAATGATATTTGATCTTTGCGAGTTTGTGTGTATGTATGTGTACACACACAGACACAGAGACACAGTAACACCCGTACATACAAAGAAACTCACAAACTTCAAATATCATTGTTATTTATGGTAATGTTTTATAATAATGTTTAATATATATATTACATATTGTACAAATATATTTGTCATGAAATGTATATATTGTATTTTATATATATATATATATATATATATATATATATATATATATATATATATATATATATACACACACATATATATAAAATGTAATATATTATATACATTAAAATGAGATAGATGATAGGTAGATAGATAGATAGATAGATAGATAGATAGATAGATAGATAGATAGATAGATAGACAGATAGATTTGCAGAATGTAAATTTAGATAGAAATTAGAGAGATAGAAGATAGATATTAAATAGATAGAAATTAGATAGATAAATAGATAGATATTCTCTCTCTCTCCATTCACTTATTCACTTTTGTATACCAGAATATAAAATCCATTTCAGCCCTCTAGCCCCTGTTTCTAAGCACAGAATGGAAACAAATATTATTTGAAAAACACAAAATGTCAACATTGATTATTTATAGTATACGTTAAATTAAACAAATCACGAGGTAGTAATAAATCCTTTTTCTTATCTATTCCTGGCCATACAAAATGAAAGCTACACATATTTTAACGACTGCTTGGAAATAAAATATAAAATAAAATTTAAAAAATCCAATAATTCCAGAATGCCATATTGTGGTTGTCGAAAGTAAATGTGGAGTGTGCAAATTTTTATTCATTCCAGCTGAGGTATTGTGTTTCTCTGAGCTTTATATAGACATAGTCATGAGTTCTGGAAAGTGTCCTGGGAATTCTAGGGTGGAATGGATGCTACAAAGTCCACATTTGAGGTTTTGTAAAGCTGGTGATAAATTGCCATATTCTCCTTGGAAGGCAATAGAGGAACAGCCATTTTGGAGAACCCAAAGAAATAGGAGTTAAGTATGGAGGCAGGGTTTTTTTTTTTTAAAAAAAAAAAAAAGCTGTGAAATCAACCTCAGCTATTCGTTTATCCATGTATGAAGGACATCTCCGTGTTGCTGATATTGATCAAAATTACTACAAATATGGAAGGAAGCTTTAGAGAAGGGTATTGAAAGATCACCTCTCCTTCGAGTTAGAGTCTGGAGAACTTCCATGACTCTTTTCTACGTGCAACAATGGTTCATATAATTTATAGAATTAGTTACATTTAATCTGAGTTATGCCAATCCTGTGATGAAGCTGAATAATGTACAAGAATGGGGTAATGAAAGAAAAAA
Organism: Vipera ursinii; assembly: GCF_947247035.1. Lineage (NCBI taxonomy): Eukaryota > Metazoa > Chordata > Lepidosauria > Squamata > Viperidae > Vipera > Vipera ursinii. The sequence goes on along the minus strand of NC_139525.1, from coordinate 2,566,156 downwards.
GGAACCAAAGAAAGATCATTACTACTTCTTCTTCTTCTTCTTCTTCTTCTTCTTCTTCTTCTTCTTCTTCTTCTTCTTCTTCTTCTTCTTCTTCTTCTTCTTCTTCTTCTTCTTCTTCTTCTTCTTCTTCTTCTTCTCCTCCTCCTCCTCTTCCTCCTCCTCCTCCTCCTCCTCCTCCTCTCCTTCTTCTTTGTTTTTATTTCTGCTTTTCATTATACTTACATCCACATCACCCATTCTTCTTACCTAGCTGCATTCTCCTTTCTACCTCACTTGACTTTGATATATGTTGCTAGTTTTTCAAAATGCCAGCGGTGTTCCCTTTGCTTCTTATCTTTCAATTTCACATTCTTGAAGCTGCACCTAGTTGACATTGTAAAGAGGGAGCGTTCTGTGAACCACAAGACTCTTTCATAAGAGATGCCTAACTTTTGTATTATTCTTATATTTGCATATTTGGAAGGTTGCCATAGGCAAGGTGTTTGAAGGAGGACATAAAAGGTACATAAAGTGATGAATGAGGTTCTGGGCATATTCAGAAGTTAGAACTTCTATCTTCCTTTATTAAGAATCTGGGATTATGCCTTTACCAAGATGGTTGAGAATCTTTTACCTCCGAGACAGTCTAAAAGAGGGTTGTCAAGGGAGGGGAAGGGAAGAAGGAACAAATGTCTGTGATACAACAATATTTCTAAAACTAGGAATTTATTGCTATGCATAGTTCCATGGCAAGTATCCAGGTTTACAGTTCCGAGAACAACCATTTTATGAACAATGAAAACCGATTCTACGCTGGCCTTTGTCAACAGGATGTACGACAGAAACAATGAGTTATCTGGCTAGGAAATCTTCCTTGTTCAGTCTCGCTTTCAATTTCCTGCCTTGTTTCTCTTCCAAATCCTTCCTGGTTGGGGATTCCCAGACTTCAGTTTCACTTTCTAAATCAGTTGAAGCGATGCGTCTGAGGATTTTGTAATATAATTCTGATGCTGAGTCCTAAAAAGAGTGCAGAGAAGATTATCAAAGGTGATCACGGGTCTGGAAGCTAAATCATATGAAGAATGGTTAAGGAAACTAGGTGCATTTTGCCTAAAAAAGACTTAGGGGAGGCATGATAGCATCTCATCTGAGATGGAGGCTCTCCTGCTTGAGAGGGTCCCTCAAAGGTCCCTTCCAGCTCTATTCTATTCTAAAACTATTCTGATCGTACTTGGTATTCCTCCCAAATCAGTTATTAGAAGCACTCTTTTCCATGGATAAATATCAAGACTTGGCAAAGAATAGTTTTCCATTTGAGCCAGTGCCAGCACATTAAAAGAGATTTAGAAGGTCTGGAATGATGGTAGGAAGAGTTAAACATACTTCTAAATCCCAGCCAATCATAGCTGTGGAAAAAAAAATCCCCAAACATTTGTTGACCTTTCTCTACTTGCCAAAGTCTTTAAGGGAGGTGTTTTAGCTTGATGCTGCTTCTATTGACAAGGCATCAGACCCAGTTTTTCATTACAGCTTCCCAGCAAGAGAGGGAGAAATACTGGCTGAAAATACTGAATATTCTGGAAATTAGATCCCAGGAAATAACTTGTGTGCCAATGGCCAGTTAGTCATTATTCACAATCACAATTGGATGCCATTAGCCTTCAAACAAAAACGGAGATTTCCTCCATTCTTCCATTCCACTTATTCTTTCCAAACCCTTCAAATAAACAGCCTACTCAGCATCCCAATCTTAGATATTCTTTTTGTTGTTGTTCTTTAATAGAATAAAGGTAAAAGGCAAATATGAATTTTACTCTATTTGTTGCCAACTATAGGGGGTGGTGCTCATCTCTGTTTCAAAGTCATTGAGCCAGCGCTGTCTGAAGACATTTCCACGGTCATGTGACCAGCTCAACACTGCAGAGCACTGTTACATTCCCACCAAAATGGTACCTATTTACCTACTCACATTTGCATGCTTTTGAACTGTTAGATTGGCAGAACCTGAGGCGAGGACGGGAGCTCACCTCATTACGTGGTGCTCAGAACTTGAACCTGGGCTGCCAGCTTTCCAGCCAACAAGCCCGGTGTCTCAGCTGCTTAAGCCACCACGCCACCCTTGTTTCATAGAATATAGAGTTGAAAATCTTAAGCAGACATAGAGCATTTATTTAAATATTCAACGGGCAACTGGTACTTATTTTACCTGCAGAGATTTCACTCTGAAAAATCTTCTGTTGATTTGCTGGCAATTCATATCCTAGGAAGGATGCGATAGCATTGTTGGTACAGCTTTTAATAGAATTCTGTTGGGTAGAGATAGGAACAGCAAAAAGGAGAAGTTATGTAGAAGAGTAAATTTCGCTTAAGGCAACTTGTCTCTCACCTGCAAACTGTAATTCTTGAAATGCAGTCAACTTCCCCAATAAAAATGGGGCAAAGTGTTGGAAGGACAATTGGAGAAGTCAACCAAAGGTTTTTTTTTTTTTTAAAAAAAGAATTAATTAAACATGGAAAGGGGAACATTTAAAGAAGATGTTGGATTGCCCCCTGGAAAAAGTGGTCACCATTTTGTGTACTGCAGAAGTGAGGTATTAAAAATATTTTTGCTTTATGGGTATTAGTTTTCTTGCAATTCCGATACCCGTGGATATTTAATTAATGAACAATTTAATTCTTTGCTAAAGCCAGCCCAATGCAATGGAGCACTATATGTTTAGAAGCTTTCAAGAAATCTGGAATCTGGAATGAACAGCTAATGTACATAAATATGGACTTCTCTGTTTCATACTGGAGATCTGGGGAACTTTATCTGGAGATAATCTCTCACTATAGTATATCAGCTGTTTCTGAGATGTCCAGTAGCTGGGACATTCTGTTTTATGTGCAAAATTATGAATCTTCTCTGTACAGCCAGTTGTTTTTCGCCCCTTCTTTCTTTTCCACATTTGTCAGCACATTTAATCACTTTCCCAGTTGCAAAATTCATCAAAACAGAGAACTCGCGTATCTGTTTTATATTTAGCTGTGATTATTTCCCCCTCTTTACTCTTCCAGGCTTCATACCATATTTAAAAGTAGAATTTAAAAGAGCAGAAGAAACATCAGTAGCGAGATAAGGTCAATTCTTCATCTAAATAAATTGCATGTCCTCTCTGTGTTCAAAGGAGGAGAGGAAAAAAGATTCTTTTTCTTTGTGTGTGTGTTTTTAAAAATATGCTTTATGTTTATTTATTTATTTTCTGCAGCAAAAGCAGCCTTGACAACAAAAACTGGTATTTCCAAAGCCAAAGCTCATTGTGTGAAATGGCAATTAATGAGTCAGGTGTTTGCATCATAAAAACTGCATAGTTTATCCCTAATTCCTCTTGTTAAAAATGCAGCATCTTTAAAAGTGACAAGTTGAAAACAGCTAACATTCTGTTCCCACGCTGGTGAATATATTTCTATGGACAGATAAGAACAATATAGCATTTTTCCAACATGTCCCCACCCCACCCCTGCCCCCCATAATTGATGTGTGCCTTAAACATCAGGAGTAATAAATCAACTTCATCACTTGTACCTAGAGCTGGACAAAGCCTAAATTTGAATGTTTATTTGAAGACAGTTTGATTGTACCCTTTCTTCAAGTGGAATCCCCAGTTCTGATTTCATGCATAAGATCAAATGGGATGAGTAGAACAGATTCAAGAGTGTGATGGCCTTTTTTCAGATCTGCACACATTGCTTCTTGTTTCAGATTAACATTATGAACATTATGAATCTGACTGATGCAGTTCCTTAAATCCATTTGGTATGAAAGCTATTGACATGCATTTTGTAGTAGGATTGGTCTCAGAGCAGCAGGGAGATACAGACTTGTCCTGTGCAAGCTGGGTATGTAAGCAAGAATGTTGAGTCAGTAATAACTCAAAAGCAATAATAATGAACAATAACAACAGACCACGGTGGTTCATAGATCTCATTAAAGCACAACCAAGCAAACCAGATTATTGCTTATTAGGATGGATAAAGTGAGCTCGAAAATAATTGGTTCCAGATCCTTAATGTCTTCCTGAGCCTCCAAAACTTCCATGGCCTTGAAGAACCTTCTAAACTAAGTTTGGTACAAACACAGCCATATTTCATTATTCCATTTCAACAATTAAGCTGCTGTTGCTCATTCTTTTTCTCTCTCCCACCCACTCTTTCTCCCCCACCCTCACCTCCTGGTGCAACAAATGCAGACAGAGTAGAAGTTATTTAATCATTGGAATTATGGCTTAGTTTTAGATGGCAACACAGAAGCTTCTTTGATATTAGGATGAGCAATAAATTATATGCATATTCATTGGGTCATCTGCTTGTTTTATAATACGGAGCAATAGATTTTTAAGATATTCTTCCCTAGAGACAAAAAAAGCGCTCATATCATAAATAATTATCTTAAACTGGTTACCAAGGAGGAACAGCCAGATAAAGTTGCTATGGAGATTTGTGTGTGTGTGTGTGTGTGTGTGTGTGTGTGTGTGTGTGTCCCTGCTCAGATGCACTTGAACAGCTCATATAGCCAGCCACAGATGGACAGATTTGGCTGTATACAAATGGGGGAAAAATAGGGAAATTAAGCTCATCTAGCCCAAGGGAAGACTTTTATTTTTATTTTAAGTGCAATTCCTTGGGAGCATCAACTTCAGTGGATTGAATGCATCTGTGGTTTCGTCAAGCATTAGGGCTTCAGATCAGGCAGATAATCTTCTCAGTGAATTGGTTCTTAAGTCAGCCTTAAAAAGATAGCATAGATAAGCAATGCATTCACTTCAAAGGGATTCATACTGCTGTTCATTCACAAACGAGTCCTTAAGCTTGTGCTTCCCCATCAGTGGTTTGAGTTTCCAAAAAAGGAGCATTGTTCTGACTCTTTTGGATTATGGTGAACTAAGAAGCTTATTGTCAATGTACTCTGGTAGGGAAATCCTATACAGTTGCCGCAAAAGGTCTCCCTTGTTGCAATGGATTGTGTGGATGACCTTGGGGGATGAGGGGAAGAGACGGTGCCTAGGAAACAATCAAAGAAGAGAGGCAGGAGCCCTCAGTGACTTAAGGGTCAGAGAAAGATGCTTGGGGAGGACCTCTCCTAACTGATCAGACGGTCAAAAGTGGTGGTGGGAAAACTTGCAAGATTCTGTTAATGTTGACATATATATATATATATATATATATATATATATATATATCCTGCAATCTCTTGCTTTGGGATAGGGGTGACTGATTGGAGCTGAGCGTTTACTAGCCGGATGTTCTTCCTGATGCCTATGCAAAGTTTGTAGCAAACACTCATTGGACCCAGAAAGAGAAATATCTGCCCGCTATCTAGGATCAAACTCACAGCCTTCTGATTGTGAAGTGAGAGCTTCATCTCCAGGCAATAATGTAGAATAATCTAATCTAGTTGTGTTTCCAGTTTGGCTGGCAGTTCCCCAACGAATTCTGGGAAATTTTTATTTTCTCAGTCAGTCCCTGATAGGTGTTAGTCTAACTTACTGCTTCACCATCAGGCCTTCAATAAAATCTCCCCCCCTCCTTGCTAAAAGTCTGCAAATCTCAGCAATTCCAAATATCTGCCTATATTTCCATGTTGTCTGAACAGCCCACATCTGGCTGCATAAAATCCCTCATACAAGTAGCTACTTCACTATTAAATTATTAGAATGTACAACCTGTTTCAGTAGACGTTTTTTGGGGGTAGGAACTCATCATGTTCTGACTTAGCAGAGTAGGGGAAGTTGTTTATCTTTGATTGCTCAATAATACGGAGAAACAATTTAATTTTGTCCATGCCTGCAAAATTTGCATTGTATGAAAGATTACGAACATTACTGATATTGTCTGCTTTGGAATTGCTGTTGCACCAAAAATGCTTTCATGTTTCTACTTTCTGAATTGCTTACAGAAATCTTCTTCGCCATCCATCCAAACTCCACTTCTGAACTAACAGTGGGGAAAAAAAAAGATGTTGCAGTATTGAGAAAACTAATAAACCTGTGACAGATGTTCCCAATGAAGGATATGAATATTACAGTTGTGTGTTGTAGTGTAAATAAGAAGAGCTAAAGGCCTTGAAACAGCTGTTGAGAGAAGGAAAATAAATAAATACTGCATGACTTGTGACCAGTTAACTCTTTGTTCATGCAGCTTCCACTTTGGCTGAAGGCATTAAGATTATGGAAAAACTGAGTAGAAATATTGATTTAACAGAATGACGAAAGGGATCTTGGAGGTCTTCTAGGCCAACCTAGTCCATCTGTCAGGAACAGTATTGGGTCTCCTACTCATGTAGAGGGCTGGATTAGAAGACCTCTAAGGTCCCTTCCAACCCGGTTATTCTATTATTCTATAATCTTATCAACAGCTGAAGCATTTTTATAATTGAATGGATTCCTATTCTCTGTTAGTAATTCAGTTGCATTGATCTTCTGGAATTCATATGGACATGTCCAATGATAGGTTTATGCCCACACTAGGTAGCATGACAGAAATAGGCTATCTTTAAAGTAACAATGAGTTGCAATGTCAGGTGTAGTACTTCTTGTAGGGACAACTTTTAAACTTCAAAAGGTCTGTGCATTTTCTATCAAATTCATACCAAAGGTGATATTCAAACCACGGACAGTTGTGTTTGCTTTGAGTTTTATTGGCATGGAAATACATACTTTTTTGGGGGGAAGTGTAGCTAGAACTTTGCACCCATGGCGGTTCAGAATATTGCTTCCAAATCAACAAAAGATTGAAGCCTGAACATCTACCAAACTCCACCTGCTTCAGTTAGTTGCTTTCAGGCTTTGCATCCACCCTTAATTTCTATTCTTAAGGGATTTAAGATCAGTTCTGGAAATGTATATTTTTGATCTGAGATTCTTATAGGGGATGTGCATCATCTTTTGCAAAAAAAAATATTTTCTATAAATTTTCTATGTTATATTTCATCTGGCAGATGCTATTTTTCATATCATTTAAGGGTGAATCTCTAGCTACATTTATGTACTTAAAATAAGGCAAACAGAGCCTTGTAGGATCTGAGATCCTGTGGTTTGTTGGCCTTGTGAAACCAGCTGCCTGTTTCTCTCTCAAACTCACCTCGCTTGTCTTTCTTGCTTGTTTTGACAACGGTGGTGACCAGCTTTTGCTTTATCCCAACAGGAGATAATGCACATCCCTTGTCACCAAGACTTCTTAACAACCGGTCTCCTGGAGAGCTTTTCAACTATATGTAGAGTTATCCTTCATAATTTATTTAATCCCTTTTCAAAGGCCGTGAATCATCCTGGCTTCTTAGGGCAGTTAATGCCCTCAATCCATTCCATTTGGTGTGGAAAAAATAAAATTGCTTTATTTGCACAGCCTAATCTACCGCTGGGCAGATTTACAGGAGGATTCCACGTTTTACTATTTCACACGAGGCAGGGGAAGCAAGGAAACATTCATTCATCTATATAGTTAAGATTCGGGGCCTAGGACCTGGCACCCTGAGGGTTGGTTTGTTCGTTTCTATCAATTTTGTAAGGCTAGGCAGAATGGGATTGGTTCACGTCCCATCAATCAAAGAACCCCACCTTATAGGAAGTATAAGTTGAGAACAGTACGTTTTCCTTCCCCTATCCTTGTTTTATTTTTTATTTTTTATTTTATTTTATTTTAATCCCATTTATATCCCGCCCTTCTCCGAAGACTCAGGGCGGCTTACAATTTAAGCACAAATCAATGTGCTTAGCAATAGCCTTCATTCTATGTATATGCCTGCTTATTAGGGCTCCCCCCCCCCAAGCGGCATTATTACAAAGTTATTGTTTTTTTTCTAATTTTACATTTAAGTATTTAAAAAGCAACGTGGCGGAATTAATTGATAATTCAATGATATACAAATATCTTTAGTACAAGTCTCAAACTACCCCATTAAATATTTCCTCTCTTTTCCCCTTAGTATTTACTGTCTCATGTTTAAACTAATACAATTCTTATTATATCAATTAAATAAAAATAACATTCTTACATTTATCCTTCCCCTACCCTTACCACTTTCTATAGAAGGAGAATGGGAAGCATCCTGTCACATAGTATTATTTGTGGTTTGGAGGTATTACTGTTTCGAAGAGGAAGACTGTGAAGAGAGTGGTGAGGATGGCAGAAAAAAAATATTGGAAGTCCACTAATAACGATAATAATATTGATAATAATAATAATATTGTTAGCTATTAATGGTTGGCTGAGGAATTCTGGGAGTTGAAGTCCAAAAGACTTAAAGTTGACATGTTTGGAGACCCTTGCTTCAGATCACAGAAAACCTTGCTCTGCAAGAGTAATGAAGGAAAGCCAACAAACCAATTTTCTTAGAAAAGTTATCACAGAGTGGGAAAGTGCTACAATTTCAGGCTGGCTGGGGAATTCTGGGACTTGAAGTCCACGCATCTTCAAGCTGGTCTATCGTTTCTAGAACCAGACATAGGACATCAAGAAATCCAGGTTCTCCTCAACTTTTTCCATGTTCTTTTGCTGGTTGAAAATCACATCAAGGGTCCAGCTGCAGGCAAATGTCTAACACGGAATTTTCCTTTGTCATCATAATTCTATGCATAAGAAATCATTCGCAGTCATGCCAGAAATGTTGGCAGAACATTTTGTCCTAGGGAAAAAAGTTGACTTTCTCTCTTATGACATACTTGTTCCAACTGTGGCAGGGCTGCTCACAACACAACCCATCACCACAGCTGCCTGTCTTTTGACACAATAATTAAATAATAGAAACTAATGAAAATATGAAAATGAGTTAAATTGATGGCTAGCTTCAACAAAGAAGGTCAGACCTTGTTAGTTTGATGGCAGGTGACTGAGCGAAGGGACAGAATCTATAAACCTCTGTGGAAACTCCTTGGTTTCCTCGCTATTAAGATTTGTGGGTAACTCTATATTGAATTATTGTCCTGGAGAAATCATCTCTTGGGCCTTCCACTCTGGATTTCCTGGTGTGCGTTTTCCATAACAATATCGTCACAAATAAGATTTGTGCACAAGTGCAGGAAAAGTCTGAAAACGGAGTCCTGGCACTTGGACTACTTTTCTTTTTTGGTTTGAAACCCTTTTGCACTTTCTCATGAAACGATGTGTGCCATAAAGCCATTTCTGATCAACCATGTCCTTTATCATTGATGGATTAACATGAATTATATAATAATAATAATAATAATAATAATAATAATAATAATAATAATAATAATAATAATAATAATAATAATAATAATAATAATGTTGGAAGGGACCTTGGAGGTCATCTAGTCCAACCCCCTGCTCAGGCAGGAAACCCTATACCATTTCAGACAAATGGCTGTCCAGTCTCTTCTTAAAAACTTCCAGTGTTGGAGCATTCACCACCTCTGGAGGCAGGTTGTTCCACTGGTTAATTGTTCTCACTGTCAGGAAGTTTCTCCTTAGTTCTAGGTTGCTTCTCTTCTTGATTAGTTTCCATCCTTTGCTTCTTGTCCTGCTTTCAGGTGCTTTGGAGAATAGCTTGGCTCCCTCTTCTTTGTGGTAGCCCCTGAGATATTGGAACACTGCTATCATGTCCCCCCCTCGTCCTTTTCTTCGTTAAACTACACATACCCAATTCTAGTAACCGTTTCCTATATGTTTTAGCCTCCAGCTCCCTAATCATCTTTGTTGCTCTTCTCTGTACCCTTTCTAGAGTCTCGACATCTTTTTTACATCGTGGTGACCAAAACTGGATGCAGTATTCCAGGTGTGGCCTTACCAAGGCATTGTAAAGTGGTATTAACACTTCACGCGATCTTGATTCTATCCCTCTGTTAATGCAGCTTAGCACTGTGTTGGCTGCATGTGTGCAGCATGTGTGCTTTAGTTACCCTCATTCTGAAGCTCTCCAGATCCTTTTTAAGTGCCTCCTTTTAGCATCTTTTAACCATACGGCTTGAAATTATGAGAAATGAAGTCTAATATATCTAAATGAAAGAGATGGACTCTAAAAAATGCACTAGAAATCTTTTAGCAGAAATTTGTTTCAGATAACAGAATAACAGAGTTGGAAAAGTCCTTGGAGGTCTTCTAGTTCAACCTCCTTCTCAAACAGGAGACCATATACTATTTCAGACAAGTGGCGATCCAGTCTCTTCTTAAAAAGCCTCCAGAGACGGGGCACCCACAACTTCTGAAAGCAGGTCATTCTCCTGATTAATTGTTCTCACAGTCAGAATTCCCCCCCCCTTTAATTCCAGGTTGCTTCTCTCCTTGATTAGTTTTCATCCATTGCATCTTGTCTTGCCTTCTGGTGCTTTGGGAAATAAGTTGACCCACCTCTTCTTTGTGACAGCTTCTCATATACTGGAACATGGTTATCATGTCACCCCTTGTCCTTCTTTTCACTAGACAAAACAAACCCAGTTCCTGCCTAAATTTTTAGCCTCCAGCCCCTTAATCATTCCTGCTGCTCTTCTCTGTACTCTTTCCAGTGTCTCAACTTCTGTTTTATATTGTGGTGACCAAAACTGGATGTGGTATTCCAAGTGTGGTCTTACTACAGCTTTGTAAATCAGTACTAATACTTCATGTGATCTTGAATCTAGCCCTCTATTAATGCAGCCTAGAATGGCCCAGCCTGCTTTTTTTATATATAGTTTCCAGCAAGGGGTAGAAAAAACCCAGTGGTTGGATTCAAATATGTGAAAAACTGGTTCTCTGTGTGGATGCCACTTCCGGAATCCCATTCTGGGTCTGGCAACAAAAAAAATTAGCTACCAGTTCTGCTGAACTGGTGCGAACCGGCTGAATCCCACCATTGGAAGCGCCTCTTCTCCGAGACATCACGTAAGTACTTCAGTATAGTTGAGTGCCCACCAAAATTCTTGAGAAGCTCTGTGAATTTAAATCAGATCAGCACAAAGTTGGAAGTCTCCAAATACAGCAGAAAAGTATTTATTTCAACAGGAAGATGTACATCAAGGATGACTTCTGCTAAAAGCATATGACATCAGGGCTCTCTTTATAGATTTACTAACTCAAGAATCTGGAGCAGAAAGTGCAGCAACAGATATTCAAGTGAATATCAATGTTTACTTGAATCATCTCTCTCTTTCTCTCTCTCCTCTGCAGAATAAATGTTCTTTACACAGAACAGAGGGGGATGTCCTACCAGATAATTAAAGGGGAAAATCGATAGTGGAGAAATGTAAGAGATTTCTTGATTCGATGGAACTGTCTTTGGTTAGGCCCCCAGTTAATAATAAACATGTTTTTATTAATGTCGATTTTAGAGACCAGTGACATCTTTCCCATCTCACCTTGGTTTAATTTGGAAATAAATGAAGGCAAAGGAAATAAAATTATTACACAAAATTGTCCCAATATCTTGGATTTAATCTAGGAAACAATCCTAGGGGCGGAGGGGGGGTAAACAGTGGAGAATAGGCTTTCTGGTTGTCTCCACATGTTTTGGATCATTGCCTGCAAGTTCCAGCAACTTTGCCCACCTTTAAGTGTTTCTGAGACTGGGGGTCTCAAATATCTGGATGACATCAATTTGTCTATGGAGTGGCCTCCTCAAGTCCACCTACTGAACTGAAAGGTGTTGGAATTCATTGTTGGAATGTATTTCTGTGCAACAATTACAGTTGTATTCAGCTAGTAGATGGCAGTGTTTACAAGTTTGAACCCACAGCATATATACTCTGTGCTCTTTTGTTCTAAATAGAGTTTCCTGTTAGTTGAGCAGTAAAGCAGTAAAGCACATGGTGACTGTACTGTTTGTTCACTCTGTGGTGTAATATATATATATATATATATATATATATATATATATATATATATATATATATATATATATATATATATATATATATATAAACAGAATTTCTAACGAAAGGACAAGCTGGTTTTGAAATAAGATGCTCCTGCTTTCTGCACAGCACCTCAACTAAAAAGACCATTTTTTTTCTTTATTGCAATCCCTAGAAGGATCCCATAAAGTCAATAGCTGTCTTGGAAGGATCAGAATCTTCAAACCTGTTTTACATTGTTAAAGTGTTTCTGTTCAAAATTATTTTGGGCATCCTACCCTGAGGAATTTTGTTCCTTTTAATGTACTGCTTATTTTCTTCAAAATTCTTCAGGGCCTTTGTCTGATTTAAAATTAAGATGCAGAGTTTGAAACCAAATATATGTATATATATAGGCTGCCTCAATAAACCCTTGAAGGTTTTTTTGGCAAGGTTTTTCAGAAGTTTGCTATTGCCTCCTTTCTAGAGCAGAATAACAATACTAGAGTTGGAAGGGATTCTGGAAGTCTTCTAGTCCAACCCCTTGCTCAGCGGGAAACTCTTCACCATTTTAGACAAATTGTTGTCTTCTTAAAAACCTCTAGTGCTGTAGCACCCACAACTTCTGGAGGCAAGTTGTTCCACTGATTAATTGTTCTAACTCAGCAAATTTCTCATTAGTTCTAGATTTGTTCTTTGTTGATTAGTTTCCATCTGTTGCTTCTCTGCCTGCTTTCAGGTGAAGAGTTGAGAGATATTGACTAGTCCAAAGTCATCCAATAGGCTTTGAGCTCAAGGCAAGGCTGGAATTCCCAGTCTCCTAGTTTCTAGTCTGATGAAATGAAATGAAATGAACCTTTATTGTCAAAGTACAACTATGTACAACCCTCCATCTTACTACACCATGTGAAGCAACTACACCACACACCGGCCTCCCAAGTCAATTCTACATAAAATTCACAAAAGTTATTTCTCATTCAAAAGCTTAATAGCCCACAGATAAAAGCTGTTTTTCAGCCTGTTGGTGTGGCTGGCTATACTCCTATATCTTAACTACTATGCTAATCTGGCTTTCTAAGGAATCTTTGGCCCAATCCTTATCTACAGCATCTGCAAGCCATTTGAAGGTCACCCGAAAAAGCCCATGTTCTGCAGAACATCGGAAATACAGCATCATATTCAGGACAGCTCATGATGGTGGTCATGGCAACATAGTCCAAATTCCACCTCTTTTGTCCAAGCATCAATGTTGAACACACATACAAAGAAGTGAACCATTGAGCATGCCACTGGGACCACAATCCTGTCTATTTTGGCCCAGATAGCTCCTTGGACACTACTGTAGAACTTTCTTTCTGAAATCAACCCAACATTGGTTGGATAATGACATTAATTTTTTTTCCGACATTTTATCTTTGTGCATTTCTCTTTCATTCCCATGTCAATTTCTAAGTCTATAGGCAACTGCTCTTGTTACATAAAGTTGTCACCTTAACATCTCCCAACATTGTGCACAAATGTTAGAAGTGGAGGAACTGATCATCCCATGAATATTTATTTATATGGCTGCTTGGTCTTGCCTGAACGGATCTGTTGCAGCTGGGGACTATTTTTACGGGTAAAAGTGCTGTGTGGTAATAGCAAGAAAATGCATAATTATTTCAGCAAACATTAATCACCTCCCTTAAATTCTGAATAGTTATCAAGAAGGAATGGAAATCAGTTCAATGTAATGGAGTAAGTTTTTAAAGAAAATATCCCCTCCTCCTCATCAACAACAACAAAGAAAAAACAAAACACAACACCACCCATCTACTTCCAAATATTATTCTAAGAATTTATTCACCTTCTTTGTTTCTGTTCATGCTCTATGTAATTTCTTAAACTAATCTATTCAGCCTTGGGGCTCTCAACCAATTAAAGGCCTAGGCAAGGGAATAAGACCGTCCCTGACAGTTTATGGTTCAAGGAATAGAATATGCTGAACAGCGATAAAATGAAGTAAATTAAAATTATTCCAAACAGATGAGAGAGAGAGAGAGAGAGAGAGAGAGAGAGAGAGAGAGAGAGAGAGAGACAAATTTCAATGGAAAGAAAATCAGCATCTCTCTCATTTGAATAGTTAACTTCATATTTTTATGTACAAGAAGAAAAAGCTTCATTTCAGTTGTACTGACATTTTCTGATGGAAAGGTGGTAATTCAACTGTTACTGTATATGGGCTCAGGTTTGGTTTAATTACAAATTATAATCCCTGGAGGATATTCAGTCTCAATTTTGAAGCATTGTCCCGTTGGTTGTATACGGTTTCTTAAATGCATCTGTAACTCTGAAATCCAGGTTATTCTCAACGGAGGTGCGTTTTATTGATCTACCACCTTAATTATTGTCTTGCTAATATTTTCTTCATGGTCTTTGGAATACCTTGACTTGTCGGATATTTTTTCATTGTTCTTGATGAGCAAAAGGAATTGGGACATTTTTGCTAACAAAAAGAAAGTAAATGCTTTTAAAAAAAACAAACAAAAACATAACATGTAATGCCACGATTGCAGGACTCTGCAAATGACTGCAAACCAATTCAGGAGCATCTCATATGAGACTATGAAGTGGGCTGTTGTACATTTGGAACCAGCTCAAGAGTACCTTGGGGGTGTCTGTCTGTCATAATTTCAAATGATTGCTAAACAACAAACAATTGCTAAATAACAAAGAAGAGGGGGTCCACCTCTTCTCCAAAGCACCTGAGGACACGACAAGAAGTAATGGAGGATGCTTCTCAAGAAGAGAAGCAACCGAGAACTAAGGAGAAATTTCCTGACAGGGAAAACAATTAACCAGTGGAACAACCTGCCTCCAGAAGTTGTGAATGCTCCAACACCGCAGGTTTTCAAGAAGAGATTGGACAGCCATTTGTCCAGAATGGTATAAGGTTTCCTGACTGAGCAGGGCACTGGACTAGAAAACCTCCAAGGTCCCTTTCCAACTATTCTATTCTATTCTATTCTATTCTATTCTATTCTATTCTATTCTATTCTATTCTATTCTATTCTATTCTATTCTATTCTATTCTATTCTATTCTATTCTATTCTATTCTATTCTATTCTATTCTATTCTATTCTATTCTATTCTCCCCTTTTGCAATCTTCTGACAAGCAAAGTTGATGGGGAAGCTAGATTCACTTCTAAACCATGCGACTAACTTTAATTGCTGTGATTCCCTTCACAACCATGGTGATAAAGGCTGTAAAATGGGGCCTAACTCACCAAACAACTGTCTCTCTTAGCAACAGAAGTTTGGGACTCAGCTGTGATCATAAGTTGAGGATTACCTGTAGAAACGCATCCCGCTCCTTTCTTTAAGACTGCCTGTTTCATGCTTGGTTCCCTGTCACCCTGTTACGCAAATCTCTTTAGCTCAAATATGGTGGAGGCATTTGCATAATTAGGCTGAAATACTCCTCATCCTGGGACCTATTTTTATGTACCACTTTCCCCCGGATTTGTGTACAGAATCCAAATGATACATTTGGTGTGTGCAGCATTTTAAAATGGATAGCACCCTACTGCCTCAATCAGATTTCTCCACTGAGATGAAAGAAACCTCTACATTATTCAAGGCCATAATCTACACAAGAAAACCTTACTGTCCCTTCTATCTCCATTTTTTTTAAATGGCTGGGCTCAGAAAGATAAATATTCCTTCCGCTTTTGATAGAAGATCACTAATCCAGAAGAGATAAGGTTGCCGTTTCAAACATGAAATAAATCAGCCTAAAATGTAAAGAAAACTGTATGCATCTTGCTTTTTAAAATATTTATTCCTTCTCCTTTATGGCCAGAAAAAGGTCCTTGCTTTAAAAAAAAAAGGACAGAAAAATATCCAGTTCTTGATACTGAGAAGACGGCAAAATGCAATGCAGGTTTACAATTCTCTGGAGACGAGCGTGGAGAAACGAAATTGGATTGTGTTGATATCATCGTGCAATGGAAACCACTTAGGTGTTTATGGAATAAACCACTTGTGTGAGGAAGTCCCTCTGCAGATTGCAGGAAATGGGTATGGTTAGACTAGAGAAAAGAAGGACCGGGGGGACACGATGACAGGATTCCAGTATTTGAGGGGCTACCACAAAGAAGAGGGGGGGGGGTTTCACCTATTTTCCAAAGCCCCTGAAGGCAGGACAAGAAGCAACGGATGGAAATTAATCAAGGAGAGAAGCAACCTAGAACTAAGGAGAAACTTCCTGACAGTGAGAACAATTCACCAATGAAATAACCTGCCTCCAGAAGTTGTGGGTGCTGATTCTGATTCATCTGTCCTCGTTGGATGTCCCTTGGGCCTGCTGCAAATGCTGCAGCTTTTTTGCACCAGAAGAGAACAAGGCAAAATGATTTACGCGATCCAATGTGAAACCAGAGGAGAAGATATTTCGAAGTCTTCTTTGCATGCCGAGGATCCCTTCATCTGCTATCTTTAGTTTCCAGATCATGGGAAATTAGCACAAGTCATTATGCTTTGTTTTCCAGAGGACTTGAGTATTGACTACTGTGTCCAGTTCTGCATGCTGCATTTTAAGAAGGATTCGGATAAACGGGATCAATTTATGAGAAGGGCAATAAGGATGATCAATGGAGTAGAAACAGACTCACAGAAGGAGAGTGAGGGAGAGAACGGACTCTCTTTTGCCTGAGGGGGGAATATAGCTGACGTGTTATTTTCAACTATTGTATTTAAAGACGATCACATAGAAAAACGATCTGATTTTGTACTGATTCAGACTGCAAGATGTGAGATGATAGGTCTTTCCCCCCCATTAGTTGCACTGGGAAGGGAAGGGAAGGGAAGGGAAGGGAAGGGAAGGGAAGGGAAGGGAAGGGAAGGAAGGAAGGAAGGAAGGAAGGAAGGAAGGAAGGAAGGAAGGAAGGGTTTATTTTATGATTTTCCCCATCTTGGGAACCTTGCAAACCTTGGTTTGCCCACTGCACAGAGCTGTAAACTATGGTTTTCAAACCAGTGTGGCTGAATGTACACACATTGTGGCTCATTGTGATGGATGAACTGAATTGCTGAGACAGCTGCATAGCTGTGGGCCTTATTAATGAATACTCAGGGCAGCTTCACAGGTTTATGACAGGCTTTTTATATGGACCATCTGCACCTGCCAAAAGATGAGAGGGAAGAGGGAAA
>NC_139525.1:2476684-2546684 GCF_947247035.1 Vipera ursinii | reverse complement strand
GTGCCTGTTACTCATCCCAGCTTCTGCCAACCTAGCAGTTCGAAAGCATGTAAAAATGCAAGTAGAAAAATAGGGACCACTCCGGTGGGAAGGTAACAGCGTTCCGTGCACCTTTGGCATCTATTCATGCTGGCCACATGACCACAGAGACGTCCTCGGACAAGCGCTGGCTCTTCGGCTTTGAAACGGAGATGAGCACCAGCCCCTAGAGTCCGAAACGACTAGCACGCATGTGCGGGGGAACCTTTACCTTTACCTTATATAAAAGGGATGAATTTCTCTCGCTCCCATAAGTGTCCTCAAACAACAGTTATATCCCATTAAAATGATATTATCAAGCAGCAGTAAACCCAAGAAATTGCAAAGAGCAGAGCCAGCAAGTTCAGCATCTGCTAAACAAAGCCATAGCAGCCTTGGTGGCTATTAAAAGCACAGGATAATAGGTTAGACTTCACCTGGGACCTCACAGGAAACCAGCAGGCATTATGTACACCTTCCAACAGAGACCTTTCTGTAAGTTGGGCCTTTGGTCAGAAGTTTCTCAAAACAACAATTGAGTTCTTGAGTTACATGATGAGGGAGCAGCCATCCTTGAGATATTCCACTAACAAGCCACTCATAAAGGAGCAGAGTTTGACTTCAGACCAGAAATAATTAGAAGCTAGTAAGATCTTCTACTTTGGATGATACAATCATGCAATCCAATATACATGGTTACCTGACTGAGCATCAGAAAGAATCTCCAACATTTCTTTAAAAGCAAGCTCAGTATATTAAACATGCCATGATAGTAGGTTTTCTTTTTTTTAAAAAAAGTGTGGTCCTTCCTTCCTTCCTTCCTTCCTTCCTTCCTTCCTTCCTTCCTTCCTTCCTTCCTTCCTTCCTTCCTTCTCCTGGTGTAAGTAAGGCCTCCTGCTTGGGCGGGGAGTTGGACTAGATGACCTACAAGATCCCTTCCAACTCTGTTACTATTATGTTATGTAATGTCCAAGCATCCATGCATCCATCCATCCAAGCAAATATGCCACATGGCACCAGCCAAAGCTGAGAAAGATTAGCGTCAGTGCATTACTTCAATGCTGCTAGATGTAAACATTCAAGTCCCACTGTGCATGCAATTGAAGAACCCATCAGCATACCATATTAGTATTTTAGAGAAATTCTAGCCAGTTTTCATTGGCAAACCTGGTTCAGTGGAATGGGGAAATCAGAAAACATATGTGTGTGTCTTAACCCAAAGTTCCCGACACGTGAATTTATTTGAATATCTTTGTATAGTTAATATGGGATCTAGGTCAGCATGTAAGTGCAAATGGTAAGAGGGAACATTCCCTTTCTGATTGTAAATAAGGATGTTATTCCAAATGTGAATACAGCTCCCTTTCAGGTTTTATATAAATGAATCGTCCATCGTACACGGAACAATATATCACGGGACTGCTTCTAATCACATTATTATTGATCTTAAAGAATTTTCCAAGCTGGTTGGTGATGTTGTAGGTGTGTGTGTGTGTGTGTGTGTGTGTGTGTGAGAGAGAGAGAGAGAGAGAGAGAGAGAGAGAGGGAGAGGGAGAGGGAGAGGGAGAGGGAGAGGGAGAGGGAGAGAGAGAGGGAGAGAGAGAGAAAGAGAGAGAGAGAGAGAGAGGGAGGGAGGGAGAGGGAGAGAGAGAGAGAGAGAGAGAGAGAGAGAGAGAGAGAGAGAGAGGGAGGGAGGGAGAGGGAGAGAGAGAGAGAGAGAGAGAGAGAGAGAGGGAGAGGGAGAGGGAGAGGGAGAGGGAGAGGGAGAGAGAGAGGGAGAGAGAGAGAAAGAGAGAGAGAAAGAGAGAGAGAGAGAGGGAGGGAGGGAGGGAGGGAGAGAGAGAGAGAGAGAGAGAGAGAGAGAGAGAGAGAGAGAGAGAGAGAAAGAGAGAGAGAGAGAGAGAGAGAGAGAGATGAATTGGAAAGACAATTAAAGCTCTGCAAGTAATCCCAGTAGAAATATTGTGCAGGCACCTACGGAGAGTTTTGAAGCAGCTATGCAGACCTTCCAGAAGTTGTGACCACTTTAACAATTGGAGGATGAATGCTTTGTTCATTCACATCAGCAATTTTCTGAAGAGCTTGTTCCATCATCATCATCATCATCATCATCATCATCATCATCATCATCATCATTATTATTATTATTATTATTATTATTATTATTATTATTATTATTATTATTATTATTATTATTATTATTTTGCCATATGAGCAAACATCTGATGAAATAAATTTAGGTGCACAGTTGAGGAAGAGGAGCATTGCTGGCAAGACAGGGAGATGGGAAAGGACTCTGAACAAGGTAACATCTCAACGCCCAGACTTCTGATATTTTGAGTAATATGGGCTCCCTCTCCTATCTATATTTTAGTCAGTTATGACTCATAATGATGAAAAATAGCAAGAAAAAAAATGATGTTCAGGAGGATGTAATTGGTTCCTTAGGAACAACATAAGAAATGCAAGCTGAGATGGAGGATTAAAAATTAAAAGCAGGAACTCGACTCATCCAGATCGGAAATGAATTAAACAGAATCCATTAAATACCTGGAGCATTTAGGAGGCAAATCAAGAGACAATAGGCTCACAAATCTAGACAATGATGAAAGTCCACAAAGAGAACCACTTAATGGATGCCAGAAAGGGTTAGGCAGAAACAAACAACCTCACCACCAACCTGAGAGTCAATCACAATTTTCTTTTGCTCTGCATAAAAAGGAGGAACTGAGGAAAAAGTTCCTCCTCGTTTCACCAGGAAGTAGAGAAATTCTCCACCAGATTTCTTCAAGAAATCTTCTCTAAGAAGTTAATGGAAGCTGTGGAATATATGAGGCAAGTGTCAATGCTGCTAACATTGAATGTTTTTGCTTTGACAACAGATGGAGATGCAACCATTTTCTTCTTTTGTTTTATTCTTAAAGTTAGAATTAGATGATGCTTGGGGGGAGGAATGTGCATGAGAATTTAGCTAGACATAACAATACTGAACCTAGTGTGAGAACCAAGGTTATTGAAATAAGAGATAATAAGAATTGGTGGGCTGGACAACTGGAGGGGAAGCCTGCATCTCAAACTAATTGGAGAATGTAATTTATGACTGTTAATTGGGGGGGGAAGGGACTTGTACTTTGGTACTATGTGCTCAGGGGAGGGGAACTCAATTTTTGGCTTTGACTAGTTAGTGCCAATGCTATGCTACTCAAATAAAGATTCTTTAAGGTAAACATTGCCTTGAGGTTCTTTCAGGAGCTTCATCTGTCAGAACCATGACAGCAAGAAACACGGGGACCTCGACCGTAAGGATTTCAACAAAACTCTCCTTTTCTTTGAAATAATATCTAAAAGCAATTTTTTTTTCATGAATCCAAACTGGAAAAAAGAGAAAAAAATTACAGGGACAATGATCAACCAAGAGCATTTATAGTTTTCAGTTTTCATTGCATCACTCTGAATCGCCACAATTACTGCCTTTGCTTAACTATCTCCAACTTCTGTCTGAGCGTTTCCCAAACTGGATGGACCCAAACTGGGCTACATTTACAGCATACTTCAACCAATCCTGCAACAATGTGTGTCAGAGAATTATAAGGCTGGAGGGGACCTCAGAGGTCTTCTAGTCCAATGCCCTGTCCAAGGCAGGAGTAAATACAAATAAAAGTAGGGGGGGAAAGCGAGATGATTTAGGTTCTACCAAAATAAAATAAAAATAAAAACGGCCAAACTATAGAGTTTAATTGATAGGCTCCAATGTTCATTATGGGAACAGAAACATGATTACTGGATCTTTTCTAAGAGATAACATAAGAATTATAGGAATAATCCTGTATTAAAAGTTAGCAGTCTTTCCTCATTCAGAGCTCATATCAACTGCTGAAGCAAAACCCAACATGGACTTTAAGTCCTGTCCAGGTTACAATTATCTGAGGGAGAATCCTGACTCAGGTGAGCTGATCTTGTCCATGTATATATTCCCCGGACATTCTTGCACATGGAAATAGGTCTCTTCTTTCTTCTTATCATGCAGCTCCATTCTTGGGTTGATTGCTGTTTATTGGAGTTTTCAGGGCCTCCTTTATCACTTTTCTGTTCACTCTCTTGTGCAAATTGCTTTGAGGGGAAAAAAAATCATGGTAGGAATCCCAACATAGCAGAAGATGAAAATGAGATCTTCTGAGGAGAATTGGGTCAGGAGAAGGTTTCCGGTTTCTTAGTTTCTTGAACCTTCCAGGAGAAGTTAGTTTGAAAGCCTTGTTTAAAGGTGATGGAAGCAGTCTAAGGTTAGCGGAGGAACAATTCTGAAGCAGAAGCAGATTAACCAATTATAACCATGTGCTACGGCTACATCTTGCCCTTTAAACTGTGGGAGGCCCTCAACGGATGAGGTGACTTCATGCTTAAGGTAGAGTTCTCTATGGTAATTTGCCAGTTACATTCCAGCTCTCTGCTTGTTGTATCCTCTGAGTGGGTGGTTCCCCCCGCCCACCACCCACACACAGAGCTTACTGGCCACGTTCTCCCTCTCTTCCCTTTCCTCAAGGAATCAGATTCCCTTTAATTTGGTTTGCTTGTTTGGCTTATTCACTTTACTGTCTCCTTTAAAAAATTAATGTCCCTTTTTTCTCAGGTTGAGGCTTACTCTCTTTGATTCCATTTAACATTTAAAGATATGACAGGTTCTGCATCAAACCAAAACACACACCCCGGTATGTAAAATATTTTATAGAGTCATTTCTGGGTTTTAGGTAGGGGAAACACAGAAATTTCTTCACCGTCTTTTCTCTTTTCGGCCAACTTTCACTTGTGTATGTGAGGAATATTTATTTAATCTAGTTTTGCTCTCCTAGTCGTTCTTTTACATTAATCCCTCTGCAGTCCTTAGCTTCATTTCACTGCTGTTTATGATTGTACAATCACGATTCTGTCGATTTATTTTTGTGACCTTTTTTCTCTCTGAAGCCATTTGTTGTTTGGAGACAAGGAAGAAACCCCATGCTTCCTCCGTGAAAGGGTGGTGCCTCAAAAGAGGAGCGGTGGATATAAGGCTCCCAGTATGGGTATTGGATGGATCTGGGATAAATAGAATCATAAAATCATAAGGGTAGAAGAGACCTCGGTGGTCTTGTAGTCCAAACTCCTTCTCAAAACAGGAGTCCTCATACCACCCCAGACAAATGGTTGTCCAATCTTTTCTTGAAGACCTCTAGTGATGGAGCACCCACACCACTGGGAAGCAAACTATTCCGTTGATTGATTTTATCACTGTCAGGAAATTCCTCCTTATTTCAAGGTTGGATCTCCCTCTCATGATCTTCCACCCAGGGATCCTTGTCCTGTCCTCAGGTGCTCTGAAGAATGCCCTCTTTCCTGTGATAGCCCTTCAATTATTGGAAGATGCTATCGGGTCCCTCCCCCTAATCCTTCTCTTGTTTCCTTTAGCTACTCATCATGCAGTTTAGCCTCCAGACTAAATCTTTGTTGCTCTTCTCTGCACTCTTTCTGGGGGCCTCAGCATCTTTTTTTGTATTATGGAGACAAAAAAAATGAATCCTTTACTCTTTGATTCTTTATCTGTGGGGTTTCTGCCAGCAATGCAAATAACGCTACTACTAATATTTGGTGATGAAAAGGAGAAGAAGATGAATCTCTATCATGAATGACCCAGAGAAGAGTCTCACCTGGAAATGTTGAAGCCCATTACGCTGAGTAGAATTGAAACTGTACTAACGGTACTTTGCAAAACCCTTAGAAAGCCTACTAAGAGTCAGTAATACAGGACTGGATGGATCTGTGGTATCTCTTGGTACAAAACTGCTGCTTCCATTCTCATCAAAAACTGAAAGAGACAAGGAGAAAGATCAGATGAAGATTTAACTGAGCACCCTAGACAAGGAGGTGATGGATAGCTACTAGATTCCCATCCCGTAGTGAACTTTACTGGTTTGAAAGTGGAAGATTGAAAGCTCTCCTTCTCATAAAACAGGGGTGTGCAGTGTTGGGGCGGGTCACAGGCTACTTTATGATTTTGCAAAGGGATGAAGGCCAGTTCACATATAAGGATGAGATCATATTTGGGAAGGCTTGTCCACCCTTCTGAAACTACCAATAGAAGAGAATCTTTGTAGCTCAGGTTGAATTGTGGGATCCTTGGTGCTTTCTGACCTGGGTGGTTTTCTTGTAGAGGTTTCGTGACCCAACAAGGTAACATCATTAATGCCATGGCTGATGAAGAACTGATGATGTTACCAAGATGGTTAATGAAACATCTGCAAGAATACAACCAAGCTCGGAGAGCATCAAGGACCCCACGTTTGTCCTACTTAAAAGGAGTAGGAGAACTCACTGTCAATTTTCAGCAATCAAAGGAGTTTTGAGGACCTGGAGAGGGAGTTTGGCCCCACAGTTTATCCAGCTACATATACGAGGGGAAAGCATACCGTACAATCGGTCTAAAAATAGAGCAGCTTTTCACAGAAGTATGGGGTTCTTATCTTGTTTCAAGAAGCACTGTTATTATTTTCTCTTAAGGCAAACAATGTAATAGCAAGCTTCCTTAATGCCAGGTTCTCGGGCCAAGTTTGTTTATGCAGCTTTATTTTAAGCTTCTCTTCACCTTGCTAGATATTGTAATTAAAATGGGGCTATATATTTGAATGCCTTGTTGACAGCACTTTGCCCAGCATAGTTGAAAGACCCCCTATTCTAATTAAATAGGCATTACAGCATGGTGGATATTGACAGTTTTGAAAAATGCCAATATTTCCCTTTCAACTCCTGTAAACAGAATTACTGTTATTAATAAATAGCAACATGTCCATCATGGTGATGGAAATTTTGGGGAATGGAGAGACATATTGTGTGGGTGGCTAGGTGCTCCTTTTAAAAAATTCTCTACTTTGTCCAGATAAATTTTACTATTTTACTAACCTGTGAGGGGTGTGCTTGTGAGGGGGAATAAAATTTTTTTGGGGGGATAAGCCCACAATTTGCTCTTCTTTGTACACATCAAAAGAGGTAATTGGGGGGCAAAAAGTAAATGTGCCTCAAATAGCCTTCTCAAAATTCTCTGCCTAGAGAAGTTGGGTGGATTATTTCTTACTATTTGCACCTGAGAAGTTTCCCCTTAGAAGAGTAGGAATCCAAGGAATCTGCAAACTGCTGGAGACAAGATGGCACAATGAAAGACAGGACATTTAAACCATTCTTGTTTGATGCACTGTGCAAATCCAAAAATTAACTTTGTGTGAATGTAGGCAAGATGGAATGAATGAACCTCTATTGTCAAAGTACAACCATGTATACATTGAGATTGGCTGAACCCACCTTCGTGTCCCCACCCCAACTTACAGTGACACAAACCTTCCATCTTATTACACCATGTGAGCTAATTGCACAACACACCGGCCTCGCAAGTCAATCATGCATAAAGTTTATAAAATGGTAGGAGAGTAAAGAGATACCGTCCAGGATGTAAGTCATCCCTGAGAATTTTCCTCACTCTTCCAAGGCAGCGAGCCCTGGCGAGGTCATCCAGTGGTGTCAGGGGACAGCCCACAATGTCTTGTGCTGTGCTCACCACCCTCTGTAATGCTTTCATATCCAAGGCTGTCAGACCAGCATACCAAACCACAATACAGTACGACCACAATACAGTACTCCACAAGATGGAGTATTGATAAAAGAGAATGTTTGTAGCTTAGGATTGATCTGTGGGGTCCTTGGTGCTCTCTGAGCTTGCTTGATTTCATTGTTTGATCTTTCATGAGCCATCTAGGTAACATCATCAGTTAGCACTGATGGTACGTAGCTCCTTTCCCCTCTTTGTTAAAACCATCAATTTGCAGTGCCCACCACCACAAAACAACTCGCAAGAAAACAGTCAAGCTCAGAGGATCCCACAAGGTCCCCACAAGATGGAGTATTTTAGAGTACTATGATGGGAAAAAATATGGCAAAGACAAGAGGAGATACTCTGGAGTTAAGGAGACTTCACTGAAGGTCTTAAATCCTTGTTATAGAGATCTTACGTTCCACTTGCTGCTTCACAAAGAATGTGAGAACTTACATTCACCACCCCAGCTTCCTGTTGTTGATGGTGGATGCTGAAAATTAATGGTTTTAGCAAACAATAAGGAGGAACAGAGCAGCAGAACAGAGACAAAAATTTGTTTTATTCATAGGATGTTGGTTCGAGGGAACTTTGAAGCTCCATGAAGCAGAAAAGGCTACATTCTGGAGAAGTATGTCAGAAAGAATGAATCGGCTTCACTGGATCTGCTTTACACTCTGCAGATAATTCTGGTGGAGATAGAAGCAGAGTATGGTAACAGGTTTTCCCAGCCAGAGAAAACCCAGCTGTCAAACTGGCTAACAGAAGGAAATTGCTGGCCAGTATCTTGGAGCTTTTTCTTTGAAGGCGATCAAAAGAGTTGGGGGAAATCGGCTGGCATACATATATGAGTGAGCATGGATGGAAACATGGCTTGAATTACTGTAGCTGGGAACTATGTAGATTGCACTTTAGTTCATCCTGAGGACATTTACTTCTCAGACTTCGGCTTCTGTTTCCTCCTTTGAGATCCTGTCTTGCAAATAATTTCCTGAAGTGGGAGGGGGCATTAGCAGCGTGTAAGCAAACGTAGAAAGTTGGCTAACATTCATACGTACGTTTATGTATTTGGCTTCAGCATCTTTGCTTTTTCCTCAACTGAGCCAAGAATTATAGGAGACTAATTTTTCTAAAAATAGTAATTAGAAACAAATAGTAATTGTTAATGCATATATTTAATTAGCCAATGTGCTAAAACTAGTTTAGTCAAGCTTTATGGAGGGCACAGGGTTAATTCCTATGCTGATGTGTGTTTGTTAATTCTTTGCATGCTCTTTTCACTGATGAAATGGATAGAAGCAACAGACCTTTAATAAAGCATCTTTTGCACCATATGGCTGAGAAAAGCAATATAATCTTGGCTTAAATGAGGGTGCCCGCACTCTGCTCTGCAAAACATAATCAAGATTTATCTCCAAGATGGCCGTTAATCTTACAAATGGAGATTGAACATTTTGTGACCACGGAATTTCAGCGAGCAGGTGGTTACATCAGCCTTGGCAGGAATTTGAAAGGCCAGAAAAAGGCTACCCAAGTATAAAAGAGAAAATAATTCTTTGAAAACCTCCCAGACTGTGGACATGTATACCTAGAGCAATATGTGAGTGTTTTCCAAGAAAAAAACAGGACCTTAAAGGGGAATAAATTTATTACAAGAAAAGCTTTCCATGGGCTAGTATCTCAGTCATCACTGCCGCGGTACTCGGAATTGCAAGGACGAGGAAGAGTTAGCTAAGGCTGAATTGAGAGAAAATGAGATGGGAAAGGTTGGTGCTACAGAGAGCGATAATGATTTTGAGTGGTCTGTCCACAAAGACAATTTGCTGGGTGATGATAGAGAGATAAAGGTAGATAGAAAGTTTTATATATATGGAGAAAAACAGTGTGGGAGAGATAGATACCGAGAAAGAGAGATAGACACGAAAGATTGAGAGACAGGGAATGGGTGAAAGAGAGATGATAGAGAGACAGAGGTGGAGAGAGAAACAGACAGACAGAGAGAAACAAAAAGTGTTTGAACAACATTCCACTTCAGACAAACAATTGCTAATTATTTTCTGACTCCGGTAGTCCTAGAGTTAACATTGGTGCTTTGCTGCTGTAACTATGATATTTGTGCAAAGAGTCTGAGAGCATAAAAGCTATTAATAGATTCAACATATACTGGTGTTCAGTAATATTATGCATCCAGGCCATCTTCAGTTGGATTTAAGAGGAAGGAAAAAAAACCAAGCCAACATTCATATAGACTTTCAAATGTGTTCCAGAAGTTCTTCTCTCCTCTCCTCTCCTCTCCTCTCCTCTCCTCTCCTCTCCTCTCCTCTCCTCTCCTCTCCTCTCCTCTCCTCTTCTATTATTCTATTCTATTCTATTCTATTCTATTCTATTCTATTCTGTTCTGTTCTGTTCTGTTCTGTTCTGTTCTGTTCTGTTCTGTTCTATTCTATTCTATTCTATTCTATTCTATTCTATTCTATTCTATTCTATTCTATTCTATTCTATTCTATTCTCCTTCTCCTTCTCTCCTCTAGAACAAAGTCTCCCTTAACTTGGCATTAGCTGTATAATTATATGCATTACACAACACTGTTCAAAGGTTAATAGTGCTTCTGTGGAGGAAAAAAGTAAAAACCAACCAATATATCAAGACAAAATAGACTGTCTTTCCCAAGAGAACAGATTTATAATTCCAAGCAGCAGTTTATCAAAATATTCCCTGATGAGGTTTATTCAGCTTTTTTTTTATCTCCAAGTTTCTCTGAATTGAGTTAATGGTTTCCTTGCATTCTATCTCAGGTTTTTTTAGCTAAAGTCATAGATTTGTTTCATTAAACCCAGCCCAGTAAAAGTTTTTTTTCCTGTAAAACTGCCATATTCTAGTTACTTAAATCTCAACTATGAAGTTTGCCAGTATAATATATATGCATTTCACACACACACACACACACACACACACACACATGTCATTTGGAATTATCAAAATATATATCAGAAACTATAGTAATTTCAAAATGCCCTTTCCATTATAAGCTTATTTTCTGAAACAGGTTTGCCATAAACTGGCAACATCAGAAAAGAAACTTTTGGTCACAAAGTTGTTTGATGTTACTAGATAATAAGATTGGAGGAACAGCAGTCACCATCCCCAATATAATATTTTGGAATACAAAACATCTGGCTCTACCGTGGGCGACTGAATCTCACACTAATTTACTAATAGACCAGTGATATTTGTCTAACCAAATTGCTTGCTCTATTTATACATATGATGTTAACACTACAGTTTTGTCCATGTTATTTGTGGATTTATTGTTTAGTTACCCCCTTGCTACCTTATTCAGTTGGTGGCACTGCAAATTTAATTGATTGTATTCTTTCAGCCAAAATGCTGAGCCACACTGGACTAAGTAACAATCAGCTGGTGCTTCTCCTTAACTGTTCTCCAGGTTCTTAAGAAGCAGTTATAAGCATGAGTGGTTGCAGTATCATCACCTAGACCAGAGTTTCTCAAGTTTTAGATGAGTGGACTTCAACTCCCAGAATCCCCTGGATTCTTGCTTTTCTAGAGAGCAGATTCTATGGTTGCTGGAGCTTGTGGGTTGATTTAACCCAGGTGTCTTCAAACTTGGTCCTTTTATGACTTGTGGACTTCAACTCCCAGAATTCCTCAGGCAGGCATGCATGCCTGGCTGAGGAATTC
Source organism: Vipera ursinii (assembly GCF_947247035.1). Taxonomy (NCBI): domain Eukaryota; kingdom Metazoa; phylum Chordata; class Lepidosauria; order Squamata; family Viperidae; genus Vipera; species Vipera ursinii. The sequence goes on along the minus strand of NC_139525.1, from coordinate 2,535,357 downwards.
TGGGAATTGAAGCCCACAAGTCATAAAAGGGCCATGTTTGAAGCCCCCTGGTTTAATCAATGCTTCAAGGCAGTGCTTCTGCACATGGACAACTTTCAGATGGGTGGACTTCAACTCCCAGAGTTCCCCAGACAACAACCAGAATTCTGGGGGTTGAAGTCCACCCATTGGACAGTTGCCAAAATTGAGAAACAATGATCTAGGCCCTGTTTTCTCAGGACATTACTGAAAATGCCATGGGGTCTATCAGACTGCATGAGTACAGTAGGCTTCCCTTGCCTGGTCAATAAAAATTGATGGTAGAATAATAGGATGGATAGATTTGGGGTTTTATTTGTTTTATTATTGCTTTATTGTATACTTACTTTGCTTTGTACACCGCCCTGAGTCCTCCGGGAGAAGGGCGGTATATAAAACAAACAAACAAACAAACAAACAAACAAACAAACAAACAAACAAACAAACAAATAAATAAATAAATAAATAAATAAATAAATAAGCCAGCAGGCTAGAAGAAGAGACCTCATGGACCATAAATATAACTCCAGGTTGGATGAGCTTCAGCTAATACTAAAATAGGGTATGGATTCTGCTTCCACGGGACCACAAAAACAGAGGCTCTTGCTCAATTAAAGTGAGATCACCAGCTATAGTTTGGTCTGGTAGTATTTGGCTGATTTTTTTTCCCTCAGCAATTTGGAGAATTCAACCTGGGACCTTCAACTTTCTCCTCTCTCCTTTTAAATGAAAACTTCGTTTTACAGAATAGCAGAGTTGGAAGGGACCTTGGAGGTCTTCTAGTCCAACCCTCTACTCAAGCAGGAGAGCCAATACCATTCCAGATTCTTCTTAAAAAACCTCCAGTTAGTTTTTTTTTCCCCCACAAAGCCATTATGTATCTCCTCCTCTCTTGTGGATGGTGTCTCTGAAAAGCAACCGTGAACTTTTTCCTCTCTTCTTAAAAAAGGGGAAAGGAGTAGATTAAGTTACTGTTGTCCATAAAGAAGACTCTTTATGATTGCTCAGGCTAACGCTGAGAAGGACAGAAACCTTTTTGGAGAAAGTCTTTAAAGCTACCAATTTCCATCTCTGCCACCTCATGCATTAAGAACAACAGGCTTGCTTGTATAATTTATTAAGGTGCAAACATAATGGCCCAGAAAAATCATGACACAAGGAAAACAGGTTCTACTTTATACTCACGACTATAAGAAAACCTTACAATCTGCAGATTTTTCGATTACATATTTTTTCCTGCTTCTACAATTGTTATTCCAGATCCGGCGTCGTACACCACAAATCCACTCCAAGTGAATAGCAAAGGAACATGCTTGCTCGGTTTTGGTTTTACCCCAATCATTTTAGAATCTTAAATTTTATTTTATTTTATTTCTTTCACAGATGTATTAAATTTAACTCACTGAACCCAAGCTACATCTTTTTGAATAGTCTCACATCAGTTTTTTTTTTCCCCAAGGGTGTTTCCAAAGTCATTACAATATGGTAAGATGAGACTGAATTCCATTATTTAAAGAAGAAAAAAGTCTATGTGTTTAAACTTTTCCATGTTTCTACGATCGCTGTTAAAGATCAAAACCATGCAGACAATGCCTCTCTCCCTATGTCGTTCCAGGGAACTGAAAGTTGGACTTTGAAGAAGCTGCGTAGGAAGATTGGTGACGCTTTTGAATGTTGGTCTTGGAGAAACCTCTGAGAATGCCCTGGGAAGCCAAAAAAGCAAACAAATGAATCATCAAATACATCAACTCAAAAGTCCCAGTTGAGGCACAATTAACCAGGCTTCCAATAAAGGAGGATATTTGTAACTCAGGGTTGAAATGAGGGGGCCTTTGGGGCTCTCTGAGTTTGGTTGTTTTCTTGCAGATGTTTCATGACCTAACTAGGAAACATCACCAGTGCTAGAAGGGAGTGAGATTTGCGGGTGGGGGGGGGGAGGAGAAGGAGGAAGAGGAGGAAGAGGAAGAGGGGGAGGCAGAGAAGGAAGGCTGTGGGGTCCTTGGTGCTTTCTGACCTTGGTTGTTTGCTTGCAGATGTTTGCTTGCAGCTCTTTGGAGAAGGTAGTACTTCTGGAAAAGGTGGAAGCAAAGAGAAGAAGAGGACAACCAGTAGCTATGATAGGTGAAGGGTTTCTTTTTATATGTATAGTAATTTTATTAAACTTTACAATGAACACGATAAAAAATAGTACAAGTTAGAAATTACAATAAAACATAAACAAATTAACACTAAAAAGACTGGTAGGGTACCTTATACAGATTGAATGATGTGCAATACATATTTTAATCAACTGATGCCTTTCTCCCAAAGTTGGCTGAATTGGCATGGAAGTCTTGGAATCCTAAGGTCAACAGAATCCTAAGGTCAACAGAAGAGAAGGGCTGAGAAGGGATTTGCCTGGTCTCCGCCTGGCATCCTAATGCCACACACAAAATGAATTGATTTCCTTATTTCACTAGGAGATGCATCATTTTAATAATTAAAATCTGACTGGCTGTGCATCCTTGCAGTGTAGCTGCAGCATCCTTAAGACATTTTAAGACAGGCCATTAAATAATGATTTATGAAGCAAGCTTTTGTTCATCCAAGAGATTAGAACATAATAACCTCGCCTACTTTAGGTTTGAACCAGACAGGACCATCAGCCACCAATCTGGTTTCCTTAACCAGGAACAACTTTAGAAGAACAGTGGTAGATCCCTCTGGTTATAAATTCTCAAATGGGTGACATAAAGATGATGAAAACCTGCCTGAATTATTTATTCCCTGGGTGGGGTGTGTACAGAATGTCCTCTGATAATTTGGAAGCATCTCCTGATGTTTCAATTTCGCCTGGTAATTTCATGGCAAGAGAAATTCAGAAGAAACCATTATGTGCTAAAAATGTCAAACCAGAGCTGTTTGATTCTCTTGCTGAAGGAGTGAACAAAACATGTCCCCAGGCTCACATATATTTGATGATGATGATGATGATGATGATGATGATGATGATGATGATGATGTATCTATTTTGATTATGCAGTTGTGGAAAATGTGGACTGTGTAGCTTCTTGACAATTTCAGATAAGAAATGCATGAAAATGATAATGGAGGCACTAAAATGGGTTGCTAAGTGGATAGATAGATAGATAGATAGATAGATAGATAGATAGATAGATAGATAGATAGATAGACAGACAGACAGACAGACAGACAGACAGACAGACAGACAGACTGACTGACTGACTGACTGACTGACTGATAGGAAAAATAAACATTCTTCCAACAATAACTCACCCGCCCCAATCTCCTTATTTCAACAAAGTTACTGGCTTAATAATTTAAAGGATGACATTTGGTGTCTTGAACTTAGCAAGCCAAAAGAAATACTTATCTTGAGATCCCAATTAATAAAATGGGAAAATATATAGCCAACTGCATTATATCTCAAGAGCTATAAATCCTTGAAGAAACTTTATCTTGACTTTCAAGGACTTTCTTCCCTCTCTACCTCTCCATATATGCTGAATAGAACATTTGAAGTTAGAGATATCCAAGCGACAAGAAAGCCCAAGGATCTCTTATAGGTGAGTACTGCAAAATACAGCTGGCCCTGGACAACTTATGCATTCATTTGAGGCAGGTTTCTTTGTGTTACTTCCTAACTTTGAATAAAATATGAGAGTGCTGATTTGTTTCATTCTTATTCTAAACATTGTGTTCAAAAAGGGATGTCAGTGATCTAGAAAGCCACCTTTTAGATCATATGGATATCTTGATAAGAGTCAGTTGGTATAATTTCAGGTTAAGGTTAGTGGATGTGCCATCATTCCATATTCATAAATTCATTTTGCTTGTGGATAATTCAGATTCAAGGAAAGAGCTACTTTGGAACTCTCTAAGGTCTTGTTTTTTCCTGGTGCAATAATTACCTTTCCTATCTGTGGATCAAGCGGATTGTTGAGTATTGTACTATTGAACCTGACTCTGGTTCACCTTTAATCACCTATAGAAGGATCTTATCTACCTGACGGCACTTCTGTCCAATTGTAATGGTCTGTGAGAATGACCTTGTAACACAGAAGGAAGACTTGTAGCCCAGGCAAACGTCATGCAATAGATATTTCAGCTTCTAGAAACAGAAGTGGGGTGGACTCTCCCTCATTCTTTGAACAGTAAAAGTAAAAGAGGATGGAAATGCTTTCAGATTTGAAAGGTTCAATGACTGAAACCCCACAACAATAATGGTGTTAGTACAGTGGTTTGTAGTGACGCGGTGGCTCAGTGGGTTAGGACGCTGAGCTTGTCGATTAGAAGGTCGGCAGTTTGGTGGGTCGAATCCCGAGTGCCGCGTAGCAGAGTGAGCGCCTGTTACTCGTCCCAGCTTCTGCCAACCTAGCAGTTCGAAAGCACGTAAAAATGCAAGTAGAAAAATAGGGACTGTTATGGTGGGAAGGTAACAGCAAGCACTCCGTGCGCCTTTGGCGTCTAGTCATACCGGCCACATGACCACGGAGACGTCCTCGGACAAGCACTGTCTCTTCGGCTTTGAAACGGAGATGAGCACCGGCTCCTAGAGTTGGAAATGACTAACACACATGTGCAGGGGGAACCTTTACCTTTACCTTACAGTGGTTTGTACTTCTTGTCCGGATTGAAGGGCTGGCTTCAATCTTTAAGTAGGATCTGCCAGTGAACAGAATGATGGAACAGAATATCAGAATAACAAAGTTGCAAAGGACCTAGAAGATCTTCTAGTCCAACCCACTCCTTCAGCAGGAAGCCCTATACCATTTTAGACAAATGGTTGTCCGTTTCTTGAAAGCCTCCAGTGTTGGAGCATCCCCAACTTCTGGAGGCAAGCCATTCCACTGGTTAATTGCTCTCACTGTCAGGAAATCTCTCCTTAGTTCTAGACTGTTTCTCTCCTTGATTAGTTTCCATCCATTGCTTCTTGTCCTACCTTTGGGTGCTTTGGAGAATAGCTTGACCCCCCTCTTCTTTGTGGCAGCTGCTCAAATATTGGAACACTGCTATAATGTCACCTCCTACTCCTTCTTTTCACCAGACTAAATAAACCCAATTCCTGCAACCATTCTTCCTATGTTTTAGCCTCCAGTCCTCTAATCATCTTTGCTATGAGACCCCAAGTTAACTGTCTTGCTTTTGGTCAGAATTCCCCAGCAGGTCTTCTACGTGCATTCTTGTGTTTGTCCCCTATTGAGATTGCTTATGACTCTTAACAGCAGATGTCTCCTCTTTTGTAAAAATGGAAGAATGCAGTAATAGGAAACAATATCGACTGTGGAGTGACCTCTGCAAAGGGGGGGAAAGGTATGCTATTTCCCATAATGTTTATGAATCTAAATAGCATGAAACTTGTAGACCAAAGAAGAATTTTAGAAGATAATAACTTGGCAATAACCTTTAAGAAGTCTGCATCTCTTTCTGTAGTGAAACCTTATGCTGATGCACATAAAGCAAAGGAGCAAAATACAATAAGTCAATACTATTGATTTCATGATGAATTTTTGCCAGATGTAATCACATTTCCACTGTTATTCTCTAAAATTCTGCAAACAGATGGCACTGGGGTTTTTGTTTTGTTATTTTGTTTTATTTTGCTTCTCCAAAGAGATAGAACATTCATGTAGGGCTGAAAACGTCATATGTTCAGACATTTCACATTGAAGAAGATACATCAGAGGGATAATTCAAAGAAATGCAATTTTGTCGCACAAAACTATTTTGCACAAAACTATTACAGCCGGCTCTTGTTAGTGGTGAGAACCCAATCACTAGAAATTTGGATGGCCCCTTTAGCCTTGGAGAAGTTGCCACCTAAATTTCTGTAGCCCACGAACAGAGAGATCAGTTATTCACAACTCTTGAGGAGAACTAAGGCAGGACATGATCTACAGTCACTGCTTTCAGGATGGGGAGGGAGCTATTGTCCAGTTTAAAAATCAAGTGCTAATGATCGTCCTGGATGTTCTGAAATCAGCTTGAGTGCTCCTGCTCCTTGGCTCCAAATGGCTATATCGGTTCTCTGGCATTGGGGCATCTGAAGCGCTGCTCTAGCATTCCCCATCTCATCTCGTGAAGAAGCAGTCAAACAGGGTGTGGATGGAGGTGGACGTGCCAGACAGTTAACTTTTGCAGAGTCCAACACATTCAAAGAAACAAGAAATTCATTTGGCACAAAATAGACTTTGTCCAGGCTGACAAAAGAAGCTGTTACAGTTGGCATCCTCTAGGATGGTGAAAGAAATTATTGCTGTGCTTTATTTGGGTAGTGATGTTCAGGCACATTCTGCTGTTTCTATGGTGATGGGATTATTGTACACCAGGTGGCCAGATCATAAGCTACCTGGGGTTCTTTTCTCTTTCCTTTCCTTTCTTTTTCTTCTTTTTCTTTTTCCCCTTTTCCATTCCTTCCTTCCTTCTCTATCTCTCTCTTTCCTTCTTTCTTTCCTTATCCTTTTCTTCCTTTGTTCTTTCTTTCTGTCTTTCTCTAACCTTTCTCCTTTCCCTCTAAATTCTCTTTCTCTTGCCTTCCTTTCTTCTCTATTTCCTCCCTCCTTCCTTCTCCTCCTCCCCTCCCCTCCCCTCCCCTCCCCTTCTCCTGACATATTTATAGTAAAGCAAAACTCTGAATTAAAAATAAGGCCATAATTGGCAGCTTAACCAGTACAATATAAGTACAAAACCTTCAATTTGAAACATTTGAGTCATACATTCAAGATGAGTGCTCTTTCCTTGGGATTGCGTGTCAACACAGAATGAAGATTGGGAAAGGTGCAGCATAAATATTTGGTCTTCCTGTGCCAGACTTTAAAATCAGCAATGTCAATTTCATTTTTACTTAATAGTTCTGTCTGGACCGAGAATCATTTGTCCCTCCCTCACCAGCTTCACCCTTCACATACATTTTTTTGCTTTTGACCTGACTATCCATTTGCTCACCTAATCCACCTGCCTTTGTTTGTTTGTTTACCTATTATATCTATTTTAGCCATTTGACATGACTGGCTCAATTAATTATGATGTAGTGGTTGCCTCACCCCTTAATATAAACCAGTTTATATAGTGATGCTACAGGTCAGAAATGCCCGATAAGACTTTCCTTTCTAGCGAGCAAATGGAGGAAGGAGAATGGATAGATAGATAGATAGATAGATAGATAGATAGATAGATAGATAGATAATAGATAGATAGATAGATAGATAGATGATAGATAGATGATAGATAGATAGATAGATAGATAGATAGATAGATAGATAGATGATAGATAGATAGATAGATAGATGATAGATAGATAGATAGATAGATAGATAGATAGATAGATGATAGATAGATAGATAGATAGATAGATAGATAGATAGATGATAGATAGATAGATAGATAGATAGATAGATAGATAGATAGATGATAGACAGACAGACATATAGATGATAGGAGAGAGGGAGGGAGGAAGAAAGAGAGAGAGAAAGTATCACAGATAGTATTAATATCATAGTCCAATCTATCTCATTGAGTTACTGGGATAAAAGTGGAAGAAGGGATATTATATGTGATGCCCCAATTTTTAGAAGCAATAAAGCAGGATGTACATCATTTTTTTTTGCAGTTGCAGGGATAATTATCAATGAAGTCTATGTTTATATATAACTCCATCTAAGTGAAATATCTACATTTTTCCCCCAGATATAACTTTTGGTTTTTCCATTGTCACCATTCATTGTTATGTAACATGCAGTTCTTATCAATTTATGGCTTCCTAGTTTTACAGGTACCTAAAATGACTTAGAAGGGCCCAGTTTAACCTTTTTGACACGTTCTCTTCATCCGTTCATTTATAAGGGTTATTTAAACTTCCACCTATTCTTCAATTTCACTCCTCAAGTTTATTATCTCCTGTACTGCGATCTACTACATTTTTTCCTTCCTCTTCCGTGACTTGTAGAAGGAGATAGCAAGCAAAGGGAGAAAATAGAATATTTTGCTTTTCATAGCCCTTCTCAGATTCTTGCAAGCTTAAGACACAGATGCTGATTAATTAAAATAAAATGCTCATTGGTGTTGCAGCACCATTGCTATTCTACTTAACAAGAGATTTATTGACTCATATTAAGCTCTATTCCAAGAATGCTACCAGTAATAAAAAAGTATAATCTCTTGGCATAATGGCAATAGCTAGCAGTTATTTCATCAGATTTGGTCTGCAGCTATGAATGGCATCGATTTAATTTTCAGTGCTTTATTTGACAGAGGAAAAGTTGTTCATAGAACTGTGGATATTACCTTGTTTAAGAGGTTAACGGTGTCACCAAAAGAGAGAAAATGAGATTTCTACTTAATGTTGCATGTGAAGGGAAAGCGCTTTAGAGAGAGACAACTGTTCCAGGGTACCGCTATTCAGAAATGTTTCATTATTTAGAGTAATATCATTAAGTCGCCTTCAGCCTTTTAACCTTCAGGGGTCCCTTTTCACTAAAGGAAGGGCACATCACTACCAGATGTGTAGTGATCCAGGAGCCAAGTGGCGCTTCCATCAAAGAGTGAATTTGGGCAAATGGTCCAATCATGAAGATGTGGCTCAAAAGAACAATCAGGCATCTAAGTGCACATGAAGATTAAACAGATGTTGAAACAGATGTTGACTTGCAAGATAATGCAATACCGTCAGATATGAAGTCGTGGAATAGCTCCTCAGCACATTCCCTCACCGCTCATGAATTTAGATGGAGACCTTTTATTCCCTGTTAATCTGGAGATAGAGTTTTCACCTTTCCTCTGTGATCACTTTTTCCCGCTTTCCTTAATGCTAGACAGAGATGCAGAGTGCCGTAAGGAAAGTATAGAATAGTCATGAATAGATAGATGCCATATGTTTGAGTGATGTTAAAAATATCGGAGAGCAGAGCTGGGAGGAGGTACTTCATCAGATACAGATGGAGAGGGGAAGGGAAGGGAAGGAAAAGGAAGCAGCGGTGGGATTCAGCCAGTTTGCACCACTTCGGAAGAACCGGTAGCTAATTTTTTGTTGCCCAGGCCCAGAATGGACTTCTGGAAGCAGCATCCATACAGAGAACCAGTTGTTCACATATTTGAATCCTACCACTGAAAGGAAGGGAAGGGAAGGGAAGGGAAGGGAAGGGAAAGGAGGGAGGAAGGAAGGAAGGAAGGAAGGAAGGAAGGAAGGAAGGAAGGAAGGAAGGAAGGAAGGAAGGAATAAAGAAGAATAAAAAAGAATATTTGTAGCCAAGAGTTGAAATGAGGGGGCTTTGGTGCTCTCTGAGCTTGGTTGTTGCAGATGTTTCATTACCCAACTAGGTAACATCATCAGTGCTAGTCATGAAGATGTGATTCGGAAGGAAGGAAGGAAGGAAGGAAGGAAGGAAGGAAGGAAGGAAGGAAGGAAGGAAGGGGTACTTGCAAAGTACTCCCTCAAAGCTATTTCACAAAACAACACCCATATTCTATATCTCCCACAAGCTTCTAACAGTGAAATGAAGTGGATGCCTTGTTTTATTTCGAAGCATCCCAGAAGCCTTTTCTGGATACTGGAGGCACCTTAACAAGGATAATTAGGTTTCACTTGTAATGCAAATCAACTGGACAAAGTGATGCCAAGTTGCTAGGTGCAGGATCAGTTCCCAGTAAAAATACAATAATCTCTTAGCATAATAATGATAGGTTGGAGTTCTATCGTCAGATCTGCTATGCTGACATTATGTTAAAAGTTGACTATTTTTTCTCTGTGAAATAAAATATTATGTAGAGAGACAATTTTTTTTATCCAATATAGACATACGCTCTTAAGAACGATCTCTTGAATTTATGCGCAGTTTTTCTCTTCTGCCTTTGTGTTTCCAAAACTTCACTTAATGTATTTGTTTTACAGAATGGAAAACAATTGGACATGCTATTTCTCTCTGCCTATATTTAACAAACTATTTTGTCTGCATTGGTTGAGGACTGTGATTTGTACAGGTGTTGCTGTCAGATGGAACACTGGCAGAAATGAGTCTTCATTGCAAGATACTATTTTCTTTTTCTGCATCTTGCAAAAAAATAAAGTCCATCTAGTTTAGTTTAGTTTAGTTTAGTAGTTGTAAAGCTGAACAAAAGTGTATCAATGTCCAAGTGAGCAAAGTGTTAATTTGTAGGCCTATATCTCTTTGAAGCTCCAGCTATGTTCAAATGAAATAAAGGATAGGTGATGCTTCTGACAATGAAGAAGATACTCTCCAGAGCTTCAGCTCCAGAAGGTGCCAGGTTGAGGGAGAACCTCAGACTATGGAACAGGACCTAGAGAAAAGACAAGTTCAGATTTCTCATTAAACCATGGTCAACAGAATATGACTTTCAGCCAGTTGTAAGCTTTCACGACTCTCCCGTTGTCAATATCCAGTCGGAACGTTGTCTCTGGTTTCCATCCTCATATCTGCATTCGTTTTAGTGGAAAACAAAATACAATAGCTGTCAGAACTCTGAATCCAGGCTGTAATTAGCCTTCTTTGGGTCTGTTGTAACTTTGATTGATCACCAAATGACTGGCCATAAATCAAGGACTATCTATCTATCTATCTATCTATCTATCTATCTATCTATCTATCTATCTATCTATCTATCTATCTCTATGTCTATATCTATCTATCATCTATCTATCTACCTGTCTTATATCATCTGTCTGTCTGTCTCTGTCTGTCTGTCTGTCTGTCTATCTATCTATCATCAATCTTCTATCTATCTATCTATCTATCTATCTATCTATCTATCTATCTATCTATCTATCTATCATCAATCTTCTATCTATCTATCTATCTATCTATCTATCTATCTATCTATCTATCATCTAACTATCTATCTCTATGTCTATATCTATCTATCATCTATCATCTATCTATCTACCTGTCTTATATCATCTGTCTGTCTGTCTCTGTCTATCTATCTATCTATCTATCTATCTATCTATCTATCTATCTATCTATCTATCTATCTATCTATCTATCTATCTATCTTTATGTCTATATATCTCTATCAATCATCTATCTATCTATCTATCTATCTATCTATCTATCTATCTATCTATCTATCTATCTATCTATCCATCTATCTATCATGTGAATTCTCCACTATCTGATATCAGAAAACTTACATGATAGTGCAAGAACCTGTAACACTGAATGCAGCCTGTAGCATCTGAGGAGCTTTTGAAACTGAAGACAGAACCCATCCCTTTCTCCTTTGATTTCCATTGACCGGCCCCCCATTGCGAAGGAAATCATTACCGTTTCATAATCAAACTCCTAATGAAGAACTAACTGCTTTCTTCATGAATTATTTGCCTTCCCTTGCTTTCGTTACATCTATGAAAAGGTCACTAATTTATCTTTACTCTTCTACAAATGCAGGCTGTGGTTTTTACCTGCGTGGGTCTGTGAATCATGGAGAACAATAGCCACATGGGGTAGCTCTCTGAAGGGGAAGAAAGGTTCTTCTAGTAAAATATAGTGTAGAGTCTTTAAAGTTCCCCACTTTGAAGTAAAAAACAACAGGGAAGGCATCTGCATCCATAAATAATGGAAGAGCAGATTGTGACCTGACCTACACAGATAGCCTGCACTCTGTATTATACACTGGTCAGACTGCAGCTCAAATATTGTCTTCAGTTCTGGACACCACATTTTAGAACATGGACACTGACAAGTTGGACATCTCCAAAAAGAGCTACCAAGGCAAGTGTCCTGAAATAAAAATATTGTAAGGAACAATTGGGGGCATTTGGTATATTTAGTCTGGAGAAGAGAACATGGGAGACATAATAACTGTCTTTCAGTGTCTCAAGAGTTTTCCCTGTGTTAAGATGGGGTGGAACTGTTTAGAGTGGTAGACAAGATAAGATAATGAACAGTGGGTTCAAATTTCAAGAAAACACATTGTTGGACTTGATTATATGTTGGGATGGCCAAATCCAGTCAAACATCTGGCTGATCATGCAACCAACCATAATAATAAAAAGAAAGAAAACTGGAGAAAAACACAAAGACCTGCAAATAAATGTAGAATGATTACAGCAAAAGAAAGCAAAGTTGATGCCAATAGAAATAGGTGCCTTGGCTACAATCCCAAAATATCTGGAGTTTTATTTGAACACCATCAGCGTTGACAAACATCACCGTTGGTCAATTGCAAAATGTTTTACTTGGAACAGCTTATGTTCTGTGATGATAATTTTAATATTATTAAGCAACAACATCTGCCTGTCTCAGGTCATTGGGAAGGGCTCAATAGGTGAACAAAAAAAAAAGATTCCAAATCCCATCTAAACATCTGGCTGACTTTGTAGTGAACCGTAACCATAAAGCTCTTTCCCCTCCAAGCCTACTGCTTTAACATTAATGAAGTTGCTTAAAAACAAAGCAATCACTTCCACTCTACCAAGCTATAGTTTCCATACATACATACATTATATATATATATATATATATATATATATATATATATATATATATATATATATATATATATATATATATATATATATATATATATAAATCTTAAATGCAGAGTTTATCCTTTTTTCTTAATTATTATTTGTGAATATGATTATTTGTATTCATCACATTTTAACCCAATCTTCAGCTGTTGTTCCTATTTAGTGTATAATTATTATAATTGTAGAAATTGGGCATTCTTCTAGATGGGGTATTTATTCATTTAAAAAAGTTATATTCATATGACAAGCACAGGAAAGGTAAACATGGTGCACACCGTATAGCATTAATAGAAATAATATTCCATAAAGGCTTAAAAACGGCTTGGGTGATGTTGGGAGTAGAATGGAATTTAAATGAAATTCATCCATAAAATAACTAATTGCTTACACTGTTCCACCCTCTGGGTCTAAAATGAGCTATTTAATGGCGACTGCTAAAAATAAAATTAAACAAAAACATTTAAAAATTGGCTGTAATGGATGATTGCTCTAAAATAGGGGCAAAATTAAGCCATGGCCCACAAGTATATATCTTTATACTGGGAAAAGATGGTTGTTCCATTGTTCCATATAAATATAGTTACCATATTTTCTTGGAAACCCCCCCCCCAAAGGAGTGATCTGATTCTTAAGCATTAAAAAAATTGTTTAGGTTTGTAATTTTATTTATTTATTTATTTATTTAGTTACATTTATATACCGCCCTTTCCCTGAGGACTCAGGGCGGTTTACAGGGAGTTAAAAATCAACCATACAAAAGTTAAAAATCAATTTAAAAAATATTAAATCAACCCTGTACTATTAAAAACCCCAATTAAAATAAATTTCTCCTCAGCCTAGGCCCGAGAGCTCGAAGAGCCAGGTCTTCAGGCCCCGGCGGAATGATCAGAGGTCGGGGGCAGTCCTCAGCTCCACCGGCAGCTGGTTCCAGAGGGCAGGCGCCCCCACTGAGAAGGCCCTCCCCCTGGGTGTCACCCGCCGGCAATCTCTCACCGGCGGCACCCTGAGCAGACCCTCCCTGTGGGAGCGCACTGGGCGAAGGGCATTTGATGCCGGCATTTGCTTTACAAGGGGAAACTCAAGAGCAAAACCAAGAAAGCAAATAAATTAAATAAACCTTAACTGATCTTAGTGCTTAAAAAAAAGAAATGGAACAGTAAAAAGGCCAAACATTTGGTACCAAAATAAGTGAGGGTGAAGTTTTGTTCTCTGAGATTGTGGGCTGGTTTTTGAATGTTTTGTTACCAGGCTAGGAAAAATCTTCAGCAGAGTTTAGCTAATGGTAAAGGTTCCCCCGCACATGCGTGCTAGTTGTTTCCGACTCTAGGGGCCGGTGCTCATCTCCGTTTCAAAGCCGAAGAGCCAGCGCTTGTCCGAGGACGTCTCCGTGGTCATGTAGCTGGCATGACTAGACGGCAAAGGCGCACAGAACGCTGTTACCTTCCCACCGGAGTGGTCCCTATTTTTCTACTTGCATTTTTACGTGCTTTCGAACTGCTAGGTTGGCAGAAGCTGGGACGAGTAACAGGCGCTCACTCTGTTACGCGGCACCCGGGATTCGACCCGCCAAACTGCCGACCTTCTGATCGACAAGCTCAGCGTCCTAACCCACTCAGCCACTGCGTCCCTTTAGGGGATATCAATTTATCAAGGGCTCAGTGTGGTCAGCAGGACTTGTGATGGGTCAGGTGTGGGTGTGTCAAGTGAGGGTCTGTGATGGGTCTTGTGATGGATCAGTGTGTGTGAGTGATCAGTGACTCTTGCGACCCACACTTGACCCAACACAGACCCCCACTTGACACACCCAGACCTGAAGCCCTTATAAGCAGAGGAACACGGATATCCCCTAAACGCCCCTGAAGATGTTTCTAGCCTGGTAATGAAACATTTGGAAACCAACCCACAAGCTTGGAGAACGAAACTTCACCCTCATCTTACACCTGAGCTACGGATATTCGCCACTATCGCAAACCAAAATAAGTGTCAAAGCTGACTTACTTTGTCCGTTGCCTGCATCAACTTCTACCTTCAAGTTTGCCAAACAGAAATGGGGGTGGGGGTGGTTTGGTAAATTCCTAGTGTGAGGGGGGGCTAAGGCAGGGGTCCCCAACCCCCGGTCAATGGACAGGTACCAGGCCACCAACTAGTTCACACAAACAAGCAAATCGCTATCCGCAGGATGCAGGCAGCACACAAAACCACACCCACTCCGGTCTGTGGAAAAACCTCTCTCCATGGAACTGGTCCCTGGTGCCCAAAAGTTTGGGGACCTCTGGGCTAAGGAATGCATGAGAGCCTTCTGCAACCGGAGAGGAGATAACTACCAAAGTCAGGTTCTCAGAACTACCAGCCAGCATAGACTGTTTTCCCAAAACAAAAGTACTGAGTGTAATTGGTGGACAATCAGTTGTGAAAACTTATCTGGGTTTTCGCGGGTAAACCTCAGAACTGACTTTGCTTCTGCTGTGCCTAAATGGATCTTTCAATAAAGTTTTCATCTTGGTAGTTCCTATGTGCCAGGAGTTTCTTTTTTTGGGGGAGGGGGAGGATGTGCCAAATGGGACAGTTCACAATAAGCC
Source organism: Vipera ursinii (assembly GCF_947247035.1). Classification (NCBI taxonomy): domain Eukaryota; kingdom Metazoa; phylum Chordata; class Lepidosauria; order Squamata; family Viperidae; genus Vipera; species Vipera ursinii. The sequence goes on along the minus strand of NC_139525.1, from coordinate 2,520,276 downwards.
AATTAAGTAGATTTTATTTTTCCATCTCTATCTTAAGGCACTAAATTTGGGTGCGTCTGTTCTCCTGAACAAATCCTGTTCATTTTCTGGGATCTAATTTAGACTTTGGCCTTGGGGCTGGCGCTTTGCTAATCCTATGATAAAGACCTTTATTGATTAGCACATTTTAATTAGCTGGGATTTTGAACAGAACAGGGCACCTTATTATCAACTGTCAATCAGAGAGATGCCTTCTGCCTGAAGATTTTCTCAAGCTCAAGAGGTTTTTTGCTGAATGTGGAGGAATAAAATTTAACCATGCACCCTACCAAAAACTCAATTTGTTGTTGTCATTATTTTAGAGATACTTAACACAGAGAAGACAAATCAAATGCGATGTTGTTTGGAGGCCATCACCTTTCAACGTGTTACCATTGAACAAACTCTGCTTGAGGTTCACCCTCTGTGCCAGTCTTTTACAGCTACAATGGTAACCTCAAATCTAGTACAGTTCATTAAGCCTACAAAAGTATTTTGGCTGCTTACCAAGAGGTTCCTTCACACCGAACACAAATTTGCAGAGTCAAAGTACTTTGGAAGGGTGACTTGGAGAAGACCATTTCTATCTGCTCTGGTAAGTTCAGTAAAGCCATCCAGATGACAAACACAGATGATGGTAATGAAATGCTTGGGAGCTAAACTGCAAACTCGAAGAACAGACTTCTGTTACAAGAGGTTATATTCAAAGCTTTGAAGGGGTGGGGGCGGTCTGTGCAATCTCAGGGCCTCCGATCGTGTGCCTTTGCTGCAATTGGTTGTTGCGTTAATTTTGCACCAAGTGCCTTCTGCAACCTCTCCTTCCACAGGCGTCTCACCCAGTCATAACCATCCACACTTGGCTGTAAATTACCATTTTAGCATCAGCTTCTTCCTTCCTTCTTCCTTCTCACTGTTACAAGCTGCTGTGAGGCTTCATTAAGCTGATAGGGTGACCTATTTTTATCAGCTTTGATCTTACGCCTGCTAGCTGTTTCTAAATATGAATTCCCTTTTCCATCGGTCTGGTTATCCAATGGGGCACATTCTCGTCTCTCCCACACATCAGTAGAAATCAGAGGGACAAAAACAATATAAATATCAGTAACCTTGAACAGAGCCATTAGGCCAAGCGTACTTTGCACAATGAAAACGACAACACAGTTCTACCTTGCAAGATGAGGAAAGCCAGGGAAGCTGTAGATGGTTGAAGAGAGGAACATACAATGGAAAATAAATTTTCACCCAATCTTTCGGTACCTAATGATCATTACACTCAGTCTTTGGCCCTTTCCTTTTAGGGCCTTTCCACTTTTGAACAGAGTGTCAAAAGCCCATCTCAAAATCAGTGAAAACTGTAAAGTGGGATAAACGCTGATTTTTTTTAAATGCCATGCACTAAAATTCACATTTGTCCCTTATAAACCTGCTTAATCTCTCTGTAAATCCCTCTAAGCTAATGGACATCAGGAGACCTTGTGGCAGTGAACCCCATAAATTCTCTAATGGGTTAAAGACAGAGAAAACTATTCTAAATTTACTGCCAATCAGTTTCATTAAATGACCCTGACTTTTATGGACATCATATAATGTCTTACTAATCACCCTTTACGCATCATTTTATAAACATTCATCCTGCTACCTCAGACTACAGATGAATAAGGATGGTGCTACCTATTCTATCTTTCTGAAATATCTTTTCTCTTTTTTCTGCCTGCGACTTTTTCTTTCAACCTTTCTCTGCCTCTCCTCCCCACCCCAGACAGCCTAACTTTTACCCATAGGCTGGCACTGTTGATTTGCTAAAAGATCCTAAGTTATTTGCATGAACCAAAATGGTAGCTAAGGCTACCACAAGTTATCCTGAGTGTTCCTCTTGATGCAAGTTGAGTAAATCCCTCACTACTGCCTGATACAATGATCTCTTTCATTGGCAGAAGATTCCAACTTCCAACTCATGTTAACAATCACACCTACTAGAGTGGCTGCATGCAAGAGATAAACGCCACTTCTCCATTTTTGACACTGTGGGAAGAAATTTGTTCTAATGAATGAACCTTACAAACATTGGAAATCAATATGGCATTGTGCAGAATAGCTCAGGGATGACTGGACTGCTTCTTTTCAATTAGATAAAATTTGGAAAATATCAGAAAAGACATGCAACAAAGCAGGGGGAGGGGAACCTTGGTTCAAGTGTGACCCACTGAAAATAAAAATTCATTGGAACATGTGTATTGTTTTGAAGCCTGCTGAATTTTCATTTTCCCATGGGATAAATATTAGGTCAATAATGGAGGCCAGATAATCTGTTCAGTGACATGGGGGAGTTTACGTTTGCCAGGAAAATGTCTTGCAAGCAATCTGGAATCATCTGAGCTTGTTTACAGCCACTTCACGTATGGATTTTGCATCATAAAACATGTGCATTTATGTGCATGTAATTATGTAGATCATGATGCAATTATGTACATGATTATACACCAAGATTCTGTTTCTCTCACCCCTGGAATAATTCATGCCCTAAATAGATATTCTTTCCTACCTAGTTTTTCTTACCAGCAATATAAGGACGGTTGGTAGGCATAACACATACAGTTTATCTGACCCTTTGGCACTGCTCTATTCAAGGTGACCTATTACATAAGTCTTTCCATGGCATCTGAACATGTTATAGATACATTTTTCTTACAGCATAGCAGGCTTAAGCTATGTCATGCAATACATCTCAAACCAGTTGTTCCATGATTCTCTATTTCATTCTGATCTGTTGAATGGAGTCCAAGCCAATGACTGTAATGGACCTTAGTGGACTCAATGTGAACATCATCTTGGTTTCAGCACTTGACTGATATTTTCTGGGTGTGGAAGCCAAGCAGGATAAGACCAATTTAGTGGGCGACCTCCCAGGACCACACTTTAGGTTGCTAAATTGGGGGGGGGATAGAGGCAAGACATTAGGGGTATGAAATCACCAGGTTCAAAGGTGAGCTAAAGGGAGACATTATCTTCACTGTCTACAGGCTCTTAAATGATTTATTTATTTATTTATTTATGGGACTTATATGCCGCCCTATCTCCCGAAGGACTCAGGGTGGCTAACAACAATAAAATACAACGATACAAAAGTTAAAAAAGAATTAAATTAACAGCCCCAATAAAATAAATTAAAATTGAAGTTTAAAATTAAAAAAAAAAACATTTTAAAATCTCTGTCGTCAGTCCAGGTCAGGCTGATGGAAAAGAAGTGTTTTAAGGCCGCGGCGAAAGGACCGGAGATCCGGGGCCATCCAGAGCACAAGGGGAAGTTGGTTCCACAGGGCTGGCGCTCCCACAGAGAAGGCCCTAACCCTGGGGGTCGCCAGCCGACATTGTCTAGCTGACGGTACCCTGAGGAGGCCCTCCCTGTGTGAGCGCACTGGGCGATGGGAAGTCGTTCCCGGCAGCAGACGGTCCTGCAAATATCCCGGGCCTAAGCCATGTAGGGCTTTAAAGGTAAGTACCAGCACCTTAAATTTAGACATAGAAGAGGGAGCTGTGATTAGAAAATTGTACCAATAAAGGAGAATATTTGTAGCTCAGGGTTGAAATGAGGGGTCCTATCTGATGAGCTTGCTTATTTACTTGCAGACGTTTCATTATCCAAACTAGGATAACATCATCAGTGTTATTTAGAAAACTACAGTTTAGGTCAGTGTGTATCTTGGAAAAGATTCTTCTCTTTGATTTGGAACTGAAGGACTTATTCAAAGAAGCAAGGAGGACATTCCCAGGTTATTTAGCTGGTCTACTCCCATTCCTATGGTGGTTAATTTTTCCATCATCCTGGAACAGAACAGGATTTATATTCCTAGCAGAACTCTGCTACTTCCATTCCCCACCATTCAGCCAGAACTGGAGAAGCCTCTTGGATGAGAAGCAAAATGCCTTCAAAGATCCTGCTTTGCCATCCAAGTAATTCCTGATGCATGGGCCTCCTGGCTGCAGGCTTTATTTTGAAATATTGTGAATGAAACAGACCTCGCTTGACAAGTCCAGGGGAATTTTCTCTTTCCAAGGCAAAACAGCATAATAAGTTAAGCGACCCCTTCAATCAGCAACCACGTTGGAGTGGCTGGTTTTATTAACCAAGGGAGAAGTTTGAAGAGCAGACTATTTTATGAAAAGTACGTTTCAGTAGCCTCACCTTTAAAAAAACGCTTCACTCTGACACTTTTATTTGAAGGAAGCAAACACTTGTATGGTTGAAGGATCCTGGAGAGTCAATTAAAAGTGGGAGAATTGCCTTGCAAATTGTCTCCCGTTTTCTGCTTTGTGATGAGCTGGAGAAGAGCAGAAAGGACTTCAGTTCTTCGCCAGGCAGACATAATCCTTCTCAACATCTCCTCTGTTGAGCTGTGTGCACCAAAACCTCTTCTGATGCCTCTAACGTAAGTGCGACACCTGAGCAGAAGCCTCTTCTAGCTTTGGCAAATGGGAGAAGAGCCTACTCCAAGGTGGCAGAAGTTCATGAAGTCAGATGCGGGCTTCTTCAGAGAAAATTGCATAAATTCTCCACCTCATCAAAAAGCTGTTGATGGTACAGGCTTTGATTCTGGAATTAACCTTCTAATTAAACCTGGAGACAAGGGAAACAAGGAAGAACAAATCCACAGAATCATAAAGAAATAATATGGAGGAAATTTGGCTGGTTTATTTTAATATATACAGATAGGAAAAATATCTACATGCTTATGTAGTCTAATAGTTATTCAGTTTCCATCAAGCAGGATGAGACTCTGTCTGTCTGTCTGTCTGTCTGTCTGTCTGTCTGTCTGTCTCTCTCTCTCTCTCTCTCTCTCTCTGTCTGTCTATCTATCTATCTATCTATCTATCTATCTATCTATCTATCTATCTATCTATCTATCTATCTATCTATCTATCTATCTATCTATCTATCTATTTATCTACCTATCTATCTATCTATCTATCTATCTGTCTATCTATCTATCTATCTATCTATCTATCTATCTATCTATCTATCTATCTATCTATCTATCACCTGTCTAATCTATAGCCTATTATCTTTTATCTATCCATCCACCATTGTTCACCTAGAGGTATGAGACAGAAGGAAGACATTTGGTTGAATTCCAGCAAAGGTCAAGCTGTGGTTCAGGAATGGCTTTGGAATGGGCTGCTCAAAATTAAATGGAGATGAATTTTCAGAGTAGCAATCAAAAGAAAATCTGCAGAATTGTAGTTACCACCAAGCGTAGACAGCACTCTCAATCTAAATAGATTAAAATAACCAAAGGTAATAAACCCTGGTTCTTCCTCTGAGTTTACAGAATGGTTGGATGGTAGCAATGAAAAAAAAAGAAATCAATATAAAGAAATGAGTATCGTAGGAGGTGAAAAGGGAAAGTCCAAGTAACTTTTTGAAGTTGACTGCATGGAGATCACAAAAGCATTCTGAAGGAAATGATGGTCGTGGGCAGGTCCTTTCTTTTGAAATTGCTAGATGGCTTTTCCCCTCAACTTTTCAAAATATTTTCCAGTGCAAGAAGCAACGGATGGAAACTAATCAAGGAGAGAAGCAACCTAGAACTAAGGATAAATTTTCTGACAGAGAGAACAATTGATCAGTGGAACAACCCACCTCCAGAAGTTGTGGGTTCTCCAACACTGGAAGATTTTGAGAAGAGACTGGACAGCCATTTGTCTGAAATGGTCTAGGTCTCCCACTTGAGCAGGGGGTTGGACTAGAAGACCTCCAAGATCTCTTCCAAATTTGTTATTCTGCTATATATTGCCATTCCTATTTGTGAAGTCCTGAAACAGGATTTGTCAGGCATGCAAAACACTTAAGTTTACTTTGGGTGCTATTTGATGTAAAATATGTGTGACATTCTTTACAGGGGAGTCTGCTTTTAAGTAGAGGGATGTGATATGTAATTATGACATATAAAATGGAGACCAAGGCCTGTCATTTGAAAGCCATAGATTGGCTTTTACGAGTAAGTGCAGTATATTCCAAGTGCCATCATTTCAGCTCCTGTTGAGTTGAAAGCTTATGGAGTGCTATTTTAGTTTTAGAAAGGGTAAAAGCATCTTATTTGCATCTACAGCCCAAAACAGAATAAGAGATGAAAGGCAAATAAGATGGGGAGGTCAAAAAATTGGATGATAAGAACAAGTTGGTTGAGAAGTTGGACTTGATTACCAAGCAGAGAGCTTTTAAAAAAAAAACCACCAACAAAAATGACATTAAATGTTGAGCTGAAGGCAACAATGCAATTTCTGAGAAATAGTTGACTCAACCCTATAAAATTCTTCAAGCAGAACCAGAGATGGGAACAGGGAAAATGATGGAGATTCACTCATCCCACTGTGCTGCAGTGTGTAGGTGGGAAATGTAACCCAGTTTTGGAATAAGGAACTGATGAATGAAGCCTTTGTAGCCAAGAGGCATGCATAACACACCTGGATGGAATGGTGATTTTAGGATTGGGATTAGGAAGAGTCTTTTCTTTATTTACCTGGGTTTCACCTGTTTTGAAATTTGTGAACAGGTTTTCATGAGTCTCTCAATTTAAAGGATCCAGAAATTGGTATTCTGCTTCATGCCTCAAAGGTGTTGGTCAACCCTTGAAATAAACGTAGGTTATGCCTTAGAGAAATTGTGCTAGGACAGGCCAGCCTTGATTTACAACCCCAACTGTGCCCAAAATTTCTGTTAAGTGACTTAAGTGACTGAAAAACTTTGGTTCTAAGTTGAAAACTACCTTCATTGAATTCTGAATTGGCAGCATTTACAAGAAACTAGAACTGGGTTTCCTGTGTGAATTACAAAAAGAGAAGAGGAAATGAGGAGTAATTATTTACCGCTCTAACAGTTTAGCACACCATTCACCAGTGGCTTCATTTTGATTAATGTCAAAACTTTCTCAGCACCTTTATTTAATTAAAATATGCACACCCCACGCTATGGAGAACACTTACCTGAGATTCAGGTGACCTCTGAAAGCTTTGGAAGTGACCCACAGAGACCTCCAAAGATGTGTGCGTAATTATGATTTTTTTTAATATGTCATGAAAGGAGTATTATTAAACACATGACTGGAGAGTAACCCTACTGCAATCTTTAATTTTAATTAAACGCTAAGAAGTGACAACAAGCTAGATTTTTTCCCTGACCCTAACCCTCTAGCCTTTGCATTGTAGGTCTTAGCAAAGCGCTCAAAGAACACAGGTAGCTTTGAAAAAGAGGAAAGGAAATAGAGAAGGAAAGGAAAGGAAAGGAAATAGAGAAGGAAAGGAAAGGAAAGGAAAGGAAAGGAAAGGAAAGGAAAGGAAAGGAAAGGAAAGGAAAGGAAAGGAAAGGAAAGGAAAGGAAAGGAAAGGAAAGGAAAGGAAAGGAGAGGAACCCTAGGACACTGCAACTGTCATAAATATGAATCAGTTGTCAAGAGGCTGAATGCTGATCACGTCACCGTGAGGATTGCTGCAACGGTCATAAGTTTGAAAACTGTTATAAGCCACGTTTTTCAGTGCCATTGTAACTGCAAACGGTTTCTAAACAAACTGTTATAAGTCGAAAACAACCGGTAATTATTTCAAGATTTTTAGAATCTAAAATTGGAAAGAACAAGACAGATTTAGGATCTGGATTACAGGTCTAAGGATGAGAAATGCAGATGGGAGCATCCCGCCATTCTTGGGCATGGATAAACCTGCCATCGAAAACCGGGAAGAACGATTTCATCTGTGATGCTGCAGCTGAGGAAATGCATTCCGTGATCCTTAAAACATGTTCACTGCTTCCTCAAATGAATTTACAATGTGTAGTGCAGACCCCAATTGCACAGCATTGACCCGTGCAGTTAAAGCCATTTAGGCATTGTTGTGTTTCTTGTGGATAGGCCGTTGTGCCTTTCACATGTGAGTTTGCATCGCCTCTCACGTTGTTGGTTTTTTCTTTCTTTCTGCTCTGTTCTTGGGTAAGGTTTAAACATCTGTGCATCGGATCCAGAAGTGGAGGGGGGGAAAATGTACATTTCAAGGAAGGCTTTCACACAATTCACACAATCAATCATTTTGACAGGCACCATAATGCAAGTGCTATTTAAAGGTATTATTTAAATGATGGGGTGTATATATATATATATATATATATATATATATATATATATATATATATATATATATATATATATATATATATATATATATATATATATATATATATATATATATATGTTCTTACACAAAAGGTTTTCCAAACAAATAAGAGATGGAGGGCTGTCTTTCTAACAGACACACACACACACACACACACACACAAACAACTCACAAAGCATCAGGTTCTTATCCTTGTCCAATTTTTTTCCCCTTTTGAACGAATGTTGGGGGGGGGGGAAACCCAAGGAATGCAAAAAAGAAAAAAAGAAAAAAAAAGAATGAAGGTCCAAAAGTCTACTCAAACAGAATCAAAGCAAGAGTGTTATAATTATGATTATTATTACTTTGTTGTTTTACAAGTACAATGAGAGCTTCTGCACAGGAGACAAATTCCTTGTGTGTCTAATCACACTTGGCCAGTAAAATTTATTCTATTCTATTCTATTCTATTCTATTCTATTCTATTCTATTCTATTCTATTCTATTCTATTCTATTCTATTCTATTCTATTCTATTCTATTCTATTCCATTCCATTCCATTCCATTCCATATTCTGTTCTGTTCTGTTTTGTTCTCTATTCTGTTCTCTATTCCATTCCATTCTCTGTTCCATTTCGTTCCATTCCATTCTACGCTACTTATGACCATTCATTTTACAACCTTTGAAATTACGACAGCACTAAAAATAAATGACTTACGACAGATTACTTCAGAACACATTTTCCTTGCTAAGAACTGATTCCAGAATGATGCTAAGAAACGCCTGATGAAATCAACTGTCTGATCTTTTGCTGTTTACCTGGGTGAACATCAGCTACAATGTACTTTTCTTCCTTTAATTAACATTGGTACATCTGGAGACTTTATCGCTTGTTCGTCTTGCATTTAATTCCATGTGCGGTTCTGCATACCAGTTTGAGTTTCACCTTCTTTTTCTTTCCTTGGAAGAACTTGAACAATTAAGGTGATGATTGGATGTTTTTGTTATTACTTTAAAATTAAAGAGGTAAGTTAGGATCTCATACCAACCATCATTTTCTTTTGCATCACCGAACAAATACATTTTGAGATTTCATTTCATTTCTTCCCTTTTGTACCTATTATAAATTAATCATGCTTCACTTGCTGTGGAAAGATTCTCTGTGCTGAAAGAAAGTTGCCAAAGATAGGCTGGAACTTGCATAAAGCCGGCATTAGGAAGGCATCAATATTTTCTCCAAAAGTTTTCACCTGACTGACTTAATGTTGTATTCAACTTTGCTGTTTGTACCTTCGGGAAGAAATACACAACTCTTCGTACTTATGTTCAGGACTATCACTAGCAAATTCGTGTTTTCAACAGACTTTTTCTTGTAAGTCATTTCTTGCAAATATTTTTCCATTTAAAAAAGGGATATATTTTGGTTGTGTTTTTTTTAAAAAAGTTGCCTGTGATATGATTGATTCAGATAGCCCCCCCCATGTGAAAATTACAGACCTTTCCAAAAAAAAGCGACTTTATCCCTAAATTTATTTCTAACAGACACATTTTCCCCCCAGCACATTATGCTGGAAGCATAACCAATATTCACTCCAAGGCAGCCCTTCCAAATCCATTTGTACAGCTTGCTAATAACCTTGTCTGGTTTGAACCTTGGTTAGCCTTTGCTTTTGTTTTGTGGCTCTGCATGTTTTGCAAAAGTAATCTGTTAGGTTAGTTTATGGTTCAATGGTCTGAATTAGGACTGCCTGTTTTGTATTGTGCGCCGCAGAATTATTATTCTGCAGCATTCAGTCAGCTGTCTTCATTGAATTTCATTTGTTGTTTCAGTAGCTGTGTGTTTTTATCTCTCCTCTCCTTCCTCTTCTCTCTTCTCCTTTCCCTCTTCTCTCCCTCCCTCTCTCTCTCTCTCTCTCTCTCCATCTCCCTTCCTCTCCTCTCTCCTTCCCTTCCCCTCTCTCTTCCTCTCCTCTCCCCATCTTCTCTTCCTCTCCCCTCCCTCCCTTCCTTTCTTTTGCTAACCCAAATTCCAACCTTCCTTTTTTTTCCTAATCCAAGCTGAAGTCTAGCAATAGCAATTATTGAGCCAAACCAGAAAATCAGTATATGCAGAAACCAGGTTAAACCGATCACATGAACCCAATTTCAGAGTTGGAAAGGTTGAATTCAACACTTAGTCCTTGAAGGCTTTCAAGTTACAGCATCCGTGACCTATGGCTGTCTATTCTCCTGCTTGAATTCTTCATTAGTTGGTTCTTTTTCTGGAGATCATAGGAATCTTTTCATTATTTCTTTTTTAAGCGGCAACATTCTGCACTATAATAGAATTGTGACCATCCAAAAATCTTTCTTTATTTCTATAGAACCATTCTGTCTTAGTCTTGAGTACTTATACCTTTACAGAATCTGACCTTAGGGAGAAAAAAACCAATATTTCCTTGTATGGAAGAACGTCACTTAAGTGAAAGCCAAAATAATCATCCAAAGCTCACAATATCTGAATTGTCTTTCTTGATATTTAGAAATAAAAAATCTTATTTTCCTTTCCCTTAAGCTAAGCATATTGGATAATCAATACTTATATAACACATGTTACTTTGGGCATCTATATTCTTTATAACCCTTATATTGTTTTGCTATGTCCTGCTATCACTGTTGCAGAACTAGTAACAGGAGAAGATTAGAAAATAAAATGACATATAAATCTCTCTCGCAGAACATGAAAACTAGCTATAAATACAAATGATTTTTTCTTACTGCCTTAACTTGGTCATCAAAGAGACATATCTTGGTTTGGACTCTTGAGCCGACTCTTCACAACACCGATTCAACTTGAACCCGCCTGCAATGGAGGACGCAGGATTCTCATCATTTCAACATCTCCAAGGTGGTTTAGAGGAATGTAAGCCACAATGTCATAAATTACAATGGACATCTGAGAAAAGACATGAATAAAAGGGCATCCAAAGGGCAACGTGAGGTTTTCCAGCTGGTGGGTGAAGAACTGGAGTAGATGTCTATGGAGATCCTCAAACATCCAGGTGATGGTTGCTCCAAAGGTGCTTTCTTGGGTTTTTTTTTCTTTGAAAACATTTCCCTTCTCATCTAAGAAGCTTCTTGGATGAAGAAGCAAAAGGGAAGCACATTTGAGACCACTGAAGCAAATGACTTCTCCACATTTCTCCCAGACATGTTTGCCTCCAAGGTTAGGGGGGACCTTGCAATGCCATAGGACCACCTTCCTTTAATTATTGCAACGAAAGACCTATGTATTGCCGATGAACTGCATCCATTAAGGCATGTTGCACGAGTGCACTTAGAAAAAAGGAAACCCTGAGGTTCTACCTAGAACTTTCAAATCTCAAGGACAGGAAGGACGATTCCTGGAAAAAGAGAAATTGCTTTCTCCAGATCGCATTGCTGGCCTCCTTTTTTTTTTTTAAAAAAAATGCAGGTGCAATAATACTGCACAGTCTCACAAAATCCATTTCTTTCTTTCTTTTTCTTCTTTTTCTAATAAGCAGAACTAGAACCCATTGCCTCATTTGAGCATCTCCAACAACGTGAAGTGGGTTGAAGATGATGAGGCTTCGCATTTTTAGGAGGTTGAAAAAGAGGATTGACGGACTCGGACTGAAAGTTGAGTATGCCTAGGAGTGCTTCAGATTTGATTATTCTGCCTTTAAGTGTTGATGAACCAGTCGAGAAAACCAAAACAGAACAATCAAGGATGTGTACTCATTAACATCGGCATAACATGCCTTCTTTTATTTTCTTTTGTTTTTTTTCTTAATTCACTATATCTATAGCTATAGGTACTTGCCATCCTCTTAGAAGCCCTCATGAGTTATTCGCTTCAGGGAAATGGGGGAAAAAGGACATTTATTTAGTTATTTATTTATTTTGAAAGCAATGCCTTCTGTTCTCTCTAACTTTTCCTTCCTGTTACAGCGGTGTTGATTAATGTCGCGCTCATCTTCAAAGCTCAAACAGGAGCCAATAAAAGAATATTTGTAGCTTGGGGTTGAAATGAGGAGTCCTTGGTGCTCTCTGAGCTGGGTTGTTTTCCTGCAGATGTTTCGTTACCCAAACTAGGTATGCAGCACTGAGAGCATCAAGGACCCCTCAAGTAGATCCTCAATTGTGCATCCCCTTGTCTTTTCCACTTCATGGTGAATTCAGTTCTTCTTCCTAACTAAGTAGCCATGAATCCTCCTCACAAACATGGAGGGGGACGCATTTGACTATATTTTCATTCAAACCATAGATATTTGCAGCCAAACCTGCCTTCCGTAGAAGACCTGTAGATTGTGCAGATCAGAAGGAAGGCTGAGAAGATATGTGCAGATGTCTCACATCCAGACACAAACTGTTTCAATTCCTTCCCTTGGGATGGTGCTAGAGGGCATTGTATGCCAAGACAACTAACACAGGGACAGTTTCTTCCCTGGTGCCATCATTCTGAACACCTAATTCTCACAGTCAATTGCAAAAGGCCGCCTTTTGCAATTGACTGATGGTGAATTTGTCAATGCCAATGGTGTCCAAGTGGTGCGCCAGCTGATTTGGGATTGCACCCAAGGCACCTATTACTATTGGGACCGCCCTTCTTTGCCTTTGATACAGTCGTTCTATTTCTGTTTGTAGGTCTTTCTATTTTGTTATCTTCTCCAGTTCTTTCTCGTCTATTCTGCTGTCTCCAGGCACTGCCATGTACACTATCCAGACTTGTTGTTGTTGTTATTGTTATTGTTATTGTTATTATTGTTATTGTTATTGTTATTGTTATTGTTATTGTTATTATTATTATTATTATTATTATTATTATTATTATTATTATTATTATTCAGATGTGGATGTTTGATAGTGTTACAGATATTGTCCCAGGATGATTATTATATTCTGTTGTTTTGCAACTACATTGAGTGTTTCTGCACTGGAGACAAATTCCTTGTGCATCTAACCACACTTGACCAAATAAATAAAGTATAAGTGTGATGTGATCACCTCACGGGCATTCACAAGATGAGCAGCAAAGAGGATTTGAACTGAGCATGGATGGGAAAATGGACAAGAAGTCATCATTATAAGAATAGATGGAAGGTTTTAATGTTGCAGTTGAGGGAACGTCCCTTCCAGCAATCTGTTCAACCACATCAAATGGGCTTCTTTCAAGCAGAATGTCAAATTTGGGAAACATCTGAGAAAGCCTTGCTTGGGCCAGAAAATGATGTTCTTGGCTAGAGCTTGTAACTAATCTGTTAAGCAGAACTAGATTATTTTGAGTGCAGAGCTGATTTGGAGACGTTCCTAGTACCGCAGTTGTAGCGTGTTGATTTGGGGGGACCCAAAAGGTCAACTTGGCAAGCTTCTGCATGATTCTGGTAACATTCTGCCCAGATATACAAGTTAACATTTGTACTGAATGACAATCTATATCCAGCAGTTGTTCAGAAAGAGACATCTTATTTTTCTCATTGGTGTTTGGCGTTCCTTGGTCTTCTTCCCCTCTCTTACTTCTCTCCCTGCACACCAGATGAGCAAAAATTAAATGCCAAATTATCAAACATCCTGTTAAACAAAAAGCTATTTCTGTTGGGTTTTCAAGTCAGCAGCTGAGCTTATGTCCTTGACTCCACTCTGCGGTAAAACCAATGCATTCTCCAGCATTTTTAATGGTCAGGAAATCCTTTCTGTATCAATCTGCCCATATTGGAATGCTTACATTTCTATAATTTTTTAAGACCCTATTTGCCTCATTCAGAAAACGTGGTTACTCAAGTAACACATTACGTTGGTTCACATAATACAATAAACTGCCAACCAGCCAAGCAGGCAAAGTTTGTGTCAACAGTAGACAAACTAATCAAGCATGTTATGCAAATGTTTCTCCTAGATTAATCATGCATTTTTATCTTTTCTACATTTCAAAATATATTACAAAGTTATATTTTGCCCTCTTTTATCCTCAAAGTAACCTTGACCAGCAATAAATTCATAATGGAGCAGAGATTTGATATCTTATTCTTTGCTTTTGTCATGCATATTGGCTTTTGTTATACAACTGTGAAATCCTGATAAGATACAGAAATTCATTGCATATTTCAATGCATATTTCTAGTTCAAACAGTTCTGTTAAGCTTTATCTGAATGTCATCTTGAGAACAAAGCCTTAAAGATAGCGACACCCCTCTGCCCTGGGCAGAACACTGAAACTTTGTAAGCTTTTGAGGAGCTCCGTGTTTTCATCATAAGATTGTTCCCCATCATTCCACTGTTTTATAGTCTTTTCAAAAAACTGATTCAGAAAATAATTAGAAATGGGTATTGGGTATGGACAGAAAAGCATTGGGTATAGACCATTGACAGCAGCTGGTTGGGATGGACAGCATCTGGATGCTGTCCAACTTTTGAAAGTGAAGTCTAAGAAGAAAATCCAAAAGTACAGAACCTTTAAATTTTGAAATGATTAAAGTACCACATATCTCAACCTTAAAAGGGTATCCGTGAGGCAGAATAACAGAATAATAGAGTTTGGAGGGACCTTGGATATCTTTTAGTCCAACCTCCCTGTATCATTTCAGACAACCGTATATTTATTTATTTCAGACAAATAATTGTCCAATAAGGTGACTACAGAAAGGCCAACCTCTCCAACTACAGAAAGTCCAATGTGTTCATTGATGGTTGGGACAATTAAGCTTGTTTCTCAGGGACGTGATTGTGGGCTTACCATGTAAACAGAAACAACCATGAAGTCATGTTTATTTTTATTTTATTTATTTTATTTTAATTCCATTTATATCCCGCCCTTCTCCGAAGACTCAGGGCGGCTTACAAGCTTAGCAGTAGCCTTCATTCTATGTATATGCCTGCTTATTAGGGCTTTCACACACACCCCAAGCGGCATTATTACAAAGTCAGCTTAATTGCCCCCAACAATCTGGTCCTCTGGGTCCTCTGTTTACTTCTGCTCCAAAGTCAAAATAAGAGTTACAAAACAGAGCCGAATTCTGGATGAAATAGATACACGATTGAAGCTGACCATCTTTAAAAAGGGGGAAAGAAGAATAAGAAATGAAATTGTCAATAATATAATTTTAATAATTCATGAAATTTAGTTGATTGATAGATGAGAGGTGAGAGATAGATAAAGATATAGAGATAGATAGATAGATAGATAGATAGATAGATAGATAGATAGATAGATAGATAGATAGATACAATGCTTTTTTTGTAAAAGAAAAAGGTGCCGGAACTCACACACGTCATACAACCCGCCTTGCCTACCCTACAAGGTTCCATCCAAAAGAGGTGCCGGAACTCCGTTCTGAGCGTTCTATGAGAAAAAAAGCCCTGGATAGATAGATAGATAGATAGATAGATAGATAGATAGATAGATAGATAGATAGATAGATAGATAGATAGATAGATAGATAGATAGATGAGTAGGTAGACAGTGTTTATACATGTACCTTCATTTTCTTATGACTTCTTTTCCCATTTGAAGAGAAGGTTAAAAAGAGCCACTTTAAATAACTTGCTATAACTTTATTATAAAGCTTGCCACCTCTTTTAAAGCACACAAGAAAGGAAGAGTACCCAACGTGCATTGGACTTAATTGCATTCCATCCAAGTTGGTGTTCGAACTGTATTGTCTCCACATATGAAATGCATGAAAGTCAAATAAAAAAAATGTTGATATTATAGAAATTGGAAATCAATGCTTTTCTCTGCACTGACTGAAGCACACAAAGGTTAAGCCATTTCCAAAAGACAAGAAGTGAGATCAGGATGTGATGAAAGCAGAAGTGCCAATGATTTACGAGAGTTTTTAAAGAACTCATCTTCTTTCTCCGAAAGCTTTTTTATTTACTGGCACTATGCCTTTAACAGAGGGGGAACATGCTTTGTAACATGCAAAGAAGAAGATGACATATAGCTTTTGCAAAAGGTGATTGAGACATTCATTGTCATTTCAGATCTCTCTCTTATATTTACTAAACCGCTAAGATGAAAATTGGTAGCACGACTTGCTGGGAGTCTGGAATTGAGAAGGAAAAGGAACAAAAGAGTAAAAACTGTGATATTAAATGAAAATTTAAACAAGTGTTTGCATAAGCAAAGAATTTATCTCAAACTCTTTGCTCGGTGACCACATTCATCCAGTACAAAATGACAGAAGACGCTGATCTTCGGAGCTTCTCATATGTGACCTTTACTTCTTCAGTTAATGTGCTGATTGGATTTGTTATTCAATAGCTTTTGCACCAAGTCTTGGCTTAGAAAAGGATTGCTTTAAACTTTTGAATTGAATCAATGTATTATATTTCAAGAGAGAGAGAGAGAGAGAGAGAGAGAGAGAGAGAGAGAGAGAGAGAGAGAGAGAGAGAGAGAGAGAGAGAGAGAGAGAGAGAGAGAGAAAACACAACACACACATTCCAGGGTTCTTACACTAATCAGAAATGGCCTTGTGCATCTATTCATGACATGTTACACATATCATGCAATTAAATTAATAATAATCAAATCATTTAACCATATATTTTTTTAAAAAAAAAGAGAATTGAACTTACAGATTGGAATGTGTAGTCCACGTTTTTAAAAGCTTCCTGTGTTGGAATTCTTAGCCCCTTGGTCACATCATGCATTGCTGTGAAATTAGGTGAGCAGAGGGCAAACTGTGTGGATCCTCCAGCTGAACAAGAAAAGTGCTCAGAAACACAACAATGATAGGTATTTTCAAGAGATGAATCTGTCAACTTTGCAAGTATTTGGTTTCAGTTACAGATGTAAATGGCCTTCAGGGTGATGAGTGTCAGCACCATAGGAGATGGACAGGTCCACGCAGAGCAGTAATTGCCCCCATGAGAAATTTGACCTTCTCCGTCTTTGCTGACTAATCCTTTCTACACAACCCATTCAGACATTCCAAGCATAGCTGATGGCACAAATAGGGCTCCTCTCTCACTAGCGCGACAACCGCTATCAGACTCAGCCAGAGTCACCACTTCAATGCAACTTTGGAAACTCCAATTCCAGCAAAAGTCTTCAACCAAGAACTCTCCATCAGGTTTGCTTTTTTTAAAAAAATGCCCCATTAAATTTCACGGACCTTTCATTCCTGCCCAAGAAAAGTAATAAAAATTTGGTACAAATGTAGATATGCAATGCTAGAATTCTCCCTGAGCTTGACCGTTCATTGATTCGCACTTAAAAGCATCTTTAATTAGTCTTCTATTTTATCAGCTGATGCAGCAGCCAGCCCAGGGGAGCACACTTCAGTGGAACTTGGCTTCCACTGAGAATTAACTCCTCACTTACTGAATTCAGAGAGAACTTCATCTGCCAGACGCTCCCGCTTGTCTTTTAACAAGCACTATTAACTGGAAGAAGAGAAGGCTGGACTGCGGCTGAGGATCACAGAGTCCAACTGATCTGATCACTGTTTCTCCTACTTAATTAACTATAAAACAACCCCAGGAGCCTTCACTGCACCACATGGTTTATATCCATGCAATCCAAATAAGATGACTAGGGGCCTGCAGACTAAAACATACAAAGAACGGCTGCAGGACTTGGGCTTGGCTAGTCTAAAGAAAAAAAGAAATAAGGGGGACATGATAACAGTGTTCCAGTATCTGAGGGGCTGCCACATGGCAGAGGGGGCCAGGTTGTTCACCAAAGCACCAGATGAATGGACAAGAAACAATGTTTGGAAGCTGATCAAGGAGAGAAACAACCTGGAATTGAGGAGAGACTTCTTGACAGTAAGGCCAACCAACCCCAGAAATCGTGGGTGCTCCATCACTGGAGATTTTTAATAGAGACTGGACATTCACCTGTCTGAGACGGTATAGGTTCTCCTGCTTGAGCAGGGGGCTGGACTAGAAGACCTTCAAGGTCCCTTCCAGCTCTATTCTATTCTATTCTATTCTATTCTATTCTATTCTATTCTATTCTATTCTATTCTATTCTGTTCTGTTCTGTTCTGTTCTGTTCTGTTCTGTTCTACTCTACTTTACTCTACTCTACTCTACTCTACTCTACTCTACTCTACTCTACTCTACTCTATTCTCAACTGAAGAATAACTTTAGATACAGGGACATCAATAAAGGAGAATGTTTATAGCTCAGTGTTGAAATGAAGGGTCTTTGGTGCTCTCAGAGTTTGGCTGTTTTCTTGCAGACATTTCATTACCCAAACTAGATAACATCTAGCACTGATGATATTACCTAGTTTGAGTAATGAAACATCTGCAAGAAAACAACCCAGCTCAGAGAGCACCAAGAACCTCTCATATAGGGGCATCCGAGGAAAAACTTCTGGCTTATGCACAGCTCCCGGGGGATAGGAAATGTCTTTCTTAGGTGGATCCAAGGCAAGCCTGGATGAGTAGACTTTGATCTACTCAAGTTTCCAACCTGAGGGAACAAGACTGAGAACTTACTGGCTTCATTTCAGTGACTCACTATAGGAGTCAATTGTATCCCCCTTCTGCAAAATCTCCCTGTGCTTCTTAAGTAAAAAAATGTCACTGAGTTGGGCTGAACCCCTGATGAGTTAAGGACACCTCTACATAGTTATCTTGGAAAAATGCACAACTAATTGGCCCTTGCCTTCTTTGAGGATGAGTTTGCAAACTCTCACCCTAATTCACAGCCCTGCAGTTTCCTGACGGTCTTCCCTACCCCCGATAACTAGATTCAACCTTGCTTACCCTTTTTTTTTATAAAAAAAATCCCATTTATATCCCGCCCTTCTCCAAAGACTCCGAAGACTCAGGGCGGCTTACAATCTAAGAAGCACAAATCAGGATCAGCTAAAGTTTCCCTCGAGCTGAGGTTGCATCTGGTGACTGCAAGAAAACATCCATACTGTTTTCTTGGCAGCAGTATAGAAGTCATTTGCCACTGCTTTTTTCCAAGATAGATTCACAGTGCTGCCTTGGATAATCTAGAACTCTGGGACTCCTGGTCGTTTTTCATGCCAATTCTAACCAGGTCCATTTCTCCTTAGTTTCTCAATGCAAGCAAGGTCATTTAGGGCAGACTTCTAAAATAAACACATTCCCCTCCCATCAGATCCACGATTCTCATTAGTGGGCAGTCTTTTTGCTTAATGTCATTCATTTAATCTGTTTAAAGATTCTTATTAGCCATTACTCAATTAAAGTCATGGCAGTTATATAGATTAGATAAGCCTGCTCTGTTATCTGAAGGGTGGATATAGATTAAACGATTCTTTTGCAAGATTCTTTAATTGTAAAAAAAAAGAGGGGGTCTCAAGAGAAAAAGAAGTGAACAAAATTGGTGTAACGAACTAATTTTTTTTTTTACCATAGTGGAGATGAGTCAGAATTATATTTGTTTGTTGTTGTAATAATAAATAAGTTGCTTCTATTTCCTATAGGTTTTTAATACTTGGGGCAAAGACATTTCTGCAGTGTTATGTTCCTTTCCAATATAAAATAGGAAATGCAGATTTTTATGTTTTATTAAGGAACCTTACCTCTCTGTCTCTTCTCCATCCTTAAGTTACACCCTAGTAGCAGTATTGTTTGAAAGCTCCTTCCCTGTTCCTTCTCCTCTCTTCTCCTTCTGTTCCTCCTCCTCCTCCTTCTTTTTCTCCTCCTCCTTCTCTTTCTCCCCCTCCTCTTTCTCTATCTCCCCCTCCTCTTTCTCCTCCTCCTCTTCCTCCTCTTCCCCCTCCCCCCTCTCCTCCTCTTTTCATTTTCCATCAGCAGCCCCATTTAATATCAAGAAATGACAGGCCTTTGCTAGACATTTGGCAAGAATTCAACCTTAGCCAAGATCCCTGGGAGAGATGGACTATTAAAGTTGACAATTCTAGTAGTCTAAATGGATGAATAAAAGAGCAGCATCTATGACTATGTCTCATTTAATCAAGGCTGAATGATTCATACAGTTTGGTTTACAAGCACCTATTAAATCATGAATAAAGATATGTAGTTCAAAGACACGTCTCTGGCCACAATAACACTCTTGACTTGGCACACAGGTCAAAGAAACTGAGCTTTGATGTTGACTCACAAAGTCAAGAGTAACAAGTGAAATAAAGATGTTGCTAAACAAAAGCAAAAGGATGATTACCCATTTCAGAGCAACAGGGCCAATGATTGGTATGATGAGGTGTGAAAATGGGTCAGGTGTGAAAGTCGATATCAAGGGAAATTCTCTCCCACTCACACTAGTACACAACTTAAAAATAAGCTTTTTTTTAAAAAAGACTCCTACACACTGTACATCTGAAAGGCAAAGATCTACTGGTGTGCTACTTACATTAAATAAATACATTAGCTTGGAGCACTCACCTTTAAATATGTCAATACTCCGACAACATAATTGATATCAGAAGTCGCAAAAGAAATCTGGAATCTTGCATATCTACTAAATTCTTGCAAAATGGGGCTCAGGGCTACACAAAAAATTCTGCCAGCTATTATTATTGACCGAATTCTAATTGGAAAGTGGGTGACCAATTACAGCCATTCCCTCTGTAAGCCTCCGAGGTCCATGCTACAAGGAGTTATCAGTCCATGAAGTTAAGAAGCACCATGCTTCTCTTATATGATTCATATAGAAGATATGGAGAGCTTTCATCCCATTTTATTACAAGTAGCAGTGACTGTAAGAAACTGCAGTGATACCAACATAAGACCTGGGTAATGATGCCATCAGGTAAATGCCATAATTATATACCTGCACGACAACAACCACAATATTTCATTGGGCATTTCTGTACTGTGGAATGAGTTCTTCAACTGGTGCAGAATTCAGCCGCGCGAGTTTTGATGGGAGCTTCCCGATACTCCTGTGTAACACCTCTTTTCCGTGAGCTACATTGGCTTCCGGTTGCCCTCCGGGTGAGATTCAAGGTGCTGGTAATGACCTATAAAGCCCTAAATTTAATTTTTAATTTAATTTAATTTATTAATATTTCTATACCGCCCTTCTCCCGAAGGACTCAGGGCGGTGTACAGGGCAAGAATAAAACACAAAGTTACAAAAATTAAAAAGTAATTAAATACATGCCCATAAAAACAGTTGGTACATTAATAAAACCCCCAATAAAAAGATAATAAAAAACCCCACCAATCCCCCCTCAGGCCAGGCCGGCTTGTTCGAACAGGTATGTTTTCAGATCGCGGTGAAAGGAGCGAAGATCGGGCGCCGTCCGGAGCTCAACCGGTAACTGGTTCCATAGGTCCGGGGCACCCACAGAGAAAGATCTCCCCCTGGGGGCCACCAATCTACATTCTCTGACCGGTGGCACCCTGAGGAGTCCCTCTCTGTGGGAACGCACAGGGCGAAGGGAAGTTGACGCCGGCAGACCCAAATGGCTTGGGTCTGGACTATCTAAGGGAACACCTGCTGCTGGCATCATCTTCCCATCGTCCTGTGAACCCCCACAGGGAGGGCCTTCTCAGGGTACCGCCGGTTAATGAATGCCAGTGGGTTATTCCCAGGGGAAGGGCGTTCTCTGTGGGTGCGCCTGCCCTATGGAACCAACTACCCACGGAACTTAGGACTGCCCCCGACCTTTGCTCATTTCGCCGGGACCTGAAAACTTGGCTCTTTGATCTGTTTGGTCCAGACTGTGGGGTTGTTAATTTAACTGGGTTTTAGATTTACTCTTGGGGCTTGAATTTAATTTAATTGTTTTAATTTATTTTAATTTTTTGTATTTCATGGTTTTAACTGCCCTGTAAACCGCCCTGAGTCCTACGGGAATAGGGCGGTATACAAATTCAATAAAATAAATAAATAAATAAACTAGACATGATTGGAAGGACAAATGGAATTGGCAATTCCAGCTTACTATAAAGTGCAGGAATCTAGATTAAAGTATTATTGATAGGTGGTTGCTTGGAAACATCCAGTGAAGTCGAGCCCACAATCTCACAAACCATTGTCATTGTTAGAATTTCTTTCTCTTAACATTCAATTGAGATCTGATATCCCATCACTTAAATCCATTATTCCATGTCTTGAACACTGGAACAAGATAGAAGAAACATAAGCTTTCTTCTGTCTGATAGGCTTTCAAGTATTTGAAGAATGCAATTATATTCCACTCCCTAAGTTATTTTTCTCAAGGCTCAATGGTTGAAGAAGGCAATCTCCAGATCAATGACTTGATTCTAAGCAGCCAGGTTCAAAGAAAAAAACGGTCCACTTATGATGTTGAAAAGCCAGACAAAAGGATGAGTCATCTGAGGATTTTCTTTTAACGAGGGGGGGAGGGAATTAAAAAGGTTACAATGTCTATATTTAACTATCCCATTTTTCTAATCCACAATGGCATTAAAATAGAACAAGCCAGTAGTGGGGTGAGAGATTGTTCATTTGATCCATCCATCCCCACCCACATTTTTTGCACCGCCTTGTAGAAATTCTTCTTCTTCTTCTTCTTCTTCTTCTTCTTCTTCTTCTTCTTCTTCTTCTTCTTCTTCTTCTTCTTCTTCTTCTTCTTCTTCTTCTCCTCCTCCTCCTCCTCCTCCTCCTCCTCCTCCTCCTCCTCCTTCAAAGGCCAATATGTGGGAAGATTTTGGATTTATACTTTAATGGAATCATTTACTTGCTTCGAATCAAGTGTATATCCCATTCCCCCCATTTCAAGAATGGAATTATGGTTTGAAATCCTCCACATATGGTTGCTTGGGGAAATTGTCCTCCAGAAACCATCTGAATAGAACACCCCAAGGAAAATGGGCAAAATCGTGATTTCATTTGCTTAGGTCCTCCATTGATTAAGCCTGCTTAGAAGAAGCAAAGAAAAGAGCACAATTTTTCACACTAAAAAGCACTCAAGCATATCAGAGGGGTGTTTGTTCTTCCAAGAACGTGCTTACAAGTCTAAACCTTCAATTTTGCTTGTGCATGTACAAAAGAATTCTATTTAACAAGCCAGTTCAATAGACAGCCAAACTCTGCTAAGACTAGGATAAGGAAGGAGGGGTATATAGGGTGAGAACAAAAAAAGCTTGCAAAACAAGAGAAGTCTATTCCAACAAAATGTCAGTCCCTTTCTACTTCCAAAAAAAAAAAAGTGGGGGGGAGGCTGCCTACATCTCAATCGTATTTGCAATTCCGAATGTTTTGTCTGAATCCAAATACCCTTCATAGCCCCATTATTAGGAAGAGAAACATTAGGTTGAGTTAATTGGAGGCGAGGACACATTTCAGCAATTTGAGCAGGGGGACTTTCCACTCATAACATTTTTCTTTGTGTGTTTCCTTTCCCCCCTCCACAGATGCACTCAGTGATGATTCAAAGAGAAACAGCGGTTCAAAAGAGAATGATTGCTAATCATTGAAAAATATCTTGGCCCATTCTAGTCTGAGAGGGCTGGTACTGCAAATCTGGTGGGTCTAGTAAAATAGGTTTTCATCCACCTTGGACAATTGTGCCCCTTTGGGTAAGTACGTGTGAGTGTGCATATGTGTATACATGTACAAGAACATGCCAAGACATGCTACACAGTTTCAATTAATGATTCTTAAAAATGAACTTTTGGCTTCACTCAGTGTTTGAAAGTGAGCTTGATAAGGAAGATCAACTTTGGAAGACCAATTGGAAGCTGTAGGTACCATCTAGGGCAGGGCTGTCCAACTTTGGTAATTTTAAGACATGTGGACTTCAAGATTTTTTTAAAACAACAACAACATTTAAAGTGAGTATGCAAATCATCATGATATAATTATAAACAGCAGTGATAGCTGTTGTTGAAGATGTGATAACCTCACCAGTCTTAGTAATAATATAATCAGTTGCAATGATAGCGATAGCCTTGAAACAACAGCAATGTTGTTACAATAGCCCAAGTAAAATTACTATCATAACAGTTGTAATAGTACTAATAGTATGAACATAGCACTTTCAGTAGTTTAAAATATTAGAAGCAATAGCAACAGCAACCATAATACTACTAACATTAGTAGTATTCATTTTTAATATTGATTTTTATTTATAAGACATATTTGCCACTTTGCCCCAATAGGACTACAAGCAGGATAACAATAGCAGAGTTCAGAGCAGCAGGCAATACTGATTAAGTCCAGAAAAGTCTCACAATTAAAACACTATACTCAGTACTCTACCTTACCCTACACTACACCACTGAATTTAGCAGGATTTATTCTTCAGTAAATACTTTCTCTATTTAAATGTGAGGCTCCTATATTCCAAAGAGTGAAATAAACAATTCTGTAACTGAGTAGTTCCTTATTAATCCCTGGTATGTTTTGGAGAAGGGACGCGGTGGCTCAGTGGGTTAGGACGCTGAGCTTGTCGATCTGAAGGTCGGCAGTTTGGCGGGTCGAATCCCGAGTGCCGCGTAACAGAGTGAGTGCCTGTTACTCGTCCCAGCTTCTGCCCACCTAGCAGTTCGAAAGCACGTAAAAATGCAAGTAGAAAAATAGGGACCACTCTGGTGGGAAGGAAACAGCGTTCCGTGCGCCTTTGGCATCTAGTCATGCCGGCCACATGACCACGGAGACGTCCTCGGACAAGCACTGGCTCTTCGGCTTTGAAACGGAGATGAGCACCGGCCCCTAGAGTCAGAAACGACTAGCACGCATGTGCGGGGGAACCTTTACCTTTACCTTTTTATGTTTTGGAGAATGTCCTATATGTGTTGTAACCCAAGATGCTTCTATTACAAAGTAAACTTTCCTCTGAACCAGGATTAAAGCAGGATTACAGAACAGCAGTATCTAATGTTATCTTAATTTCTAAAAGAATGCTGTAGCACCCTTTAGAGGAAATAATAATAATAATAAAAACTGACAAAAGAGATCAGGTAAGTCTTGAACAAATGTTAGCTTTGGGCTACAATGTTGGCTTCTTAGGTTTATGTTTTTAAACCAGATACTGGGTAATCTGATTATGTTAACATTGATCTCAGTGAGGTGACACAAATGTTATTTGGTCTACGTGAAGTCATGATATTCAGTCATTTCTGGAGTTGGTAATGTAATTATTGAAAGGATAGACCCACCTCCTGCTTGACTATAAATCCTCCCCATCCTGCACTTTCTAAAGAGTAGCAATATATTGTTCCCATCTGCCAGATGACCAGAATAATCTCGCTGTAGCTCAACACCTCCATTTAAACAATCATTTGCCAGAAAGGCTGAGGCATTTGTAACTGTCGAGTGTCTTATTTGTAACATGCAGAGGCCATAATTTTTATGACTAATGATCCATGAGTTGTAATAAACATTGCCCTAGCGACAAACAATAGTAGTCTGTATATTCCATATGCTTGGTGTACGTGGGCATGCCATATCATGGCTGAGTTGGGCCGATGTAAACATGGACAATGTTAGGCTGGTGAGTTTTTATGGAAACATGCGCTTTTATCAGTGGTGCAGAAAATGTGGAGGTGTTAAGATGCAACTGGCAAGCTAAGTAGAGATGAGAAAAATCCAGAGATTTGACTTTAAAAAGGCCATTTATACACAATGTGGACAAGTAAACCTCTTAGAAGCTTAGTTATTGGGGTGATTATTTGGGGCTATTAAGGTACTTCAAACTCTAGTATTTGGATAAGTTTTTTTTTTAATTCTGAATTTTATTTCTCTTATCTAGACTAGACTAGACTGGACTGGACTGGGCTGGAATGGAATGGAATAGAGTAGAATAGTTGGAAGAGACCCTGGAGGTCTTCTAGTCCAACCCCCTGCTTAGGCAGGAAACCCTATACCATTTCACAAAAATGGTTGTCCAGTCTCTTCTTGAAAGCCTCCAGTGATGAAGCACCCACAATTTCTGGAGGTAGGTTGTTCCACTGATTGATTGTCCTCACTGTCAGCAAATTTCTCCTTAGTTCTAGGCTGGTTCTCTCCTTGATTAGTTTCCATCCGTTGTTTCTTGTCCTGCCTTCAGGTGCTTTGGACAATAGCTTGACTTCCTCTTCTTGGTGGCAACCCCAGAGATATTTGAACACTTGACTTGCCACTGTGTATTTAACAAACAATTTGAAGTTATGGGGGCATTGAAGACAAGTTACTTATGACCTACACACTTATAGCTGTTGCATTATATATCACATTATGGTGATTAGGGTGCTTGGCTACTGAGTCTTAGGATGGTTTTGGATCATCCTGCGGTCATGTAATCATCATTTACAACCTTCCCAGGTTGCAAATGAAAGTAAAGTCAATGGGGGAAGCCAAATTTGCTTAACAATCAAAAAGGTTGTAAAATCAGGCACCTAATGAGCTGTCTCTCTTAGGGATAGAAATTCTCTATTGTGGTCATCTGTCAAGCCCCACCTGTATCTAATAGCAATGGTGTAGTATGAAGAAGTCCCGTATTAACTTACTTCATTACTTAATTATATTACTTCAACAGATTGTTAAAAGGTAAAGGTTCTCCCGCAAATGCGTGCTAGTCGTTTCTGACTCTAGGGGCCGGTGCTCATCTCCATTTCAAAGCCGAAGAGCCAGTGCTTGTCCGAGGACGTCTCCGTGGTCATGTGGCCGGTATGACTAGATGCCAAAGGCGCATGGAACGCTGTTTCCTTCCCACCGGAGTGGTCCCTATTTTTCTACTTGCATTTTTACGTGCTTTCGAACTGCTAGGTTGGCAGAAGCTGGGACGAGTAACAGGCACTCACTCTGTTACACGGCACTCAGGATTCGACCCGCCAAACTGCCGACCTTCTGATCGACAAGCTCAGTGTCCTAACCCACTGAGCCACCGCGTCCCTAACAGATAGTTAGGACCACAGAAAAAAACAATTGCAATCAGCCTGCCTTCCAGGGAGGATCTGTATACTGCACGGACCAGAAAGAGGGCTGAGAAAATATCTACAGACTCCTCACATCCTGGGCATAATCGATTTCAACTTCTCCCCTCAGGATGCCTCTATCGGGCATTGCATGCCTAAACAACTAGACAAAAAGATATTTTCCCCCTTGCCATCACTCTGCTGAACACCTAATTCCCACAGCACTGTCTCACTTCTCATCTTTCTCACCCTCTCATCTTTCCTACTATCTTCTCCTATCGGTTTCTTACGATTTGTCAGTTGTTGTTTATTATGGTCTATGACCTATTACGTGCTGTTTATACGTACACTGTGAGCTTATGCACCGGAGACAAATTCCTTGTGTGCACAATCACACTTGGCCAATAAAGAATCCTATGATTCCATGATTAAGTGACCTCAAGTTTGGACAATTACATTGCTCAGTCAACCTACTTCTTTGCTGACCCAACCTCAACTCAGAGAGGCTGGGTTATTTCCAACAAAGCAGGATGAGATACAGCAGGAACCCAGTAGGGGAACTGAGTCACAGCATTGTGAATCGACACAGTTCTCCCTGGCAGGCTTCTGAGGCTATGGAGTCTCTTTTGCTGAAGTTAGCAGGGATTCTGTGCAACTGCTACTCCAGCCTCCACAGAACAGATTGGTGCTCTTCTAATTTCCTTTTCAAAAGTCTGTATTTCCTCTCCCGCCCCCATCCGTCTGACTGTTGCTCTCAGCAATCGACTGCTCCTTGGTTACGTGCATAATGTTCAAATCTGGAAAATGTCAACATCCAGGGGTCTTCTGAATGCCTGCCCATCTCATTTTAGAACACCTACACTCTAATAAAGAAGAATATTTGTAGCTCAGGGTGGAAATGTGGGGTCCTCAGTGCTCTCTGAGATTGCTCGTTTTCTTGCAGATGTTTCATTATCCAAACCAGTTAACATCATAGGGACTAGCACTGACAATGTTACCTAAACAGGTAACGAAACGTCTGCAAGAAAGCTACCAAACTCAACAGCACCACGGACCCCACAGTCTACCTCTTCCTCCTATCTGCAAATCCCACTTCCTTCTAGCACTGATGATGTCACCTAGTTTGGGGAATGAAACATCTGCACAAGAACAACTGAGTTCAGAGAGCACCAAGGACCTACACTCTTATTTAATCTGGGCAAGCAAATCGGAATGGGGTATGTGCCTTCCTGTACTTGATTCAATAAGTTTAGCTTTGATCTCAGAAAAAACTTTGAGTCTGTGTGATTTTGAGAAAGACAATCAGATTGGGACTGAGTAATTTATTTATAATCCTGCTTACTTTTGGGTTTGTAGGTGTCTTGTTGGTGGGGTGATGTCAAATAGGGTGGAAAAATCAGCCTGGAAATTGTTTGTTTTGTGATCATTGCAATAAGTGATGCTGAGTTCCGGACTGCAGCTTGTTTTTTATAACTAACTTTTTATAACTAACTGTAATGACAAACGACAAGGAGATCAGCATCCAAGTGGACCTCAGAAAAACTGAAAGAGCTGTAGAAAGATGCTTTGGGAAATCCAGATGTTAACAAAATAATAGAATAAAAGAATAACAGAGTTGGAAGGGACTTTAGAGGTAGTTCAGCTCCCTGTTCAGGGAGGAAATCTTATACCATTTCAGGCAAATGGTTGTCTTCTTAAAAGCTCCCAACGTTGGAGCATTCACAATTTCTGGAGACAAGTTGTTTCACTGATTAATTCAGAAATATGTCTGAGTAGGGTTTAGGAAAAAAAATTCTCAATGAAGATTGAGCACATCCAATTAAAAATAAAGAAATAAGGCTTGAAATTAAGGCTTCAAAATTGGAAGAGAAGAATGCTCCATTCTGATTGGCTGAACAAAAATATACACTATATATTATTCCTAAGAGAAATTTAGCAGCTGTTAGCTGATCTAAGCAACTTCCCTCTGGTTGCATGCAGTAGTAATAAAATGACTATTAAAAAAATTATAAAGGAGAAATATGAACAGACTTAAAAGATATATTTCTTCTGATTTCTCCCCACCCTGGTAAAACCAGCAAGGCATTTAGCCATGTCAAAAAATATTCCAACATGAGATTATATTTCTCAGTTACTTTTGTTGATATCCTGTGAGCAAGTAGGTTAGAAATCTGCAGATTTTTTACATTGAATATATGTATGGAAATGATGGTGTATGCCATGATTGATGTAAGGGAGCTCGGTCTTTCAAATATTCTAACTGTAAGGTACAATCTTTATATCCCATATTTTACAGAGAATTTCCCCCCCTTCTCTCTCTTTAAAAATGATATGATGGATTTATTCCACCCTGTTGAATTGCAACTATCAATATGGCATAGAAAACCCTTACCTCACCTCACCTTCTTTCTGTCGCATCTATTTTTCTATCTACAGTTTGTTATTGACTTTTTTTTTGGTCTTTTTTTCAAGAAGGAATGTTCAGGCAGATGAATTCCCCAGCGTGGACTGAAGAAATCCAGTCCAGAAGGAAAACTGAACTGAATGTTTTTATTTATTTGTTTTGCTGTTGTTTTTTTTACAGGTATGTCATTGACATTTATACTGGGAACTTGTCCAGGATCTGCAGTCAGAGACAAGCCAAGAAGAGCAAATGAATAAATTCTTGCTGTTTAGGAACTAAACGTAGGAGTGAATCTCTTCTGGTAGAATCCACAGAGTGTTAACTGGAGTGGGGGAAACAGATTGTTCCAGGACTAGCCCTTCGGTTAGAATGAATGAAGCATGAAGCAGCGCACTATACGAAGAGAGAAAGACAGAGATGAGAACAGTTCAGCCTGGACTCTGTTTTCTGTGCCACACAGAAAGAAGAATCTTTTTAGCTCAGGGCTGAAATGAGGAGTCCTTGGTGGTCTCTCACCTTGGTTGTTTTCTTGCAGATGTTTTATTACACAAACTAGGTAACATCATCAGTGCTAGCAGGAGGAGGAGGAGGAGGAGGAGGAGGAGGAGGAGGAGGAGGAGGAGGAGGAGGAGGAGGAGGAGGAGGAAGACAACTATAGGGTCCTTGGTACTCTCTGAGCTTGGTTGTTTTCTTGCAGACGTTTCATGACCCAAACTAGGTAACATCATCAGTGCTAGCAGGAGGAGGAGGAGGAGGAGGAGGAGGAGGAGGAGGAGGAGGAGGAGGAGGAGGAGGAGGAGGAGGAGGAAGACAACTATAGGGTCCTTGGTACTCTCTGAGCTTGGTTGTTTTCTTGCAGACGTTTCATGACCCAAACTAGGTAACATCATCAGTGCTAGCAGGAGGAGGAGGAGGAGGAGGAGGAGGAGGAGGAGGAGGAGGAGGAGGAGGAGGAGGAGGAGGAGGAGGAAGAAGACAACTATAGGGTCCTTGGTACTCTCTGAGCTTGGTTGTTTTCTTGCAGACGTTTCATGACCCAAACTAGGTGACATCAGTGCTAGAAAGATCACAGGGAGTTTTAAAATGTTAGCCAAGTTGGATCCATCCTCACAATCAAATTGCTGCTGCTGGAGGTAAGTACTCAAGCAAGTATTTGAGACCTGAAGCCTGAAAAAAACAGAAAGGAAGAACCACCACCTTTTTTAAGTGTTAGAGAAAAAGAGGGTTGCTTTGCAACTGTATGAGTTGCTCTCTCCCTGTGCGCAATTATCTTTTCTGGGAATCAGCTGTTATACATTTATTAATGTTTGCACATATGTGGATGACATTCATCCTTGCCTGCTTTGAATGCAATCAGCTTTAGAAGTGATGAGATGGCAAATATTTGAATGCCCAGGGCTCATTATGTTCTCCTTTGTTAGGCTTGGGGGTGGGGAGGGAACGGAGGCAGCACAGAATAGTCTGCTGTTGTCAAAGCCTCCTGTGTGTGCAAGCTGTTAGCAGCAGAAACACTGGTCTCCCCTCCCCCTTTGCTTTTCCAGCCCTTTGTACATTTCTGGTGAAACCACGGAGGAAAACATTAGCAATTGTCTCAGTTGCTGAGTGAAGACTACAATTAAATACCTTCAAACACACTCAAACACACACACACACACACACCTGTGTTTACATTCAGGATGCAGTGCATGTCTTCAGCAGGATGGACAGGTTGCTTCCACAAAGCATCACCTCCAGAGGTCTGATTGCTGGTCTGTGCCCATGGAGACCTTCTCTCCGTTTTTTCTTGAAAGAAAGAACATTTTGGAAAAGCTTCTGGCTGCCTGGGACTCATAAAAAAGTGGGAAAGATGGGAAAAGGCTTGTAAAAAAAACCAAGCAAGACTAGGATTTCAGATCCAAGGGAATCCTCTCCCAAACTTGAGCACAGATTTTTCATCTCTACTAGCCTTGAGGGTCTTTGAATATTTTTCTTGGTCACCTAATGAATCAGCAAGTGACCTCATATTTGGGCAATTTTAAGGAAAATGCTCTTTTGATATCTTTGGATGCGTGTATGTGAGCGAGAATGCCGTGAATCTCAACTCCTTCCTTCCTTCCTTCCTTCCTTCCTTCCTTCCTTCCTTCCTTCCTTCCTTCCTTCCTTCCTTCTTCTGGTTGATAGATGATTTGGGTTTCTTTTTAATTGAGTACAGGGTTAATTTAATATTTTTTAATTTGGTTCTTAATTTTTGTATTTTGGATTTTTAATTCCCTGTAAACCGCCCTGAGTCCTCAGGGAATAGGGCGGTATATAAATATAACTAACTAAACTAAATAACTAACTAAATGATTGTCACACTGGTCTCAGATTGAACAAAATGAGCACCTCACAAGGAACTGTCCAAGAGTCTCCCTCCCCACAACTATTGACTGGAATTACCATTTTAGGAAGGAATGAAACCTCTACAGCAGAGCTTGACCTACTGCAAACCCTCATGGGTGGCCCAGAAGATAACATGATCTATGCTGCGGAAGGCCACCTAGAACAAGGAGAGCCCATCCTTGCCCTATTAAGGTCTTCAAAAGACAAAATAATTCTGGTTCTATTGCATTCATGTCCAAAGACTTTTCATCATAGCTTCATCCATTAGGACTGGGGAATGCTGAGGGCTGAAGTCCATACATCTTAAAATCTCCAAGGTTGAGAAACCCAGATTATGACCATCACCCTTCCAAGAAATGTTAAGAGCAGCCTGTAATCCAAGTAAGTCCTCTTGCAGATCCTAGACTTGCATCTTAATGAACTATTTCACTGAATTAGCTAAGCATTACACACGAAGCCTCAGCAAATAATTGTTCCTGTGTAGGGACAAGGAAGACTTCAGAGATAAAGCTGTATGCCCTTAAACATCCAGTCACCTCAGTGGGCAGGAAGAGTAATTTTGTTTGCTACAGAAATTAATTACTGCAAACATCCAAGACTTGATTTTATCCGGGATTAATTTTCAGTGGGAAATCTGAGGTTGTGGGTAAATGCTAAGTAAAACTTAAAAGTGGAATGCAAAATGTAAGAAAACTGTAAACACACACCACTCTGAAATATTTATTGTCTCTGACATAGAGAATATTCTCCCATAACTGTTTGAAGATCTTGTTATTTCAAACAGGGTCAAGAATGGATCCCTCCCTCCCTCCCTCCCTTGTTCTTTCTCTCTTTTCTCTCCTCCCTCTCTCCCTCTCTCTCTCTCTCTCTCTCTCTCTCTCTCTCTCTCTCTCTATCTCTGATTTGCAAATACAGACAGAGAGAGAGATCAAACTGGGAAAACCAAAGAGTTCTGCAGATCTTCAAACGGACATTTCTCTTTGATAAGGATTCAAGGGAAATGTCCCTTCAAACTCCATGAGCACCATGGCGGCTGAGGTCTAACTAGTAAGTCAAAGTGAACTTGGCATTTCATTCATCAAGAGTGACCTTTCTGCATCCACTGGAGTGACTTCTTTTGAAACTGACAAGCCAGATAGTCTTTCAAGATGCAAAACTGGGACCAGTGATGATAACATTTCTTTCTGGGGTGAAAAAACTGGGTTAAAGTAGATTGAAGGAAGATATGCTGAAGATGGCAGACCTGACACAGGCATGGGATCAATTTCAGAAATGCTTTTTACTTTCGTAGGATAGAAATTCAGAATCTTGAAAACTTAGTTTTTCTCTGTTCTATCAAATAACAAACAAAATCAAGTTGGAATTATATTGAGTTTCTTTCTCATACTTTCTTCTTTGTCAAGACTGAGTCATGTTTTCCAAATCTTCCCATTGAATAATTGGCTTATTCTTTCCTTATTTCCAAGGCCAGGTCTCCATTAATTCACAATACTTGATCAGGAACTCACATTATGGTAATAAGCGAAGATGATGGTTCTTGGGAAAGCTGTCATCCTGACTTTTAAATGTCAGAGCCATTTTGAAAGATATCATAAAAAAAGAACTTTAGAAAAATATCCTGCTAGATCTAGCAACAGCACAGCCAATCCAGCCTTCATTGCCAACCAGGTGAATTTGGGATAATAGGAACTTCATTGGCTACCTTATATGCTTAACTAGAAGTTGGCTTGGTTAGATCAAAGTCACATCCAAAGGTGGAACTGGTCTGCAAGTTTCTAGGCTGAAGTTTTCCTGATATTACTGGGTGTTCTTAAGGACTAGATCTGGGATTTTCTCCATGGATCAGTGAACTACAACATCTTTCACCCCCAATCCTTCAACTCACTGTGATGTAACTTGTTCAAGTCTAGTTGGGTGCCCTTTGTGTTCTTGTTCCCTCACTGCTGAAGGAGGCTTCTATTTCTTCTTTGCAAAGGTCATTTTCTTTCATTCAAAGCTGGTACAAAAAATAATTGGCACTTGGGCTATTATCAAAAGGCTTTGGAAGGTTTTCAGCACAATGAGCTGGTGTATCATGCTTGGCTAGGACAGGACACTGAGTCACCGACTGATTGATTGATTGGCATTCATGAAAACAACCACTACAGCTATTTGATGCAATTCTATGATATAATAATTACATTTCTTCTAAGTCAATTCTATAGATTTTAGATGGATGACAACAGACTTAGCTGCTTCCCCCCCCCAAAAAAACCTTACAAAATCCCTCTAAAACTTCAATGAATTATCATTTTTAATGTGACCAAAGGGGAAATATTATTAAAGAGGTAAACTTTTCCTGCACATTTAATTAATTTCATTTCATTTAAGAGCAGCAAGCAGCTATATTTAGTAATTGACTTCCAGTCTTCCAGTCAATTTAAATATCTCTTTAAGGATGATGCTGGGAAAATTAATATGTGATGATTTAGCATAATTCTCAATGACCTTGTGCAGGGGGCCCCCTCAAGGGAAGACATCCACCAGAAAGCCTGTTAACTGTAACACAGTGATATTTAGCATGAAAACGGAATTTGAAAATCCAACACCTAACAGCAGTTACTTCTATCTTGAATTTATTTCCCATCACATATTTAATTTAATTTAATTTTTAATTTAATAATATTTCTATACCGCCCTATACCGCCCTTCTCCCTGAGGACTCAGGGCGGTTCACAGGGCAAGAATAAATGAATGTTCACATCCCTCCTTTGAACTTTTGATGGGTTTCTCTTGTTATCTTCGTATGAAGATCAAGGCTATCCATACAGATCAATGGGTAAACTGTTACTGTTAACTGGAATTTCTAGAGCCTAAGTTTACTTATTTTCTGACATTTTAATACTATTTTTGTCATTATTGTCACTACAAAGCCACCCACTGCAGGATGAAAGTTTCTGCATGGAAGACTACAGACTGTAAGATATCATGATGATACAAGATAGATTGGGAGATGCTTGTTTTTTTTTTACTTCTCAATATAGGGATGAAAATAAGTGATTGGTGCAAGGTCATGTAACCAGTTTCCATACCTTAAGAAGGATTAGAATTGAGGTTTCCTTGTTTCTTGTCAAGCCCATCAGCCACTAGACCAGACTGTGTCTGACATCCAAACAACAAAGAGCATTAGGAGGCTAAAACATATGAAGAATGGTTGCAAGAATTGGGTATATCTAATTTAATGAAAAGGAGGGCTAGGGGTGACATGATAGCAGTCTTCCAATATCTAAGGGACTGACACAAAGAAGAGGGGGTCAACCAATTCTCCAAAGGACCTGAAGGCTGGACAAGAAACAATGGATGGAAACTAATCAAGGAAAGATCCAACCTAGAGCTAAGAAGAAATTTCCTGACAAAACAATTCACCAGTGGAACAGCTTGCCTCCAGAAGCTGTGGGTGCTCCAATAGTGGAGATTTTCAAAAAGAGATTGGATAGCCATTTGTCTGAAATGTTATAGATGTTTTCCTATTTGAGTAGAAACTAGAAGACCCTCAAGGTCCCAACTCTATTATTCTGTTATCCTTTGTATATATTCATATGTAAATACTGCATCTGCTTGACCCTCTACATAATGGAAAGAACAACACAGAAGTATATAGGGAAATCCTAGAAGATACTTGTTTTCCTCTGAAGCCCACAATTTGAGGATGGCCACGAAAATACTTCAGCTCGTAGGTAGCTCATTTTTCTCAATTTCCATCTGTAATGGACCTCGTTGCCTCCAGCTGACAGCAAAGGATGAATTCTTTCAGATGATCTGGCACCAGCGCATCTCTCTGGAACTCCTTCTGTCACTTAAAAGAGAGAATTGAAAAGAAAGTTCTGTTCCCTATGTTGCATCTCCCCCCCCCCCTTTTTATTTTTCTTTTTAAAAAAGGTATCTCTTTCAAGCTCTGGTATTCTTCACCCAAGCTTAAAGTGCCCCTTTATCCCTCTGAAGCCAATTTTGGGTGGAGAGGCCTCATTTTGGGAGAAGGAAGAAGACAGAAAACATGGATATTGTTAACAATGATGGACGTATTTGGATTGGGCTTCCTAAAAATAGCCAGCTTAAGTTCTAACAGATGCAGGCAAGCTTTCTTTAATGCTCACAGCATACCATTAAGTGGTGCAACCACTGAACTAGTCTCTCATGATTTATCTTTCAGTAAACAGAAATCTCTCCAAAAGCACCAAAGAGAAAAGAGAAGGCAAGTGCCAATGCTTGCCAACATTTTCTGGCTAGATCTTTGATTCTGTTTCTTTGGAAGAGTTTGAGAAGAAGTTGGGTAACACCTTTGGAGCAACCACTGATGTCTGTTTGGTCCTGAGCCAAGGACGGGATCACAAGAGCTTCCGTGTCCTCTTCTAATTCTAGAATTCTAAGGAGACATACACAGAAGCTGGCATTTCTTGTAGTACATCCCAGTAAAGATTTGAAAGACCTATTGAAAGCTGGAAGAAAACTGGAGCAGAAATGAATAAGAACTAGTTCAACTTATTCTTTGGGGACTGTTTATTACAATTTGGTTATTAGCAGCTGTGTTTTGTCCTTTACTCATGATTTGAGGGATCACTTGAGGAAAGCAGTTGGCAAATCTTAACAGTTCTGCACAGAGCAGTTGCCTGCATAAAGTATAATTTCTGCTGATAACTTCTGTGAATTATATGGCGCCCAGGGGATTCAGCTTGTTATTTATGAATCTACCCACAGAAGAGGATTCAGAAGCTCAAGAAATCCATACTAGCTGAGGCTGGTAGTAAACAGACCCAGATCTTGAGGAGTTAGCTCCAATCATCACATTACAGATTTTTTTTTCTAGTTGAAAGACTACCCAAACCATTCTGTACAGATAAAAGTTAGATCTCTGATTCATCCCTGATGCTTTATCAACTCTCAGGATATCGCAGTTGTATCAGCAGACCAAAGCACAGAGGCTCTGCCTCAATCCCATACAACATGGTAACAAAACAATATTTTATCATAAAATAATAATGCAAACTCAAATCTTATCTTACTAAATTTCCCAACCTCATTAAGAGTCACCACCAAGCGTGAAATCCATTGGCAATGCCCCTAACAGCTACATTTTAGCTACCACGGATGTTGAGGCGCTACACACCTACAGTACATGCCTTACAAACGTGAATTTCAAATCCTCAAGAGCCTCATCTCTTTGGTCAACACCTTGCTGCAGACTTCCTACTATTGGTTGTATCATTGTTGTACAATGTTGTACATTTTACCAGTTACCCATAACTAGTTAACTCATGGCAGCCACATACACACTTGCTTCTGGAAAGAGGAGAGAGTGCCCAGTCCTCCAGGAGGAAGCACGCATGTGTGGTTGTGTGTTGGAGACCTAGAGCAAAGGGAGATGCAGGCTCAAATTAACACCTAATAGTAGCTGCTTCTGATCTCTCCAAAGCTGTCACTGGCATGCTGTCACCCAGCTACATTTTAAATTAAAAGCCCTTTAAGTGGCTCATTCTCTTTCTGTAGTGAAAGATTATTAGTTTCTGTCACCCAATGACTTGAGTTCCTTCTCCATGTAAAGCTAGTGGGGGGGGCACATGACCTTTTCAGTTCAACCCTTGCTGATTTACTACTTATGCGGCTGTAATTTCTCAGCATCTCAATAAAATCTGGGGGGCTGGGAATTGGGAACTAGCCATATAGAGAGAAGAAAGAAAGAAAGAAAGAAAGAAAGAAAGAAAGAAAGAAAGAAAGAAAGAAAGAAAGAAAGAAAGAAAGAAAGAAAGAAAGAAAGAAAGAAAGGCTCTGAAGAAGCACCAGAAGGAAAGCAATAGAAGACAATAATCCCAAAGGAAAAAAATAATGCACTTCTTTTTTTTCCCTTTGGGATTATAAGCATCCAGCACCCCATTCCAAATTTCCATCAATTAACCATCCTCAAAGGATGGAAGACATCATGTCTTTGGTCTTCAGCACACATGCCAGATGCATTAGTATGAGGGACTACCTTGGAAGACAACTCAAGTCCTACAGGTAGTAGAGAAAAGACAAAGATAAGGACATCATTTAGAAACCAATTTGCACTGGCTGTGAAGCCCTGGCAATCAATATATTTCTAGTTTAAAGTCAAGGTGTTTGGGAGTGTGAGACTTGCAATAATAAGTAGAAGTGGGGAAGAATCTTCATTTCTAGGAAGCTAGCTTCTCCCATCACCTTCTCAAACAGGCCAGATCTCAGTGAATACATTGATTGATGGCTTCAAGGTTTACTGACTCTCATAGGCTGAACTTTTCTGGGAAACCCACCACTTTGGGCAGAAGACAATGGAGAAGGCCCTTGTTTTGAGGGTGAAAGCATCCTGCTTAATGGAGCTGATAAAGGAAAATGAGAATCCAGTTGGAAGATCCAACACGTCATTGGCTCAATGTTGCATTAGAACCATCAAGAGAAATAGCAGTAGATAAGTTTGATCTTTGATGCATTGTGTGCAAGGTCTTTGAAACTGCTCCCATCCTGCATCGCATGACGGCATGTTTTAGCCAGAACTTAATAAGAAACTGCAAGAGATCTGAGTTCCTCATGAAGCCAGCTTGATACCTATCCTTTGTTGGAAGAAAGTTGAGCATCTTTCAAAAACTTCCAGTGGCACCTAAAGACAGGTCCTTCTGCCTTCTTCTTGTAAGCTTTCAAGGAGCACAGTAAACTCTGTGCACCTGACAAATTGAATGATGATCCACCAAAGCTTATGTGGTAATAAATTGGTTCAGTTTAAGGAGCCATATGACTCTCTTTTAGATTTACTTAGTCTTTGCAATCATCTAGGGAGCCTCTTTTCAACACAGGACAGAAAAATAGCCCCAGGACATTGTTATGAACATGTAGTTGTCATATTTATGATGTACACATTTTTAGAACTGGTTTGCCTCTGGGTAGCTTAGAGTTCTGCCTTGGGCAACCACAGCATGTTCTTCGGCAATTCTCTAACTGTGGGATAACCAAAATGTAGATCTAAATCAGGGAAGTTCAGGAATGTGTTTCAGGTGCACATTATTACATACTTAGTAAGAAAGGACATTTGCTTCTGCATGTCGTAAGACATATTACACACTCTTTACATGACCCTTCCATGTGTTACTTGAATGCCCCAAGTGTCTCACAATATCTGTGTTTCTCTCTCTTTCCATCATTCATTTTTCCCTTTGGTTTTGTTTCTTCTCTCTCTCTCTCTCTCTCTCTCTCTCTCTCTCTCTCTCTCTCTCTCTCTCTCTCTCTCTCTCTCTCCCTCTCCCTCTCTCTCTCTCTCTCTCTCTCTCTCTCTCTCTCTCTCTCTTTCTGTTGCTTTCTTTCTTTTTCTGCCATCCTCATCCTTCTCTCCTCCTCACTCTTCTTCTTTCTCCACACCTACTAGGTTGCCTTACCAGGTTATCTCTGCTACTTTGAAATAGTCACTGGCAGAGAAATTTCAAAAAATGCTGGAGGGTATTTTAAGGGACACCCATTGTCATAGAATTAAATATTTCCTTCACCAGAAGGAGGAGGAGGAGGAGGAGGAGGAGGAGGAGGAGGAGGAAGGGAAAGGGAAAGAGAAAGAGAATGAGAAAGAGAAAGAGAAAGGGAAAGAGAAAGTTAAGGAGAAGAAGGAGGAGAAGGAGAAGGAGAAAGTCAGGCTGAAGTTCAAAATTCAAATTTTGGACTGGAATTTTAAGCTCTAATGCATTCACCACTGACATTTGTGATGAATGGTGGCACCACTTTGGAACAAGGTATTCAAGATTTGCAAAGAAAGCACCTTTGCCAGATAAGCATGCCATCCTTTAACATAAAGGATTGTTCCACACAAGGACTCAAAACCTCCTGCATTTAATTGAGTCCACCATATGAAAAAAAATCGCCCCCAAGCTTTAGCAAGAAGAAGAGAAAGAATATCAAAAGACTCTAAAAAGCGGTGAAAAGACAGAAGGAAAAAAGGAGGAACTACTTGCTATAAGACATAAATCAATTTTCAAAAGCTGGTATTTTGGGAGATCAGAAAGAAACCGATAGGTTCAGCTAATTCTTGGAACATTGGATCCTGAGACAGGAACTTGTACTGGGTGTCTTTGAAACAGAGCTTATTCCACATATTAATGTTGCCTTGGTGGACTCATTGTTTTTGTACACGCTTATGTTCTTTTGAATTATATACCAATGGTTTGGAAATTTTCAGGAGGACAACAGAAATGGATATTTTATCGTGGCTCCCTTTTGCACAAAAGTTATTTCACACACTGATTTTTTTGCTTTAGAAGGATCACTGGTTTTGGTATGCTTTTGAATTATATACTAACGATAGGCCAACTAACAGGAAGACAACACAAATAGATAGTGCAAGCTTTTATGATCGCAGAAAATGAATCTGCCAGGTTAGACGGAATCCCCTTTCTGTCCTTTGTGAAGATCTGAAGACTTGACTTTGCTTGGTGTACTTCAAAACACATTTGGCGGCTGGGAGTCCCAATTAGAGGATGATTTAAAAATGCAAGCTCATCTACTGATGTATATTTTGAGATGATCGTTATTCAAACTGGGGCAGAAGCAGAGGAAAAACCACAAGGCTGGTCATCTGAAAGCAACACAACATGAAAACAAGATCCGCACCAGGATGACAAATTTGGAAATCGTAAGGAGGAAAATAGTTGGATTGTATGACTTACAAATGAAACAGGGGAATAATTTATCAGGTGCTTTTTTTTTTCAAAAGCAACCGTTTCTTCATTACATAATTAGCAGCCAGGTTTTCTGATGTTCAGAAATGTCTGTGTAGATTCTCAGTTATCCAGGTCATGATTGTCCCCAAAGTGCTTTTTCAAAAGGCAATTGATCTTTATTTTTTCCTTGAAGACTTTTCACTTTCTCATCCAAGAAGCTTCTTCAGTTCTGACATGATGTTCAGGAGTTTTCAAGCATATGTGTGCATCTCTCTCTCTCTCTCTCTCTCTCTCTCTCTCTCTCTCTCTCTCTCTCTCTGTGTGTGTGTGTGTGTGTGTGTGTGTGTGTGTTTCTCTCTCTCTCTGTGTGTGTGTGTGTGTGTGAGAGAGAGAGAGAGAGAGAGAGACAGACAGACAGACAGAGAGAATGGGGAAACCAAATTGCTTTAATAACCCCAAACTACCTCTGCAATCAATGCTGGAATTTTCCCCACCTAGTCACTGATTCATTCCAAATTCTGATTTTTGCAGTCATTTCCAAGCTTTATCCCTGCTCCTCCCTCCTGTGAAATCAGTAATCACATCTTTTAATTTCTTTCCTTTCCTACCAAGATGACAAGTGCCATACTTTTTCTTCCCCTTCTGTTTTTCTTTTTCTTTTCCCCCCACCCCAATGCCATAAATGATATTGTGACAAATTTCAACTAGTTTGGAGAAGGGAGAAGGCAAAATAATGATGTATGATTACAATTTCCTTCAAAGGAAAGTGCTCCTTGTGCCTTGCTGAAGAACTTCTGTTAGAGAACACCACTGCGACAGCAAATCGAATGCTGAGTCAATCAGTCTCATTACAAAAACCTCTGGTATCTGAGGCTGGATCCTGGTTTCCTTGCAAATCATCTCTGTTTTCCTTTATTTCTTTTTGCTCTCAGAACTTCCTAAAAACAGAACAGAATTTCCTAAAAAAAAAACCTCATGCATTTCATTAATGTTCTATATTTTAACCACGGATTAAAAAACAACAAACCCGCTAATATCTTTGTCCAGTTCTCAGTGGATTGTCTGCTTTTCTAATCTTTCCACTTTGACCATCTCAATAACTTGGCCCTTTTAAGGCATCTGGCTAGAAATCTGGAGACTGTGGATTCTAATTTCTCCTTGAACATAAAGCCAGATGGGTGACCTTGAGCCAGTCAACTTTCTCACAGCCCTAAGATTAGAAATGTAAGGGCCTGCTCTTCTGCATGCTCCAAATAGGCTGGATTTCAATTCCTACAATCCTACAATCAAATTGGAGGAAACTAGTTTTCATGCAGTGTTTTGGAATGGGTTGGAATTATAGGATATTCAACAGCAAAACAATAAAATAAAATAAAATAAACCTCGAGCTTAATTGACCTCCGTTGCCATTACATAGAAATTTGAATAAATTGTCTCGTTGCTGGAGACACGATGAAATTAATGCTGCCTTTAAACATTTGTACAGTGTTTTATAATTGTTCCATTTTTGGAATACATTATTACAAGTAATAACTCAGCACTGAGCTATGATTTAATCTTCAGATGCTCATGTTCTTTCGAACTATGTACCTGTTGCCTGGAAATTGACATCTGGACAAGGAAAGCGATTTTTTCCCTCCCTTACTAACAGCTAAAAGATATCCTTCAACATTTATAAGATAAACGTATGGCTCAAACTATTCAATGGGTCGGAAAACTGCTTTTATTAGCAATTTATGAATGAATTTCATATGGATGTATATTAGCTATGGATAACCAGAATAAAATATTTTATTCTATTTTTTGAAATGCTTATTGATCTTTTACATTGCTTATTTATCCAGGTATATATATGTCTTGTATGTTTTCCTTTCTTTTTCGTTTACTTTAGGGTTTATTTTTTAATTGGTGTATAACTTTCTGTGTTGGTCCTTTTTTTAGCCTTTCTGCTTGTCTTTCATATTCAATTAATATTAAAAAAATGGAGCAAGGGTCAAGAGTTCTATTCACTTTATCCTGGAAATAACTACTATCCAGAAATTCTTCTTTAAACAGAATAGTGTCAAGACTTCATGGCAAATTTTTAGATTTTGTCCCATTGGTCAAATATTGCAGCCAGTCAATAGTTAGGTGGCATGTTTTGTGGTGTTAAACATCTGCAGTGAACATTGTAATGAAAAGTCCTAAGAGTGGGTCATTCAGCCGTTCTTTACTTTCAACTCTTTTTCTAGGAGGATTAAGCAAATGACCACATTCAGTTATGCCACTTCAGCTGACCAGTAAAGTTAGTAGAGTCATGTCTGTGACTCAGTGCATTTGGTGCTAAATGGGTTAAATGACTGGATCAAGTTGACCCCATTTTGTTTTTCCCATAATGCACTTACCCTTCCATTTACCAAGTTAAGCATGTTGTAGAAACAGGTCTACAGTAGGAATGAATGCTGATTAAAGTGAATTTGTGCTCTCCAGGGTGCTGAAAATTCAACTACGGACTTTTTGATTTTTTTTTATTTTCAGCTTTCCTACCATTGGGCAATATAGTATTATAGGCTTTCATGATTCATTAACATCACTGTTCGGTCAAAGATTGTGATCTAGGGATGAGTTTTGCAGTCCAAAGTTTGTTCCCATTGGCAAAACTACTTTTCCTCTTTATTATATATCTCTTTAACCCTCCTGATTTTAAAGGTGTCGGTTGGTGAGCTGTAGTTGGGAATCAAAAGGAGAAAATCTTATTGCATGAAGGAAGCCCAGTTGCTTAAGATTAGATCTGTTTGAAGTTTGTTTACAGTCCAAGACCAATCATTTAAAATGCATGAAATAGAATGTGTGTGTGGGTGTAAGAAGCAGGATAGGAGGAGTATTGATGCTTTTGAATGTTGGTGTTTGAGAAGACTCTTGGGAATATCATGGACAGCAAAGGAAAAAAAACACACCAATGGATCATCAAACAAATGAACCCAGAGTTCTCACTTGAGGCTCAAATTATAACCAGGCTCAAATTATCCTAATTTGGATATATTATGCAAGGAACTAGCTTTCTGGAATAGTTTCCAATGCTTGGAAAGATGGAAGGAAAGAGAAGAAGTGATGATCAGTACCAAGACGGTCTCTGTTAAGAGTGGTGATGGCTCCACTGCTGGGACACTTGAAAGAACAGGTTAGGGATAAATCATTGTGGACAAAAAATCTAAAAGGACTCTAAGAGTAGAAATAAGTTGAT